>NC_140933.1:143959164-144549164 GCF_014529385.1 Adiantum capillus-veneris | reverse complement strand
CTCCACTTGTGTAAATACAGAAACTTATCCACACCTACAAATGTGTGTGTGTATGTATGACCCAATGGCCATGCTTTTCTTGGCTGCAGTAAACGCCCGGGTCACACACTAGTATATATGAAGCAGCTTGAAATTTTCAATGAAGGAGAGACCCTAGGGCCTCCATGTGTCACATTCTGCTTCATTTCAAAGAGAATCTTTAAAAAACATTTAAATGAAAATGCAAAAGTAAAGGGTAAGTACTACGATGGTCAAAAATGAAAAGACTTCTAAAGGAGTCTTCTCAGTGGAAAGTCAAAAAGACCAATATACTCTATCTAAATTTATAATACTTTTAACCCTATAGTTTTTGGGAGGCCATTTCACTCCCCTCTCAATTTCAAAGCTGACCACTAAGTACTTTTATTTTTGAAAATCATTTGAAGGGTGGATTTCCTTTAAATTTTGAAGGTCAGAAAGAAATTTTCTCCATGTGTTGCTCATGAAGCTCCCTTCGGAGGTTTGCACGGACCTTCTAGGTCGTAAATGATCTTTGACGTTGATGCTCAAAGTTCAAAAGCTAGATGCATGTATTCGTGTGTGCGCGCATGCGTGTGCATGTGTGTGCGTGTGTGTGTGTGTGTGTGTGAGAGAGAGAGAGAGAGAGAGAGAGAGAGAGAGACCCATTCTCTCGATGTGTGTGAATATAAGAGACAAAGTTGACATGCCATTCCCCAATGTGTTGACGCATTGCACGAAGACTTTCCACATTTGCATTACATCAATGAAGTACATTGAGATCGACAATTCAACGATAGGAGTCCAAAAATTTGTTATGGGTATTATGTGTGTGTGTGTGTGTGTGTGTGTGTGTGTGTGTGTGTGTGTGTGTGTGTGTGAGAGAGAGAGAGAGAGAGAGAGAGAGAGAGAGAGAGAGAGAGAGGGCTCTCACACCGACACTAGAGCGAGAGGGGAGGAAGAATAAGCATTGGCTTTACGATCAACCAATGGACAAAATCCACAATCGAGAATCAAAAATAAAAAATCGACATCGACATCTACGAAATTGAGAATTGATAAAATTGAGAGTTGACGCAATTTGGAAAGTTCAATCCGACAAATCCAAGGTCTCAACAAACGGTAAAGGTGGATGACGGGAGCAAACTGTGCCAATGCTCGGCTATTTTTAAAGGTTTTTTACGCTAGATTTCTTTGAGAAGGTGAATCTCAAAATTTGTAAGTGGACTAAATCTAGGTTTTCTTGAGCACTTAACGAAAATTAGAATTTTTGAGGAAAATCTAATAATTTTGTAAGGGTGGTTACACTAAATCGAGTTGAGTCATAGTGTTTTCTCCTAAAAACTTAGAAAACTTGCATATGAGAAATTGTAAGGGTAACTTGATTATATTTGAAGGCTTTTACACTCAATTTCTCTTTATTTTGTAGTTTTCCTCACCTTCAAATCTATAATTTAGAGATAAATTTTAAAATATGCAGTGGAACTACACTAAATTGAGTATTTTTCAAGCAATGGCTATACCAAACCTTTTTTCAAACATTTTAGAGGCAAATTTATTATATTTGAAGGTTTTAGCATTAAACTTATTTGCACTTTGTAAATCCTCTAAACTTTAATTTATGTTCTCTAACCTTTGTAGTTTCTTTGTTTTTTTAAATGCTCTTAAGAGCTTGATTTGAATTAAGCTCTTTCATCATCATGTAGACTAGTAAGATCTAAACTTTGAATGGGACGCTTGGAGATGGCCTGGGAGTACCATCTTTTGGAAACCACATTCTAAAGGAATTTACCATGCATTAATGCACGAGGCTAATTGGTATAGCCCCCTCAACAGATTATGGAAAGGGCACTGGACAGAAAAACAGTGGGAGAGAGTCATGGAGAACATCTTGAAGCCAAGGTGGCCTCAATATATGAAGATATTTTTGTGGAAAGTGATGTGAGGGGATCTCTCGACGGGCGTAAAGATACAAGAAAGAGGAATCGGGTCCGATCGGTGCTCTGGGTGCAGAATAGCTAGTGAAGACCTAATCCACCTTTTCATGGGATGCAAGGCAATCAGTGGCATGGCTGGGAAAATATGAAAGTGGATTCAAAGGACGTGGCAAATTAAGTTCTTCAAGACTGATTTGTTCTTTGATAGTAACAGGTTGGGAAGTCTTGCTCTGCTTGTCTGCACTCAAATAATCAGGTACTACTTCTTTCATCGTATTTGGCAAGCAAGGAACCACGGGGTGTTTGAGGGGGATTTGGCTATGGCAAGATTTTGTGAAATCATACAAGAGAGCAGAGTGACGATCCACAGGATCGGAGGTAAACAAGCCTCAAAGGACTCGTCTAGAACAATACATATCATGATGACATCTTGTAATAAGTAAAGCCTAGGAGTAGTTGTGGTTTCTTTGTCAAGCAGAAAACTTGTAATCCTTTGGTCTGAGCTCGAGGTTGGTGTATATTTTTTATGTTCTTAATACTATCCACTCACAATTGTGAGTTTTGCAAAAAAAAAAAAAGAGCTTGATTCGAATTAGCTCAAAAAGAATACATGCATACCTTGGCATATCCTTTCCACAAGGGTCTCCAACCAATAAAATATATGCACACTTTGACCCAAAACACACCCGAACATTTTTACAAGCACACCATATTTCTACCAAGGACCTATCATCTTCTTCTCGGCAATCTACTTCCTCCTACTTGATAAAAGCCATTTGCAATTAGAGATAAATCTCAAAAAATTTAGATGGGATTATACCAAATCTAAGTTTTTTTTTTCAATCGTTGTGGGTGTATTAACATTCAAATTAAATCTTACGAGTGTGTGGCCCTTCCTACGGATGGATGGATGGATGGAGAGAGAGAGAGAGAGAGAGAGAGAGAGAGAGAGAGACCTTTTTCTTGGAACCCAATCCACTCTCTTTGTTCCTTTGCCTCGGTATTCCCCCGTCTCCCCCCCCCCTCCAAGCCCTTTTCTTATGTCACGTGACAAGGGCCTCCAAGGTGCATTAGAGATAGTCGAGAAAATTTGTAGGTGAGATTATACTAAACCTAGGTTTTTCTTGAGCAATGGGTACACAATAGATTTTTGTTATTATTCAGTAGTCCATTTTGTATACTCTTTATATTATTATAAGATGAAAACTAAGAGAAGTTGATGTAATCATAAAACTATGTTTGAAAATGGAGTGACTTGTAGAATTAGTTCAACAATGGGAACATAGTTGGATTCAATGTCTCTGCTCGATTCTCTTACTTGGTTCTATCCTTGGGTCTTTCTTGTGAGAAAGACATGGTAGAAGTGCACATTAAAACCTTCTATAAATTAAGAAGGACGTCTTACCCTTGGTCTACATAGGGTTTCAATAAAATAGGCAAAGGGTCAGGTTGGCATTCTAAAACTATTAAAATGAAAACGACCCCTGGCTTAGTCTACCATGCTAGGTATTGAAGGGCTGCCTATAGGATTAGCCTATTCTTCCAAAAGAGAGTCACAAATTACAATCACTTGGGAAATGGTACCCTTCCCTACAAAAGGACATGTTTTCTTTTGTCCCCTCTAATGATCAAAGATCATGAAAGTCAACAAGTCAATTGTTGTAACTTAACGACATGTTTGATGTAGAATATAAGGAAATGTTGGTTGCCGGGCAATGGGAGGTCAGGGCTCCTTGCGAAAAGCTTGATCATTGGTCTCCTTTTGTGGCCATGGCTCCGTTTGAGCATGGTGTTGTACATGTGTGATGGTTTCTTCTTATTAATATAACCTCTCACAGACTCTGAGATTTGAAAAACAAAAGAATGTTGTGTATTGTGAAATTTTCCATAAGGTTCTTGTTGGAGCAGGTTCTCCTATTGATTTGCAACGTATGACGCCGCGACATAGGGAGGTTAAGAGGGGGCGTTGCAACAGCAAAAGGCACAAGAGGCTCCTATGTGAAGGTTGAATCGACAATAGTAGTGGACCGTAGATTCTTTAGAGGTGAGCGTTTGGGGTGGACACCCCTTTAGCCCTGGGTTCTAATGGTGGTTTTCTTCGACCTCAGGTTTTGAGCACACCGCATGGCCCACTGTAATGGAGTGCTGCTTGGTTGCCTTGATATATGGTGGACGACAAAGCTCTACTACAAGATGATGGAGTTGCTTGTCTCCCCTCTAATGCAACTTGTATTTCTTGGTATGTAGTGGCACTTGTTATCGGCATGCCATTGGCTTAGTGTCTACTTCTTGAGTTGTCTTATAATCCTTTTGTACTCTCCTTACGGCAGCTGGATTAGGCTTGGTGACACCTGCCTTGGAGATTTATTGTTAGCATGTGTATTGTACGGTTGCTATCTTTTAAATATCTTGTGTATCCCTCACTAATGCTTTTTTAAGTTAAGTCCACTCTCTTTTTGCAATACTCTCTCTATTAAAGACAATACTCTCTCTCTATTGGAGACAATAGAGAGAGTATTGCCATATTGAGACAATAGTGCAGGAAAACAATGTTGTGTTCTGTGAAGACCTACTCACTCTACTCCAATAGATTAGCACGAATCTGTTCAGATTCTTTCGCTCCTCTCTTTTTTTCCAAAGCAAAAGTGTCTGCCGCCTTTGTTGTGCGTCTTCGGCAGGCACTCCACAGTTCTCTTGTCTGCTCGCGATCGCCCCCCTGTGGATTGCAGTGACGTGCAGCTCTTGATCACCCCACTTCAACGGAACGAGCCATCCCTCTTCTTTCTCGAGGCTCTTGAACCAACAACAAACTCTTGCCACTCTCCAGGTTGCATTGAACTGCTATTCGTGGAACTCTGATTCGTTCCCATCATGCACCAACAAATCAACTCCTGATTTGTTCAAGAGGTGCACAACGAAACCTGCTTCATGCTGGCACCTGCCACCCTATTTTCCCATCACGCGAGGTGCAAGCATCCACGCAAGCAGACATCTCGCACAGTGCTCGTCTGCACGTCTACGTCCAGTGAACAACTGGCATATCTCTCTCTCTCTCTCCCTTCTTTTCTCTCCTCCACGTAACCCCTCCCAAAAATATCGGGCAAAAAAAACCCCGTTAATTTGTGAAAATTCCCAAACAGACCTCAAATTTACCAACATTTTGCAAAGTTAGCAAAATTCGTAGCTTTTCATAAGAAGACTGATTTGAGTTGGTTATGTAAGCTTTGAGGATAAATCGCTTCATTATTTTTACACATAATTGGTTTTTTTTGCAAGGCAATTCGTCACAAATCGCATGGTATGCGCTCAAAAATGGATCTCAATTGTCACAAATTAGAAAATCTTGGTGGATCCAGGAATATTTTTTAATTTGACCGCTATTATGGGAATTTCCACCAATAGAGGGATATTTTGGTAATTTTCCCTGCCTATTAGTTAGAGAGAATGGCCATGCTGCACGTGGACAGGGGTTTTGTTTTGTTACGCTTAGTTACAACCCAAACTTTTGCCTTTTCCTTTTTCCAAAGCAAAGTATCTTGTGAGATACCATCTAATGAGACACTTTGGCAAACCTACTCACTCTACACGTCTCACTAGACGGAATCTAATGAGACTCCAACCAATTTTGAGGCGATAGCTTGGTTTGAACACAAGCGATATGATGAGCCGACTACAACTAGCTATGCTAGCCACTTATGCAAATAGATTATGATGTTGCCCTTGGGCTTCTCTCTGCTAAAAATAAAATAAAGGACTTTCCTAGCACTGTTGTTGGCTCTTGTCGTCCCCTTGGCTTGGGAAATGGCCCAGCCTTGCAATGTCTCAGGTTATGGGTCCTACCCACCCCCTTTTGTTGCGTCCATGCGTTCCATGTTCTTGCAAGATTGTTGTGACATGGCTCCACTTTCCCTTTTGCTTCTATTAAACCAAGAGGATCTCATCAGATTCCCATGAAAAAGAAACGGGTCCTTACTTATTGACAAGCCTTTGTGTGGGTTAAAATAATTTCCACTAGAGTTTTGGAGATACATGAAGACTAGACAAGAGTCCCATTTTACAAAATACTTTCCTAGTTTCAAAGTTATGTAGTGTCTCTGTTTTCTAAATTAGATAAGCATCTCATTGTACTTCCCCTCCATTGGCATATAACCTATTTTATTTTACACTAGTATGTAATTCGCGCGTTGCTGCGGCCAAAGAAACATCACCTCTATTCTCATCGGGCTATCTTCTCTTCCAAGTGGAGCACTACCAATACTCTTTTTCAACATTCCTAGTCTATTGATTTTCTAAAAGTGCTGTAAGGTCCCCACCTTTCCTAGAAGATGGCTACCTATGTAAAATTTTAAGTCTAAACATCAGTTTGGCCATGGGTTATACACATAGGTAGTCTTGTGCCAAGTGTGGGAGTGTGGCATGGAGGCTAAGTATGGACTATAGAGGTGTAACGTGGGGAGGCTAGTGAGGTGTAGCTAGGTATGGGCTAGAGAGTATGGCTTAGGCCACCACACCCCCCTCAAGATAGAAAAAAACTAGCGCTAGCCCCCTTGTGGAAATCGATTTGTGTGTGTGTGTGTGTGTGTGTGTGTGTGTGTGTGTGTGTGTGTGTGTGTGTGTGTGTGTGTGTGTGTGTGAGAGAGAGAGAGAGAGAGAGAGAGAGAGAGAGAGAGAGACCCTTTTCTTGGAACCCAATCTGTGTGTGTGTGTGTGTGTGTGTGTGTGAGAGAGAGAGAGAGAGAGAGAGAGAGAGAGAGACCCTTTTCTTGGAACCCAATCCACTCTCTTTCTTTCTTTGCCTTGGTCTCCCCCCGCCTCTCCCCCCCCTCCAAGCCCTTTCCTTATGTCACGTGGCAAGGGCCTCCAAGGTGCATTTGAGATAGTCGTGAAAATTTGTAGGTGAGATTATACTAAACCTAGGTTTTTCTTGAGCACTGGGTACACAATAGATTTTTGCTATTATTCAATAGTCCATTCTGTATACTCTTTATATTATTATAAGATGAAAACTAAGAGAAGTTGATGTAATCATAAAACTATGTTTGAAAATGGAGTGACTTGTAGAATTAGTTCAACAATGGGAATATAGTTGGATTCAATGTCTCTGCTCGAGTCTCTTACTTGGTTCTATCCTTGCGTCTTTCTTGTGAGGAAGACATGGTAGAAGTGCACATTAAAACCTTCTATACATTAAGAAAGACGTCTTACCCTTGGTCTGATGAGCGTGCAACAGTGTGTGCAAGTGATAGAGCACGAGGAGAAGTGCAGGGCTTGAGGCTTGGAGAGAAGGCACTCTTCTGCAGAGATGGGGTGCTAGGAAATGAAGAAGGAGAGAGAGAGAGAGAGAGAGAAGAGCTACATGATTTGTGAAGGGGAATAAGTGAGTGAGCAAATTGGCTCACTTTCCCTTTATTAAAGTGTAGGACCATTTTTAAGTTAGTGGCCAAGTTCAATATGAGCTTGGCCAAAGGTTAGTAACCTTTAAAAATGTACATAAAAGGGGTCATTTGGGCCTTTAACCCAACAACCTCCCACTTAAAGGCATAAATGACGCCTTTAAGCTATGTGACTCCCACTATCTATATGCATAGCTGCTGTTGTGCTTTGGTTAAGCACTTACTGAGAGCATCTGCTGGATTTTGTGATGTAAGGATCTTAACCAATGTGATAAGGCCATCCTCAAGCACTTCTCAAATGAAGTGATACCGCACATCGATATGCTTTGTGCGTGCATGAAACATGGCATTCTTTTCCAGACATATGGCACTCTGGCTATCACAACCAAGCATAGGTGCCTTGTCAGGAAAACCAAACTCACTGCATAGACGTGCTAACCAAATGGCTTCTTTGGAAGCCTCAGTGGCTGAAATATATTCAGCCTCTGTAGTAGACAATGCAACGATCTTTTGCAATCTAGAACACCATGAAACAGCACCTCCTGCAAGAGTAAACACATAACCGCTTGTGGATTTTCGTGTATCCACATCACCAACCATGTCAGAGTCACAAAATCCCTTCAACTCCAATGGTCCTTTACCATAGCAGAGGCATTTGTTTTTCGTCCCTTTAAAGTACCTCATAATGGACTTCACTACATCCCAATGCAACCTGTCTGGATTAGCCATAAACCGGCTCACAACTCCCATTGCATGGGCTATGTCAGGCCTAGTAGCAACCATAGCATACATAAGTGAACCACAAGTTGAAGCATAAGGTACACTTTGCATGTCATTGGCTTCTTCCTTTGACTTGGGGAAATCATCCTTGGAGATTTTGACATATGGCTGTAATGGCACGCCAAGAGGCTTTGCTTCAGCCATGTTAAATCTATCCAGCACCTTTTCAATGTACTTTTCTTGCGACAAATACAATACGTGCTGGTCCCTTTGCCTTCTAACCCTCATTCCAAGTATATGTTCAGCTGTCCCAAGGTCTTTCATTGAAAATGCAGATTTTAGATGCCCTCTAAGAGAATCAACAGTGCTTCTTTTCTTTGCAGCTATCAGCATATCATCCACATAGAGCACAAGAATGATAGGGCTGCCATCCTCATCACGTTTGGTATACAAACAATGGTCTACATGGCTTCTTTTGTAACCATGTTTGAGCATGAAGCGATCAAACTTCTTGTACCATTGTCTACATGATTGTTTCAGCCCATACAAGCTTCTATTGAGCATACATACCAAATGTTCCTTGCCAGGGATAACAAAACCCTCGGGTTGCTTCATGTAAAGATCTTCCTCCACATCACCATGCAAGAAAGCGGTATGTACATCCATTTGGTCCATTTCCAAATCAAGGGCATCCACTATGGCAAACAATACACGCAAAGTGGTCATCTTCACTACAGGAGAGAACACTTTCTGAAAGCCTATGCCCTTGGTTTGAACATACCCCTTTGGAACCAGCCTTGCCTTATACTTGGGTTTTGCATCAACTGTCTTGATTTTATACACCCATTTGTTAGGAATAGCCTTCCTTCCTTTGGGCAATTCCACCAAATCCCAAGTATGATTAGCATGCAAAGCTTTAATCTCTTCTTGCATAGCAAGCTCCCACTTGTCGTTGTGCTCACATGTCTTTGCCTCTTTATACGTAAGAGGCTCTCCCTCATCTCTCAACATAATGTAATGCAAAGAGGGATCATATCTGCTGAGTAGACCAAGAGGGATCATATCTGCTCACAGGCCGTCTTGGACGAGTAGACCGCCTCACCCAATGATCCACATTATCCATTAATGGGTCTACATCAGGTGGCATGATAAAATCATCAACAATGGGCTGCTGTACATCATTTTCAGCATTGTTTTGTGGCTGCAAATGCCCTTCAGGAGCCTCAGTTTTCTGCCCAACATCTTCTGGCTCAAACACCACTAGATCATCTACATTTTCAGTCATATGTGGTGCATCCTGAGGGTCAATAATAGGCCTACCAAGTGGCTGTTCATGTTGAAATTTGACCCTTTTATGGTCATGCTTTGAGGTACAATTGTTTTGAAGCAGCCTTGCCTCATTAAAAACAACATCCCGGCTGCGTACGACCCTCTTGAGCTGAGGTAACCAAATCCTGTAACCCATTTCACCTTCTTCACCATATCCTATGAAAAGTCCTTTAATGGACTTGGTATCTAGTTTGCTCCTCAACTCAAGTCTAACATGCACAAAAGCCTTCGCAACCAAAAATGCGTAAATGATCATATGAAGCAGGCTTGCCAGACCAAACCTCTTCAGGGATGTCACCTGTCAAAGACATGTGAGGGGATCGATTGCATATATGCACTGCAGTTTTCAAAGCTTCTCCCCAAAATCCATGAGAGAGATTAGCTGTGGACAACATGCATCTCACTCTCTCACAAAGTGTCCTATTGAATCTTTCAGCCACACCATTAGAAGAGGGGATGTATGGCACAGTAAGCTCCCTCTTAATGTCCAAATTCTCACAAAATTTGTTAAATTCAGCACTTGTGAACTCCTCCCCATTGTCCATACGCAAGCATTTCAACTTTCTACCTGTTTGGGTGGTCACAAATGCATGAAATTTCTTAAACGCAGCAAAGGCTTCATCCTTAGATTTAAGCAAATAAACCCAAATTTTTCTAGAATGATCATCAACAAAGGAGACAAAATAGCATGCACCTCCCATAGACTTAGTAGGCATGCTACATACATCAGAATGTACAAGATCAAGCACACAAGATTTACGAGAGACACCGGAGTAATAAGAACGCTTTACTTGCTTGCCATATTGACATTCATTACAAAAGTCAAGCTTTGTGCCTTTAGCATCAAGCTTATTCAAAGTACAAAGTTTAGAAAGGCCCTTCTGGCTCATATGGCCAAGCCTCTTGTGCCATAACTCCATGTGAGAGTTAATTTCAGCCAATGCAATAAACTTGCCCAACACGGCCTTTCCATGCATGCAATAAAGTGTCCCTTTCTTTGTGCCCTTTACAATCATTTTCCATGATCCTCTCTCAAACAAGATGCTGTAACCATGCATATCCATCTGACCAACAGAAAGCAGACTCTTCTTGATTCCTGGCACATATCTAACATCATGCAAGACAAGCTCATTTGTGCCATCTAGGAGAGATGCAAAGTGCCAATACCTTCAATGGAACATGCATGATTTTTTCCAAGGTATACGTGGCCATGTTTGCCTGCATCAAAAGCAGAGAAACACTCCTTGATAGGAGTCACATGAAATGAAGCACCGGAATCAACTATCCAAGTCTGGGATAATGCATCATTGACAGTCAACAAAGCATCAATAAGATCACTCTTGGTGATCAGCATGTCCTGTGAATGAACATTAAGAGAGGCATCAAGGTCATAAGCATCATCATTTGACAAAGTGACACACAAGATGTCCTCTACATGTGACAGTTCCTCAATCACAACACTAGAAGCCACATTGGCCTTCTCTTTGTCCTTTGAGCTATCCTGTGCATCTGTCTTGACTTCCTTCTTCTCTTTATTTTTGTCTCCACCATTCTTTTTCCGTTCTAATTCGGATTTGTAGTACCTGCAATCGGGTTTCTTGTGACCTTTCCTACCACACTGATAGCAAGTCAAATCACCCTTGCCTTTGCTGGCATTTCCCCTTTCCTTACTCTTACTCTTACTCCTTTGTGCATAGAAATTCTTCTTCTCTGTCCTGCCTCTAACCATGTTGGCAGAGCTGTCTCCCTCTCCACCTGCTTTCCTCCTGATTTCCTCATTCAAGATAGAACCCCTAACACCATCAAAGGTCAAATTGGGGTTATTCAACAATGAAACCACCAATGTTTCCCATGACTCAGGTAAGGTCATAAGCAAGAAGATAGCTTTTAGCTTATAAAAAAGGAGGCAAACCTGAATCCTGTAACTGCGACAAAGTACTTGTAAACAACGACAAGTGCACTTGGTTGACAGGCGTTGTATGCCAACAAGTTTTCACATCAAATGCACTTGGTTGACAGGCGTTGTATTCTCATACATCGCCTTTAACTTCTCCCACACGTCAAAAGTATTTGTGAGACCTTTCAAATCAATGACTGTCTCATCGGTCATGGCCATTTTGATGTATGTAAATGCCTTCTTGTTCAGGCTAACCCATGCTTCATCCGACATATTCTGTGGCTTTACTTGTTCAAGTACCCCTTCACAATTCTTAAGAAATAGGATTCCCTGGATCCTGTCTTTCCAAAGGTCGAAACCTACTCCATCGAACCTCCTAATCTCGAAGAGATTCTTCACATCCGAAGAAGATGAGGCCATAGTTGCACGAATAAGAGGGCTAATATGCTGAATTTTTGGACAAAATGCACCAAAATCGGAGTATAGCCTCACAAAAGTGTGTACTACAGCTCCAAATGGTCACAGGAGCAATTTGGGGCAAAATAGGTCAATAGGCACACAAAAAAATAATCTGAATTTTATGTGCAGGAAATTTTAGCGAGTGAATTTGTGCTAAAAAAAAACAATTTTAGTTGTTTTTAGCCTCACAGAACATATATAAGGCTAATGCATAGCCTTTAGAAGCATGTATGAGCAAAAGCCCCAATTTGTAGCATCAAATTGCAGAAAATTGAGCCACAAATGGTCGTACATAGCCAAAACTTGTCCAATGTGCATAAATTGCATCAATTTTCACTTTCCTCAATGTAGATGCATCAAAAATACACTTGCAAAAACCTGCGTGAATCTGAAATTTGCTGAAAACAGTTGTTTTGGGACCTATTTTTCGGCAATTTCTTTGTTTTCAGGTAGCGGGGACCTAGTAAAGATGTTCCCACACCTTAATACATGATTTGAAAAACCTGTAGTTTACTGTCATAACCTGTAATTTACTGATTTTGACCTAATTTCAGCCTGTTTTAGGTCAATTTGACTAGCCGAGAGCCCTCTAGTGTCTAGGGACGAGTCCTTTGGCGATAAAATTGCAAAATCTCGCGTGAAATTTGACCTCCTTGGCTGAAAATCAGCGTTTGCAGGTTTGGAAGCAAACCTTAATTTGGCTCTGATACCAGTTGATAAGCGCGAAGCAGTGTGTGCAAGTGATAGAGCACGAGGAGAAGTGCAGGGATTGAGGCTTGGAGAGAAGGCACTCTTCTACAGAGATGGAGCACTAGGAAATGAAGAAGGGGAGAGAGAGAGAGAGAGAAAGAGAAAGAGAGAGAGAGAGAGAGAGAGAGAGAGAGAGAGAGAGAGAGAGAGAGAGAGAAGCACTACACGATTTGTGAAGAGGAATAAGAGAGTGAGCAAATTGGCTTACTTTCCCTTTATTAAAGTATAGGACTATTTTTAAGTTAGTGGCCAAGTTCAATGTGAACTTGGCCAAAGGTTAGTAACCTTTAAAAATGTACATAAAAGGGTTTTTTGGGCCTTTAACCCAACATGGTCTACATAGGGTTTCAATAAAATAGGCGAAGGTTCAGGTTGGCATTTAAAACTACTAAAATCAAAACGACCCCGGCTTAGTCTTCCATGTTAGGTATTGAAGGGCTACCTATAGGATTAGCCTATTCTTCCAAAAGAGAGTCACAATCACTTGGGAAATGGTACCCTTCCCTACAAAAGGACATGTTTTCTTTTGTCCCCTCTAATGATCAAAGATCACGAAAGTCAACAAGTCAATTGTTGTAACTTAACGACATGTTTGATGTAGAATATAAGGAAATGTTGGTTGCCGGGCAATGCGAGATCGGGGCTCCTTGTGTGAAAAGCTTGATCATTGGTCTCCTTTTGTGGCCATGGCTCTGTTTGAGCATGGTGTTGTTGATGTGATGATTTCTTCTTATCAATATAACCTCTCATAGACTGTGAGATTTGAAAAACAAAAGACTATAAGAAAATGTTGTGTTTTGTGATATTTTCCATAGGGTTCTTGTTGGAACAGGTTCTCCTAGTGATTTGCAATGTATGAGGCCCCTACGGAGGGAGGCTAAGAGGGGGCGCTGCAACAGCGAAAGGCACAAGAGGCTCCTATGTGAAGGTTGAATTGACAGCAGTGGTGGACCACAGATTCTTTTGGGGTGAGCGTTTGGGGTGGGCACCCCTTTAGCCCTGGGTTCTAATGGTGGTTTTCTTTGACCTCAGGTTTTGAGCACACCGCATGGCCCACTTAATGGTTTGCTACTTTGGTTGCCTTCATATATGTTGGACAACAAAGCTCTACTACAAGGTGATGGAGTTGCTTTGCTCCCCTCTAATGCTGCTTGTATTTCTTGGTATGTAGTGGCACTTCTTATTGGCATGCCATTGGCTTAGTGCCTAGTTTTTTGGTTGTCTTATAATCCTTTTGTACTCTCCTTGTGGCACCTGGATTAGGCTTGGTGACACCCGCCTTGAAGATTTATTGTTAGCATGTGTATTATATGGTTGCTATCTTTTAAATATCATGTAATATTTTGTGTATCCTCGCTAATTCTTTTTTAAATTAATTCTACTCTCTTTTTGCAATACTCTCTCTATTGGAGACAATAGAGAGAGTATTGCAAGATTTGAGACAATAGTGCAGGAAAAAAATGTTGTGTTATGTGAAGACCTACTCACTCTACACGTCTCACTAGACGAAATCTAATGAGATTCCAACCTTGAAGGGCAACCAGTTTTGAGGCGATAGCTTGGTTTGAACACAAGCGATATGATGAGCCGACTACAACTAGCTATGCTAGCCACTCACACAAATAGATTATGTTGTTGCCCTTGGGCTTCTCTCGACTAAAAAAGAAATAAAGGACTTCCCTAGCATTGATGTTGGCTCTTGTTGCCCCCTTGGCTTGGGAAATGGCCCAGCCTCCCAATGTCTTGGGTTATGGGTCCTACCCACCCCCTTTTGTTGCGTCCATGCGTTCCATGTGCCTGCAAGATTTTTGTACATGGCTCGGCTTCCCCTTTTGCTTCTATTAATCCAAATGACTTAATAAGCAAAAAAGGCACATGTTCAAATGATCCTCCACATGTGGCCCTCATGATGTGCTTGAATGCTATTAGTTAGGCTTGAAAGGGATCCAATTAGAATTTAGATACATAAAAATAAATAATTAAGTTCTCTCTCTCAAAGAGGAAAAAGAGGACACATGTCCAAATGAAATAATAAAATAATAAGAGAGAGAGAGAGAGAGAGAGAGAGAGAGAGAGAGAGAGAGAGAGGTGTGGAACAAGCATGAGAGGGGGGGTATACTCTCACACACACACACACACACACACACACACATTCTCCTATTGTGTGGAGTGCAAAATGCAAGAGCTCCATCTCCTTCTTGAAGCTTGTGGAGAAGTAGAGAACCTACACCAACACTCTTGGCTATGGAATGCAAATCCAACCAAGAGCCATGCTTCAATGCTTAAGCTTGCCATCTTCTTCATCTTCATTACTATGCTAAGTAAGAATAGTGATGATAAGTGCGGAACTATTTCTTTCTCCTATGGAATGTTTCTTCTTCCTCTTCCCTTCCCTCATTCCCCGCTAGCTCTCTCCACCTTTGAAGGTGTTTGAGGCCTTGGGACTGAGGCTTGGGATAATCAATGCTTTTTTGCAAAGTTTATGTTAAGCTCGTGATGCATGAAGCTTTCCATCTTCATAGCATCACCAAGGTCACAAGGAACACAAAGATTGTATTGTAACAAAGTCTCTCTTGCTTGGAGAATCTATAATACAAACGACTTTTGGAGGGGGGACCGGCTCCAAGTAAATCCGGTCCTCATCTATTATCATGTTCTCTAATACTCTCTCTCTTGCAAAAGTATTGTTCATGCCAAGTTAATTAAGTACTATGTTTATGTTGCTACCATCAATTAAGTTCTCCATCCAAGTTCTCAAAGTAATCTCACAAAAATGCTCACTCTAATTTTCTTAATTCCACTATTCTCAAAGTTCATAGTCCATCCCACTACATTTTGTTTCTTTGGAGTTTTCTAACCCAAGTAGTGAGACATGGCCCCCAAGAGAACTCCCTTTGCTGGCGCTAATGACCGCGAGGCGGGTACTAGCAACGCAGCTCCCAATGGCAAGGCACCCATGAGGGAGGAGGGTCCGACCATCTCACGAAGCAAGGGAGCAAGGATTGATGAGATAGGCTCAAAGTCATTTTGTTCATTTAATTAAGCATTGCATTACGTTAGCTAGTGAATGATTGAACCTTTCCAAAATGTGTTGGAAAAACCAATCAAAACTACGGCATGAGAATCGTAATTGTCTTGTTAAATTTGAACCTAAATAAAGTAGGAAAGAAATGTTTGACAGTTAATTGATTGATCTACAAAAGATTGTTTGCCTAGGAAAGTTATTGCAACATAATTTAATTCTATTCCAATATTGAAGTTAGTCAAGAACCCCCTCTTGATCACTGGGGGGGAGTTCACGAGGTTATCACAGGAGCTAGCGTATTTTGTTACACAGAGCTGACTAGTTAGGGGCTCAAATGTCCACGACTTACGGGTTACGCGGTGGATACATGATTTTACCGGGAGGGTTACTCGAGAATGGGTGGATCATGGAGTGGTGGTATGGGCGTCCAGTTGACAATGGATGGAGTGAACATTCGTTGGAGGAAGTTTTTGTAACTCTACATCATTGGAATAGTCAATGAATTTATGTTGTCAAGTATTTTTACTAGGAAAATATTGTCTTGGGGCCAATTTGATAATGGTGGAAGGGTTGTCTTAATGAACTTGTGATGGAAATCATAAAAAGGAACTTTGTGTATGAAAAATCATGTTGTAGTAATTAGAAAACATGCAAAAACAAAGTGTGAGTGTGGGGGTGAAAGTGGGGACTGGCTTAGGTTGCCAGTCAAGGATGGGTGGTCTCGATTAGTCAAGAAACTCTCCGCTCCTCATTGATAGAAGAAGCAATACTAGAGACTCATTGTGCCAAGAGTTGAAAAGTCCTAATTGTACGTGCCTCTAGAAATTATGGGAAAAAGGGCATTTGGGGTTTCTCTCTTTTGGAAGGTGAGAATTAGGAATGCCAAAATATTGTGTTAGTTCATGCTTTCCCTACGAGATAGGGCTAGGACCCCTTTTCAATAGCTTGGACTCAAGTTACTTGTTGACGTGAGTCTGTCCATTAGAAATCTTGTGTATCTAACTATGCCTTTCTTAATCAATTAGGGCCTAGTGACCTGTCAGGTACCTTCCTTTTGCCAAATGGATATGGTAACGGGGTGGGGACCTCACAGATGCATGACATAACTTATTGAAAGATTCTAGCAAACATGAATATATGTAAGATGTTGCAAATCATTCTCTCATACCAAGTTTGGGAGCTTCTCATAGAGATTATTTTTCATGAGGTGCTCGCCCTTGTTCAACAAACATAGGAGTGGTCTACTTCTATTGTGGAGAGAGAGAGAGAGAGAGAGAGAGAGAGAGAGAGAGAGAGAGAGAGAGAGAGAGAGAGAGAGAGAGATATGCGAGTCCTCCTTTTGGTCTATCTTGGTCTAGCAATGCTACGAAGCTTGATTACACAAATCAAATAATTTAGCATGGTGTGAAGAGATGAAAACTAAGAGAAGTTGATGTAATCATAAAACTTTGTTTGAAAATGGAGTAAATTCTAGAATTAGTTCAACAATGGGAGCATAGTTGGATTCAATGTCTCTGCTCCATACTCTTACTTGGCTCTATCCTTGCATCTTCCTTATGAGCAAGACATGGTAGAAGTGCAAATCAAAATCCTCTATAAATTAAGAAGGACGTCTTACCCTTGGTCTACATAGGGTTGGAAAAAGTGCTACCAAGTCCTTAAGTACAAATTGGATAAGTTCACAAGTTTTTAATGACGAAGGCCCATAACTGCTACAATATGTTGTCATAAAACTTTTCATGTCTAAGAGTGAAGTTGTGAAAAGATTAGGGCTCATAGTCTCCAATACACCATGAGAGATTTAAGTTTCAAAGAGATGAGTTGAATTTCTCATCTCCTACTTCTAGGGCTCGCCCCCTCCTATGTAGGGATGCATGACGAATTTTTTTACACACAATAAGCATCCAATTTTCCTATTGTTTGACCTTTGGACACCGCCTTTGAATTTTGGCACCTTAGCATTTTGGAAGTCTTAATGGGCTGAACCTTAGGGTTTTTTAAGCCCATTATTACACATTGATCTTTTGCAGATGGCCCCCCCTTTGGATCCCTATTTTCCCTCCTTTGGATCCCTACCGTGGCTGGTCTGCCAGCTTAACCAATATTCTAGCTTTTTCTTCCCTGGCACTTTCCTGACTCGGGCTGCAACACCTCTTCTTGGTCCTCGATCTCCGATGGGTCTTTGATAGTTGGTTCTTGAGTTGGCTCTCCTTTATAAGGCTTTAATAGGCCTTTTTCCTTTGTTGTGAGATAGAGATAGCATCCTTAATCTTTTGGAAATATTCTTGTAGGTCTCTGCTATACTCATCTGCAGCGAAGATCTTCCCGTGTACCTTAAGTAGCAGGGGACTTTTTGATCTTTCCTCAATTACCTCAAAAGGTGCTTTTCCCATGGAAGTAAGTACAGTGTTATTGTAGGCATACTCCACTAAGGGTAAGTACTTCTCCCATTGGGACCTTTGATCTACTTCCGTTAAATAGGCTTTTAGTAGATCAACAATTTTTAGGTTAGCTATTTCACTTTGGCCATCCATTTGTGGGTGATAGGCAAAAGAGAAATTTAGCCTTGTCCCTAAATTCTCAAAGAGACCCTTCCAGAAATTACTGGTCATTCTAGGATCTAACACTATGGACATTGGCAACCCATGGTACTTGAAGATTTTTGAAATGAAGAGGGTTTCCATTTGATGTTGATAGTCTTTTTGACATGTATAAAATGAGCTTGTTTACTAAACCTGTCTACTATCGTCCATATTCCCGTATTCCCATGGATAGCTTTAGGCAAGCCAAAGATAAAATCCATGGATATGCTCTCCCATGGTGAATTAGGGATTGGCAAAGGTTGTAGCAATCCAGGTTGCTTCCCTGTATCAAACTTCATCTTTTGGCATACCACACATTTAGAAACATACTCTTGTATGTTTGCTTTCATGGTAGGCCAATAGAAATATGTTTCAATCCCCTTTAGAGTAGACTGAATCCCTCTATGCCCTGCATAAGGAGGAGCATGAGATTCATACATTACTTTCTCACATTGTGAGTTAGTAACGCATAGTCTATTGCCATAGAGAAGATAACCATCTTGTAAAATAAATGGTTCCTCTTTCTTCCCTAATGCAAGGGCTGAAATCACATCTTTAAAATCAGGATCAATAGCATACTCATCTATCATATAAGATAGATCATTGTGAGTTGCTATGGAAACCGCATTCACTCTCGGCCATCTTGAGAGTGCATCAACTACTTGATTATGCTTGCCATCAATGTGAGCAATATGAAAATGAAATTGCGAAAGGAAATTTGCACACCTCATTTGTTTGTCGGAGAGCTTGGTCTGCGTCATGAAGTACTGAAGACTTTGGTGATCTGTTTTCAGAATGAAAAGGGTCTCCAATAAATAGTGCTTCCACAAGTCTAAGGCATGTAGAACTGCGAGGAGTTTCTTTTCATATATGCCTAAAGCTTGCTCAATAGGATTGAGACTTCGACTTTCATAGGCTATGGTGTGCCCTTCTTGGAGCAAAACAGCTCCAAGGCAATCACCACAAGCATCACATTGGACCTCAAATGGCTTTGAGAGATCCGGTAGTGTAAGCAAAGGTTGAGAGATAAGCTTTTCTTTAAGATTTTCGAAAGAATTGTTCTCCTTGGCACAGCATGTATACCTAACATTTGTCTTTGTTAAGTCATGTAATGGTCCGGCTATTAGTGAGGACTTTTCTATGAAGTGTCTATAGTATGCACACATACCTATAAAGCTTCTTAGTTCATGAAGATTCCTTGGTTTAGGCCATCCTTTTATTACCTCTAACTTTGATGGATCCATTTGGATGCCATCTTGAGAGATAATGTGACCTAAATACTGAATCTCTTGCAAGAAAAATTCACTTTTCTTTCGATTAACATTAAGTTTATCCTCTCTTAGAACTTGAAATATTACCTGGAGGTGTTTCTTGTGTTCGTCTAATGAATTAGAGTAGATGATGATATCATCAAAAAACACTCCAATAAATGTTCGGTGAGGCCTAAATAGCTTCTCCATCAAGCGGTTGAACGTGGCTGGTGCATTGGTCAAGCCAAAAGGCATGACAATGTATTCGTAAAGACCAAACTTAGTGCAAAATGCAATCTTTACAATGTCTTGATCAACTATCCTTATTTGATGATAGCCACTTTTTAGGTCAATCCTACTAAAGTAGGTCGATCCTTGTAGCTTATCAAATAGGTCTTCTACCCGTGGAACGGGAAACCTATTTTTGATAGTGATCCTATTTAGTTCTCTATAGTCGACACACATACGATATGTGTTGTCTTTCTTTTGCACTAGTAGCACAGGTAAGCAAAATGGAGATGAGCTAGGCCTAACCATGCCCTTCTCAACTAACTCATGCGCTTGCCACATAATCTCCTCTTGTTGAGCTTGAAAAACTCTGTAAGGAGGTTTATTAGGCGGTGAACTTCCTGGAAGAAGTTCAATTGCAGGGTTATCATTACCTCGTTTAGGAGGTAGGTCACAAGGGATGTCGTCAATAAAGGCATCTTGAAACCCCTTGAGAAAATTGGATAACTCTAGTTCTTTGTGATTGTTTATATTTTCTTTTGTTAAAGCATTAGGTTCATTTTGAGATTCTTTAACAAAAATCATGTACACGGAAATAGAGCTCTTTAATATTGACTTATTGAAAGCTTGCATATGTACAATGGGTATGGTGTTACCCATTTGTTTAGTATCTATGTACATAGCTTTTTTCTAAACCTAGAGTAGATTCTTCTTTTAGGGAATTTAACATTGGCATCCATTCAATCAAACCATGGTGCCCCTAGGATTACATCCTCATGCTTGAGAGGAGAGATAAAGAAGTCCTTTTTGTCCACATAGCTTCGGACATGGAGCCTCAATTTCCCAATTAATGGAGTGACTGAAGCTTCTTGCCCCTTGAAAGCACCGTCTGAGGGTAGGACATCTCCCATCTCATAGTCTTGTATGCCTAGCTTGGTGGCCAACTCTGTGGATATGAAATTGTGAGTAGAACCAGGGTCAAAGAGAATAAAAGCATCATGTTCTCTTACCTTTCCCCAAGCATGGCTTAGAGGAGATCCTTTGTGGTGAGTTTCCTCCTCTTGGATTTCAACCAAGGTAGCTCTAGGAGGTTCATGGCAGGTGTTCTTTTGGGGACAAGTGCGATACACATGCCCTTGCTCGTTGCACTTGAAACAACGGTTATCCTTGCGATAACGTTCAAGCTCTTCATGAGAGAGTTTGTTTTAACTTTGTAAACTCCCTTCTCTTAAGCTTTGTTGGAATTTCCCTTATGAGACTTTTGGCCATTGTCCTTCCCCTTAGGCTCATTGGAACCCTTGTTTTCCGTGGGCTTAGAATTTCTTTCAGACCCGGTTTGGAAATTGATTCGAGAAGCCACCATAGTATAGTGTATAACCGACGATACGATGCGTGGCCTTTGGGAGTTGACATACTCCCCCATTTCTTCAGTTAAGCCTGCACAAAATTGTTGCTTTTGCTCTATAAAATCCAACTTTTAGAAGACAGTGGCTTTGAGTTGAAGGTCCAAAAACTTGTGTGCGATGGTCTTCTCTGTTTTGGTGGTGATGGAAAGTGTTTAGCCCGTCGTCTTCGTGGAGCCATCTCCACCGAAGTGGCAAGAGACTCACTTCTTTCTCGTTCCTTTGGTGGGGGCTCTTGAGTTCTCCTTTGAGAAGGAGATGCATCATCAAGAAGAAAATTTTTGAGCCCTTCGTATGGATCCTCTTCTTCTTCTTGAATTGGAGAGAGGTCTCTTTTGGAAGTCTCACAAGGAGGATTCCTAGGTACTCTCTCATCATGGTGGGAGCTTGGAGAATCCCATGAGCACGAAGCTGCCATTGCACTTCACTTTGAAGGGATGGATTGCCCATGGCTTGTTGAAGCCTAGAAACAAGGTAGTTAACAAGCATAGGGGCATCATTAGTAGCTTGCTCACTAGAAAAATCAAAGCTATCAACATTAATTTCACTCTCTTTACTATAGCCAACCATTCTAACAACTTTTAGGTGTTAAATTTTAAGGTGTACTTTGGCACTTCAAGCCCTAGTTTCTACTCCTCTTTACCCCTTTAGAAAAAGCACTCATGCTACTATACCCATGGCTCGAATACCATTAATTGCAAGGAATAGAAGAGAGGGTCATTCAACACCAAAGCAACACTGGGTCTTGTCAAGCTTCTAATAGCTCAATAGTGGTTGAGAGTAGGCAAGCCCCGTAGGACTCCACTATTAAGACCATAGCTCTCGAGGGTGATGCCCCATTATCTGCACAAAGGCAAGCGCATTGCAAGGCTGAAAAATCCCTATTCTACTTACTCAAATGCAATTAATAGTACCATTTATAGCTATCTTGAAAAACTCCCTTCTTGAGCAAGAAAAGAGAAACCGATACCAATGTAACACTTAATGGCCTAGTAACTTGTGTGTAGTGGAAAATAGCATGAACATAGTGAGCATTTCATTAGAATAGATTCCTAATGAGAATAACAAGAGTGCTTGGGTGGCGAGAACAACAAAAAGTATAACACCTAGTTAGAGAGCATGAACAATACTTCAAAAGAGAGAGAAATTAAGCTATTGACAACAGTTGAGGACTGGATTTACATGGAGCCGGTCCTCCCTCCAAAAGGCTTTGTATTATGGTTTCTCCCATCAAGAGAGACATTCTACAATACAATTTTTTGTGCTCCTTCAATACTAGCTAGTGCAGTGAAGATGGAAACTTCAAGCACTAAGCAAAACAATTATCAAACACAACATCAATTCCCTCACGGTCTCAGATCCAAGACCTCACACACCTTCCAAGATGGTGAGAGCTAGCGGGGTATGAGAGTAGATTGAGAGGAAGAAGGATTAGTCTTACAAGAAAGATGTACATCTCCTCACATAATCACTCATATTAGCATAGCTTAGCTTAGTAATTAGCATCTCCTCACATAATCACTCATATTAGCATAGCTTAGCTTAGTAATTAGCATCTCCTCACATAATCGATCATATTAGCATAGCTTAGCTTAGTAATTAGCATGATAGAGGAGATGAGCATGCATTGAAGCTTGGCTCTTGGTTGGATTTTCATCACAAAGCCAAGAGTTGTTGGTGTAGGCCTCCCTTCTCACAAGCTTGGAGTAGGTGATAAGCTTTCCATTAAAGCTTGAGAAGGAGAGAGAGTGTCTTCTTACTCCACACATGGACTAATGTGAGTGTGTATGCAACAACGCCTTTAGAAATTCAGTCCCCTTGTCTCTCTTGGTCAACCCCTCTTGCTATTTGCTCATGCTCACACCCTATTGGTCCATGCCAGGCTTAGCCAATGAAATTTAAGCAGCATAAGTGATAGTCTTCTGACATGTGTCCCCCTTTCCCCTTTTGTGAGAGCTTTAGGTAATTAATTATTGCAACTAAACTCTCATTGGACCCCTTTGTCTCCTGGCCAATAGGAATCAGGCAAGCCATTGGGCTGTTGAATGCTCATTGGACCCTTGGGAGACTGTCCAATAGTCTTCTAGAGAGCATATTTCTTATTGGTTCTTTTATTAAGTGTTTTAAATTAATTAAGCTAGATTTACTCTAGCCTAATTCTCATCGGTCCACCTCCATGGACATCCAATAGGATTTGAGTACACCTTGTGGGCATCTGGGCTAGGGAGCTGACATGTGTCCCTCATTCCCTTTGTGTAAAGGAGCTTGTGAGTGTGTGTGTGTGTGTGTGTGTGTGTGTGTGTGTGTGTGTTTCTCTCTCATCTCCTATTTCTAGGGCTCGCCCCCTCCTATGTAGGGATGCATGAAGACTTTTTTAACACACACTAAGCATCCAATTGTCCTATTGTTTGACCTTTGGACACAACCTTCGAATTTTGGCACCTTAGCATTTTGGAAGTCTTTATGGGTTGAACCTTAGGGTCTTTTTAAGCCCATTGTTACACATTTCTCTTTTGCAGATAGTCCCCCATTTGGATCACTATTTTCCCTCCTTTGGGTCCCTACTGTGGCCGGTCTGCCAGCTTAACCAATATTCTAGCTTTTTCTCCCCTGGCACTTCCCCATATTAAATGATCAGTTTAACATGAGAAAATCATTTAGGAGAATTAGATATTAGTTATTATGACAGAATGTGACCTAAAATCATGTTTTTTGTTTATCTTTGTCTCCCTCTCCCTCCAAATGAAAAAATCATGTTCTGCTTTGAGAGAGCAGATTGTATTCAATCATTTACATTCTTGAGCCTATTCCCTTATGCATAATCTATACCATATCAACTATTTGCCTTGGCTCTTAAATGTGAGACTGGACATTGAGGCAGTGAAGGAAAGCCTCTTTTTGTATACACATTACGTCCCTTCAAAATTTGAGAGTATAAGCATCATACCCTACTTGAGTGCTCATATTTTGATCACATCAAACTTGATTTTGTTACATTTTGACCTTGACCATGGCCTACATTTCTTTCTCTCCCACAAACTTCATGGACTCAATTTGTCAGCTGCCACCATTATATCCATAGTCTTCAAGCATGTTACATGTTGTATTTGCCCTTGACTCTGTCACCCGCCACCTCTTCATCCAAAGCAATCTCGCCAATTTCTTGTTTATAAAGCCCTTCTAAAATCATACCGACATACTTGATAATATTAAAACTATTTTCTAGCAATTTCAAACCCCCATTGACCTCAAATATGCTCTCAAGACAATGGATGTCATGCATGTAGCCCACAAAGGGGTGAATGCAATTGCTTCAACGTCATTGTTAAAGTTCTTGTGTAATTGCTTTCTTAAAATATGGTCAATGCAAGTGCTTCAACACCATTCCTTTAGTTCTTGTGCATAGGACAATCTTTATAATTTGATGTTTCCATGTTTTGTGAGACAACTATTGCACCTTTGCAGCATGTTTGATCATTGTGAGAAGCTAAACAAGCTTTGTGCCAATGGCTGTAGTGTCCTCTCTTAACGCTTTCACAGATTGTTTGGGGCGACAAAACTCGGCCCAAGGACATTGTAAGATCCCCAATCTAATAGGAAAACTTAAGTGAGCTCTACATTTAGTTCAACTATGGGAACATAGTTGGATCCAATGTCTCTACTCCAGTCTCTTACTTGGTTCTATCCTTGTGTCTTCCTTGCAAGCAAGACATGGTAGAAGTGCACATTAAAACCTTGTATAAATTAAGAAGGACGTCTTACCCTTGGTCTACATAGGGTTGGAAAAAGTGCTACCAAGTCCTTAAGTACAAATTGGATAGATTCACAAGTTTTTAATGATGAAGGCCCATAAGTGCTACAATGTGTACTCATAAAACTTTTCAACTCTAAGAGGGAGAGGAACTTACATGCTTGCATAATTTCACAAGGAGGGAGAGGAGGTGGGATTTTTAAAAAGTAGAAACAATCACAATGACCTCAAAGTTTGGGGGAGAGAGAGAGAGAGAGAGAGTCATCGTCCTTAAAATTGACCTATGGGACCAAATACTACATGTAACATGCTTGAAGACTATGGATATAATGGTGGCAACAATTGACAAATTAAATCAATGAAGTTTTTGGGAGACAAAGAAATGTAGGCCATGATCCATGCTAAAATGTAAGACAAGAATTTTCATGTGATCAAAAGCTGAGCACTCAAGTAGGGCATGATATCTATACTCTCAAATTTTCAAGGGAGATAACGTGTATACAAGAAGAGGCTCTCCTACACTTCTTCAATGTCCGGTCTCACATTTAAGGCAGCAAGAGCTAAACCAAATGATTGGTACGATATAGATTGTGCATAAGGGAATAGGTTCAAGCATGTAAATGGTTGAATATAATCTACTCTCTCAGCAAGGAACATGCTTTTATAATTTGGGGAGAGAGGGAGATAGACATCAATGACATACATGATTTTAGGTCACAACCTCAATTTTGCGCCACATCCTTCAGTTAACATAATGGCCAAAACTCTTGCAAAAATAAACAATTGAGTGAACTTATTTTCCTTTCATTTCTATCACATTTTAAGGTGCAAATGAAGTGAAAGTGTACATGAACAAATAGTGTGCACCTTATTGTACTAAGCTACTTATGCATTATTGTATTAAATGATGATGTAAAACATTAGTATGCTTGTGCACAAAACATAGATAGAGATGCAAAGCTACTTATGCATTATTGTATTAAATGATGATGTAAAACATTAGTATGCTTGGAATTCTATAGAGAATTTTTGGATGATCTCAAGGCCCCAATCACAAGATTGGCCAATAAAGCCATGGTCGAAGGGTTGATGGAGGTAAGTGTAAAGAGAGGGCTTATCAAACCCATCCCAAAACAGATCTGTTGTTCTCAACTGAAACATTGGCGCCCTATAACGATGATGTCAGTGGACTACAAAATTATAGCTAAAGCAGTAGCCCTCAGACTAGCCCCCTTACTAACCAAGATCATCTCTCCCCATCAACATGGGTTCATAAAAGGAAGGTCCATTTACGATAACATCTTGGCAGCAATGGTGGGCATCGAATACGCAACTGTCACAAAGTAGGAGTGCATTCTTCTGCAGTTGGACCTGGACAAGGCTTATGACAAAATAACATGGACATATATAGAAGCCGTCATGGAAGCTCTAGGCTTTGGGCCTTGCCTATGTCAGTTGGTACGCATACTGGGGGCTGGAAGCCAATCAGAGCTCCTATTCAACGACAAAAGGATCTTTTGAGGTCAAAAGGTCTATTAATCAGGGATACCCTCTGCCCCCCCTGCTTTTTTCCATAGGATCACATCCTTTAATCACGAGGCTTGAAGCTAGTGCGGAACAAGGGGAGTTGCAAGGACTTGCTTCGCTAGGAAATAGCCAAATTCTGGCAAAACATTTTGCAGACAATTCTCTCCTCTTCTTGAAGGCGTGCCCCCAGGTCATCAAAAAAGCTCAGGAGATTGTTCAAATATTCTCAGTAGCTTAGGGTCCCAGTGTAATATAGAGAAGTCAAGCTTGATCTCCCTATTGGAAAATGATTCATTTGACCCCTCTGTCTGGTCGAGGGAGATTGTCACAAAAGGGAATATATTCAGACATCTGGGACCCCCCTTGGGGGTTGACGTAACTCACAAGCAAAGATTTGAGTGGGTGCTCAGAAAAATTAAAACAAAATGAGTAGGTGGGAGTATGCTCTTCTCCCATTCCCAAGTCAGATAAAAGTCCGGTGATTCAAGGAGGCCTTGGAAATCTTAACCCTATGGCCCACATAGAAGTTTGTTGCACCAAGTTTGTTGTTACCTTGGCTAAACAGGATCAAGTTTGGGATGTCATGGTCAGAGACATGATAGAAGCAGCTAAACTTGGCTCGAATGGTGGAAAGTAAAGAGGGGTGGAGGTTCATGAGAAGCTGTTAACCCCGTACTGGTCTACCTTAAGACTTGGGGGACAGCTCAGGAGAATTGATAAGAAAATGCAATAGAGCAGCAGGAGTCTTAAAGTGGGGGGAAGAAGTCAGATACTTCAAGAACTCCATTTTGCATTGGTCCCCCTGGTTGTCCAAAGTGTAGATCCGCCACAAACTCCCTATTGAATTAAGACAGCCAGGAAACTGAATAATAAGGGTCTGAAGCGACTTGTGCACTTTTGGGACAGTGGCAACAACAGTTGGAAAACCATTGACCTTCTGGTTACGCAGTACCAACTCAATAGCTTGGAGGTCTTGCTTGTCCACAAAGTGATGAAAGAGCTTGACAATTTAGTGATGCCAATCTCTGATTCGGAGTTTGACTGGAATGCCTGGAAATGGCCCGGAAGCAGTCTTTTATGGAAACCCCATCCTCAAAGCATTTATCAGACAATGATGCATAAGAAGAATTGGTCTAGCCCCCTCAACAAGATATGGAAAACACAATGGCTGGAGGAAAGGTGGGAGAAAGTAATGGAGAACATATGGAAGCCAAAGGTTCCGCAGCACATGAAGGTTTTTCTAGGGAAGGTAATTTGGGGTGCTCTATTGACGGGGATGAAGATTCAAGAGAGAAGGATTGGGTCAGATTGATGCTTGGGGTGCAGGATGGCTAGTGAAGATCTGCCCACCTATTCATGGAGTGCCCAACTATTAAAGGCCTCGCAGGGAAAATATGCAAGTGTGTCCAAAGAACATGGAAAATTAGTTTCTTCAAGACTGACCTATTCCTTGGAGGTAAGAATTTACGAAGTCCTGCCCTCCTCGTCAGCACTCAAATCATCAGATACTTCTTCTTATATAACATACGGTAGACAAGGAACCACCGTGTGTTTCAAGGAGGTTTTGAGGTGGCAAGCTCGCAAAAATTACTCAAGAAAGCAAAGTGCTATGATGGACGCTCGGGCGCCAGCAACATTCGGAGGATTGGTCTAGGACTACTTGTGTCTTATTGTCAGCAAATGGAATGACCAAAACACGGAAAATCTTGGCCATTGGTAAATAAAAGATCTCATAAGGACAAGTTTATAGACCTTGTGTATCGAGGAGGAGGGGGCGGGTTGGTGGGGGTGGCCGCCTTGATAGCCGATGTAATTATAGTCCTTGGATGATGTCATGGCTCAACATGAGCATGACAAGACCTTGTAATTTTTTGAGTTTTTCAATATAATTCACTCACAATTGTGAGTTTTGCTATTTTAAAAAAAAGCCTTAGTATGCATGTGCACAAAACATAGATAGAGATCCAAGCAAGGCATCTAGAGAGAAACATAGAAGGAATAGTCAATCACATTCGTAATAATAAAAGAAATCCAACTCATCTCTTTAAAATTGGAAGCTTTCCTGGTACATTGGAAAGTATGAGTCCTAATCTTTTCATAACTCTACTCTTAGATATGAAAAGTTTTATAATTATACAGTGTAGCAGGTATGGGCCTTCATCTTTAAAATCTTGCTAGCTTACCTAGTTTGTACTTTTGACTTGGTAGCACTTTTATCAGCTCTAAGTAAAACAAGGGAAAGATGTCCTTCTTATTATATAGGCGGTTATGATGTGCACTACTACTATGTCTTGCTCATAAGAAAGATGCAATGATAGAAGCAAGTAAGAGCGTGGAGCAAAGACATTGAATCCAATTTTGTTCCTATCATTGAAACCAATCCTAGAACCCACTCCATTTTCAAAAAACGTTTTATTATTACATTGACTCTCTTAGCTTTCATCTCTTAGCACACCATGCTAACTTATCTCATCTCTATAATCCGGCTTGGTAGCATTGCTAGATCAAAGTAGACCAAAAGGAGGACTCTCTCTCTCTCTCTCTCTCTCTCTCTCTATATATATATATATATATTATATATATATATATATATATATATATATATACTCTCTCTCTCTCTCTCTCTATATATATATATATATAGAGAGAGAGAGAGTATATATATATATATATATAGACTCTCTCTCTCTCTATATATATATATATATATAGAGAGAGAGAGTATATATATATATATACTCTCTCTCTCTCTCTCTCTATATATATATATATAGAGAGAGAGAGAGAGAGAGAGAGAGAGAGAGAGAGAGAGACAACCCTCGATAGAATTAGAGGACTCCTAAGTTTGTTGGACAAGGGCTAGCACCTCATGGAAAATAATATCTATGAGAAGCTCCAAATCTTGGTATCAAAAAATGCTTTGTAACATCTATTAAAAGGTCGTGTCATTCATTACTTTTAAAAATGTGATAGACTATACATGTAGGAATAGAGTATTGACAGAGCTCCACTTGGAAGACAAAGATAACCCTATGAGAATAGAGATGATGTTTCCTTGTCCGCAGCAACGCGTGGATCACATACTAGTATCAACTATTTGCCTTGGCTCTTAAATGTGAGACTGGACTTTGAGGCAGTGTAGGTACTTGAGAGCGTTTATAGTAAAAGATTAAAATGAATTTTGGGACTGAAACATAGAAAAAAAAAGAGATTGCATGGTTATTAAAGCATGATTTCATCAATTTTCAAAAGATCTGCGACAATTTAAAAAAAAAAACTACTGTCAATGATCATCAATTTTCAAAAGATCAATAACAATTTTTGAATTTATTCAAAAGTCTAGTTGAACACTTAAAGAAATGTAAATCATGTGTTTTGAGGTCCTTGATAGGATTAAGTAAAAAAAGGATTAATTAATAATCAGGGAAACATGAGATTCTATGGGCAAAGTTAGTTTCAATTAGAAAATCAATTTTGATTTTTAAAAAAAGTTGGTTTTGGGCCTAATTGAATCATTCAAGTGAGGTTGATTTCAATATAAAAGTAAGACATTTATGTCATGGTGATATAAACACTTGCAGAGGGAATGTCTGTGCGCACGTGCTCTAAGCAAAGCTTAAAAATTCCATAGCCTTCCTCCAACCATACTATGCATGGTAATTTCTTCTACATAAAAAGCTTGAAACTATGGGCTGATAAGTTTCTTCTATCTCTAGGGTAAAAGCCTCGACAAGTGGACATGCCCCTAAAGAGGGACAAACGTCTAGTACAATAAAGTATCGACTAATGAGCATCATCGCTTGAGTAGTGGGATGGTTAGACTGATGTTCCTTCAGTTGATTGGCGGGTGCCATGGTTCAAACACTAGTGTGCAACTGTACTTCTTTTGGCTCAATTTCGCCCCTGCTTATTGGGGGACAAAACTTTTACATGACATTTTTGAAAAGCTGCCATAGCTCCGCAATGGGTGCAACGTGACCACCAATGACAACTACTGCCGATAGTGCAGCTTAGCGCTTCAAATCAGTTCTCGATTGCATCATCATGCACTCCAAAATTTGAATCGCACAGCAAACTCTATGGATTTTATTCTTGGTGTCCTTAATATAGTGCTTTTACCCTACATGGTTTTCCTTTTTTTGTTTTTTCCATACTCACAATTGTGAGTTGAGAGATACTATATTAGCTTGAAAAGAATACATTTTTCTCAAGCACTACATGTGCCTTGAGGGGACTAGGGTTCGAACCAAGACTTGTACACAAAAAAAGAGTAACGATATTCCTACCCTCTTGAGTATTCTAAGCAGTTTGGTGCATGAATCTATTCTTCTCCCTTGTCAACTGACCCTGTTCCTGCTCCTACAACATGCATGAGCTCAGTGCTGTGACGTACAATATCCTCAAAATGAGCTAATCCAGTTTGTCCTAAAAAAGTTCCTAGACTTCCATACCTGATTAAGGCATCAAAATTTGGTAATTTGTGTGCACACCACGACGGCCTGGCTTTGGAAACCACAAACTCCCAAGATCAAGTCATTCGTGAAGAAGATGGTCTTCTAAGTCCTTCTTACTCATTTCCAAACCCTAGCAGCTAGCCCCCGTGAAGCAGGGCAATTGCAGAACAGATGCAGCGGGTCTTTAGATGCTGCCCTACAGCCAAAGAAAGTCCCTCTAGTGTGCACCTTAATTCAAGTAGGATGGGCAAACCATAGCACTTTCCAGATGAATATCTTTATGTATTCAAGCCCTTTAGTCTCCGAGATGGTGTTGAAACTCTTTTGCCGACGTTCTGACGAGATTTTCTTCCAAATTATGTTGAGTGGGGCAAACCAATCCACTTTGTATACACCCTAGGTGGTTTTCCTAAGTCTTTGTGTGATCTTCATGGCTTGGTTTGAGCATAGAGCTATTGGGATTAATATAATCTATGAGCTCACCCTCTTAGGGGTGAGTGTTGCTTTAAAAAAATAAAAAAGAGGAAAAGGATGCATTGGGTAAAGTTTTTTGTGTGTGGCAAAACTCACAATGGTGAGTGGTTGAACTGTATTAAAAATAAGCAAGAGATTGCACGATCAAGTCATGGTCATATCGAGCCAAGACTCTCTTAGCAACTCTAGATACATCGGCTAATAGGGGAGCCACCTCCTGACACCTAACATGTATGTGCTAAGCATCCAAAACCACACCAATTTCCCTATTCCACTCTTTAGAGTTTATCTGCTTCCCCATGGCAACAATCTCTTCCTTTAATCAAGAACTATTTATTCATGGGAGGGAAGGTGTGCAAGAGCCAACCACTACTCATCGACACACAAATTGTCAGATACTGCTACTTCAAGCACATATGGACGGCCAAGAACTGTCGAATCTTTGAGAACGTCTTGAAACCTGTTGAATTTGTAGAGATTATTCAAGAGAAGAGGCGCGCGGGAAATGAGTTCAAAACATTAGTAGGTTGGGGAAAAGTTGTCAGAAGTAGTAGGCAAGGATGAGACAACCGTGTTTGATTTCAACAAATGCAACAGCATGTGGGCGAACTAGAGGGATAAACAATAGGTGTGGGTATCGGGCACACTGGGCCGATAAGGTGGATCTGGGCTAGCTGAGCGGGCATGGAGTCGCGTGTAGCAGCCTTGCATTATAGTCGCAAGGTGGGATCTTGGCAGGGGTTGTTCTACATGCAGAATGCCGATCAAAACAGAGTGCATAAGGGACTCAAAGTCCCCATTTTGTCCCTGGTTCACCCTTAGTCTCGATAGGGGTAGTTCTACACGGAGCAGATACAGAGGGAACCAATAGGCAACAAAGCAAAAGTTTCAGCATCACAAAGGGAATATCTGAGACAGCCTGGTTGTCCTTGGCTTGCACCTATTGCAAGCCAAGGGGGTGCACGTTGTGTTCTGCAACGATAGAAGACGAAGGGATGAAGCAATCTACACAATGGTGATGGCATTGAGGACTTTGCAGAGCCATGATGGCGACAGGCACATGTCTTTTGCTTTCCAGTTAGCAAATTCCCTTGGAATCTAAGGGAATCTTAGCAACTAATTAATGGGAGATTTGAATTGTGGACACCAATGTGTCTCATAAACATTTAAGGACCTCATAAAGGTACATCACCTTTAATCTTTTTATTAATTCCTATGCATATTAAATATACCTTTTCTTATGAAAGTGGGGGGGGGGGTCATCACCATCTCACATGGGGTCAGCCAGGGGGATCCAGGGCTCAAGTTTGGGGGCACAAAGAGGCTTTAATCTCAGCCATTTCATTTCTTGATGAACTAGAGGTGGACTAGGGAGAAAAATGGCACTCGGAGGTCACCCGAGAAAAGGGGTCGATCTTGAGACCTCATCGTTGCCACACAAAAGTTCTACCATCACACTACTGCACATTGTTGCCCATGTCGGCACGGTAAATGCTCACACCCTAGTTTACCCGTCCCTAGTTCACCCCTAGTTTACCCCTAGTTCACCCCTAGTTCATCAAGATACTCACATAGGGAGATCATTGATTCCTTTAGACTGCATACTTCAGATGAGAAGTCATCACAACACACTTCAGAGTCCACTTGTACCAGAGGTACACTCACTAACAGGGCCACTGAGCTTGGGAGACCCAGATGCCCACGGTTGCAAGGGTCATCGGAGACATCGATGAAAGCTGCATCAGAGGGCTGACTGTTCTGGCACGACATGGGAGACGCCCAATTAGAGTACTCATATCATTTCATTTCATTTCATCTCTCTCTCTCTCTCTCTCTCTCTCTCTCTCTCTCTCTCTCTCTCCTGGAGGTATTTCCCTCCCGCTTGGAGCCTCTCTCTCTCTCTCTCTCTCTCTCACACACACACACACGTAGAAAAGACCTAAATGTCTTGCAGTCAATGTTGCAGATGCAAAAGGTCTAGGCTGGCAACTCGCATGGAGGGAAGGTAAAAAATAAATGCAGAGGATAATAAATATGGTACCTGGTGAGGGAGTTCCCACCATATATGTACAGAGAAATAATTATTTTCAAAGCTCCCTCTTAATCAAGGGGAAGGTCCCATATGTTTTCTTACTCACAAGATAAAGTAACTATCAATTTGGTAGACATACAAGGAAAATCACATTTGCAAATTAAGGGTAGTATATGGAAAAGGGTTAAGGGAAAACCCCACAAGATGATAAAAGTGTCACCTTCATTATGTCTAGCATAAGCCAACATACTACCATACCCATATTTAGGCACATTGAGTGAGTCATTAAACCTCAAGATTCTAGTGAGAGAATTATTCCATCAGTATTATTGAAAATTATGCCAACTATAAATCAACCATCGTTACATGCAGGTGATGACTTATGGTAGTCATCCTTAGTTCTATCAAGTCAAAGAAAGCAACAACAATAGTTGCAAGATAGCAGGTAGAGGCAACTTCAAAAAATATAAATGGGCTAGGAGACTTAATAAATTTTAGGGTCATTAGAGCACTATAGCAAAAAAAGGCAATCATACTCAAGTCTAATGGAAAGTCCTGTCTAGGCAAGTCATTAGGTCAGGCTAAGTATAGTGATAAAGTGTGTGTGTGTGTGTGTGTGTATTACCCAAGTTTTTACTTCATAGTTGTTAAAATTTTACTTCATAGGTATATAGAAATTTGAGAAACACTCTTTTTCTATGTTCGCACTGCCACAATACCTCGCAATCCTCCACTCTCCTAAAATTCTACCCTTGCCATGTTGAGTTAATGCTTAGTTTTGGCAATGGAAAGACGATATATACGTGTCATTGCAAGGCATATTCCAAGTAGACTACATGCTAGTACATAGTAGAGTTAGTCGATGAACTTTAAGTGGGGCTATGCACTTGCAAATGTATCTCTTTCAATGTATGTGAGGGCCAATGTATATGGTCATTTTTTGCGTCTTTCTACCCCAAGGTGCAATTGTGCAAAAATCTAGGGACGGTAGGATGGTTTGGTTAAGTGATGCATTGCAAGGAAGTGTTGACCATAGGACTATTTTTAGGGAGTGCAAAGCACGTGAAAATCTAGGACATCTCTCTGAAGCACTCACCCATGCTTTGCATTTTGAAGGCATGTGGCAAATATAGATGAAAATAATAGTCAAAAGCTAGTGGAATATAATGTCGTGCTTGGTTGAGCTTTGTGTGTCATGCCTATCAATGGTGGTGGCGAACTCTAAGCATAAGCATTTTATATGTTTTTTCGATTGAATGTAAAGTAAGGACATCGCTCATAATTAAGTCATAATCTAAGATTTCCGATTATATATTGTTGAATATCCACGCTTTGTTTATCTTGTTCTGTGAAGCACTATGATGAATGCTACGATCTTTACAATAAGCTTCGAATAAGCCATATGTGTATTCACTTCCATTATCTGTTTGAAGAGAGGCAATGCGTAGTTGTAGCTGATTCTCCAAAAGCTTATGATAAGCTTGAAAGGAAGAGAGGACACTAATATTGGTTTTATCTAAGAGGAATGAGACCATCTGAGTATAATTGTCGTCAATAAAAGTAAGGAAGTACCGATTCTGGGTAAGAGAAATCTTGGGCATTGGACCACAAAGATTGGAGTGGATGGGATGTACGATGACTCTACTTTTGGTTTGCTAGTTTGCCAAAGATACACCCTTCACACAAGGACATATGATTTGTAGAGGCTAGAGTATAGTTGGACACAAAGTGACATTTTCTCATTAGTTTCATTGTAGATATGTTAAGATGAGCAAAGAGATAATGCCACAACACAGTCTTGTAGGAGTTGTCTTCAGGTGAACTGAGGAGTAACCTTTAGCAGAAACCATGGTATGGCCTAGTATATAGAGGCAACCAATCTTGGGACAAACCATGGGTTATGCGTAGCCGGTAGGGAGTTCATGTCGCACAATACAATAGTTGTGACAGAACTCTATGGTAGTGTCAGTTGAAGTTATTTTGCTGGCTGAGATGAGGTTTTTGGTGATGCATGGAACATAACAAACATGATTGTCGATGACAATCTTCCCATCTGAAAGCTGATCCATCTTTGTTGATACCATGGAGATTCTTTATGGCAAAGCATTCTTTGGCACAAGAACAAATAACTTTCTTGCAAGAGCTTCCCATTTAGTGTGTGTATATATATATATATATATATATATATATATATATATATATATATATATATATATATATATATATATATATATATATATATATATATATATATATATATATATATATATATATATATATATATATGAAAAACCCATGGTAAAGGAAAGAAAAATTGATGAAATATGTGAGAACTTAGTTCAAAAAACTTACAAATTTTAAAATTTTTTGCAATATTTTTGGTTTCCTTCTTTGTGAGGAGAAAACTCGGTCGCTTAATAAACGAGACATTCCCGAACAGTGCTTCACCTTATATAATTCTAGTTAAACTCAACCTAATGATTTTATATAGAAGGTCTTATAATATGACCCATATTTCATATGTGTGTGTGTGTGTGTGTGTGTGTGTGTGTGTACAAACACACACACACACACACACACACACACACACACACTAGTGTTCCAAACCGACCTATTGACTGGTTTGTTTCACTCTGCCTTTGGCAAGAGATCAAGACGGAGAGAGAGAGAGAGAGAGAGAGAGAGAGAGAGAGAGAGAGAGAGAGAGAGAGATTTATTATCGTCCTCAGAGGTCAAATATGACCTATGGGACCAAAGTTACATGTGATCTAGTATGTGTATGGTTGATGAGCGACTCTTGATGCTCCAAAATTGTGGTGATGAGAGTTGCAATGAAGAGCCCACACTATGGTGGCTGGGAGAGGAAAGTGTGTAGGTCTAAGTCATGGCTAAAAATGTGAGAGAAGCAAGTTCGTATGTGACCAAAAATTGAGCACTCTAGTAGTGTGTGGTACTCAGACTCTTGAGCTTGCACAACAATCATAATGTGCACAATCGATTTGAATCTTCTCCATTGCCCCAATGCCCTGTCTCGCATTGAAGGGAATGGGAGCTAAGCCGAATGGCTGTAATAGTGTGTATTGCCGACAAGAGGATAGACTCAAGCATGTAAGTGTGAGTATGGTTTCCTCTTTCAACAAAGAACATGGTTTTGTAATTGGGGGCAATATGGGTGGTGTAATGCATGAAGCGTGACCCATCGGATTTCTCCCAAGCCTTAATACATTGACATTGTAGGGAAAAGCTTCATTCACTTGGGAGTCAATTGAAGAATCATGTAGCAAGTGTAATGCATCCCATCTCCCAACCATTTCTTTATGTCTTGCATCCATTCCGTGCTCAAGATCTTGCTTCTATGGGTCTTTTGAACATCTTTTCTTTCTTTCCATGCAATTGTATGAAGTCGACGTGAGGGGTTTTGACACATCTTTATCATGTACTCCACAACCCTTTCCATGCCCATAACCTCAATTGGAAGAGATCCCAACTCAATAAGTAGGAGCATATATGGTGTTTGTGTCTTAATTTGGAGAAAGTTTGTAAGAAAACGCTTTTGGAAATTATCAAACTCTTATCAAACCAATGCATCAAAAAGTTCTTGAGAACCCAACAATTGATGTTTCCCGCATTGCACATGTTCTCAAATGCATAATATGTTCTCTTTTCCACTTCGAAACGACACATATCACATTCATGCCACTTGTGATTGAACAAAACCTCAAGTCCAAGGTACTTAAAGCTCTCAACAACTTCAAGTGTCTCATTGTTTTATACAATGCATGGTTGCTCTTTATGGTTGGTTTTCACAAGCATAACCTTTGTTTTGGATTCATTCACAATCAGCCCACTATGCAAGAAAAATATCTCAAGGACAACCATAAGCTTTTGTGCATCTTCTAAAGTGTGTGCTAGAAACACTACATCATCTACATATAACCAAAGCATGATTATTGCATTGCAAATATTGACCCCTTCAATGTCTTCTTCTTGCATAAAGTCAAGTACCATTTGTTCCAATTGATTGATGCATAGACCAAAGAGAGTTGGTGACAACGAACATTTTTCCTTGCTTTCCATGCAATTGTAGGAAGTTGATGTGAGGGTTTTGACACATCTTTATCATATACTCCACAACCCTTTCCATGCCCATAACCTCAATTCGAAGAGATCCCAACTCAAGAAGTAGGAGTATATATGGTGTTTGTGTTTTAACTTGGAGAAAGTTTGTAAGAAAACGCTTTTGGAAATTATCAAACTCTTTTCAAATAGACATTGAGATGCTCTCGTTCCACACTTCAACTCCATAAAGAAAAATCGGTGTCACCACTGCATCAAAAAGTTCTTGAGAACCCAACACTTGATGTTTCCCACATTACACATGTTCTCAAATGCATAATATGCTCTCTTTTCCACTTCCAAACGACGCATATTACATTCATGCCACTTGTGATTGAACGAAACCTCAAGTCCAAGGTACTTAAAGCTCTCAACAACTTCAAGTGTCTCATTGTTGTACACAATGCATCGCTTCTCTTTATGGTTGGTTTTCACAAGCATAACCTTTTTTTTGGATTCATTCACAATCAGCCCACTATGCAAGCAAAATATCTCAAGGACAACCATAAACTTTTGTGCATCTTCTAAAGTGTGTGCTAGAAGCACTACATCATCTGCATACAACCAAAGCATGATTACCGCATTGCAAATATTGACCCCTTCAAAGTATTCTTCTTGCATAAAGTCAAGTACCAATTGATTGATGCATAGACCAAAGAGAGTTGGTGACAATGGACATCCTTGTTTAAATAGTGCTTCCAATTCGTTTTGAAATTCCTCTTCCCATGCAAAATTGACACATCACCTTCTCATAGATTCAAGAAACCGCAAGCATCAACTCAGTTGGCACTTGGAGTTCTTCCATCCTTCTCCACAAATTTTTGTGTAGAATCATATCAAAGGCTTCCTTAAAGTCCACAAAACAACAATACAATCGCTTGCCTTTCAACCAACTTTCCTCCATGAGAACACGAAGAGTGACAAGATGATCAATGGTGCTATGGAATCGACAAAAACCCGCTTGTCCTTTTGCACGCTTGTCATTCTCTTCAGTCCAATTACTCAATTTTATCTCCATTATGCACCCAAATAACTTTGCCATGAGAGACACAATCATTATAGTCCGATAGTTGTTTACATTAGGGTGAAAGCATGGTAAGACCATATTAGGTAAAGTGGGAAAATCCCAATTCCCAGGTTGGACAACTTTCAATATATCATGTACAAAATATAGAGATTTTGTAAAAAATTTGAGTTTTCTTAAGGTCTCATTCCACTTTATGCACATACAATACACAATGAAAACAACTAAAATACCATGGTTTCAATCAATTGGATTATTAGGAGACGAGTATATTGCATCCATTATCGTTGTCTATGTTCTATTGTCCTACCTACAACTTATCTCAACATGGAGAGCTTGGTTTCTAGGTCCACCACTTGTCCAAGTTAATGTAAAAGTGACTCAAGGTTCACAACTTGTGAAAGCAAGGATCCATTGAGGAATACAATCCACTTGGCTATTTTTCCTTAATGAATTGCATGTGACATTCAAGCAAGGTCCACTTACAATCTATAACTTCTTAATTTGAGGCACAGGGCATACATAAAATATATAGCATATGCTCTATTGCCTCATAGGAAGGTTGGTTTCAAGGTGCACTTATCCATGCTAGCCTATCTTGGAGAAATTATGGAGCTTGCTTCTCTCCTTGTTTCAATGGAGACTAGCTTGGACAAGTGGTGGACCTTTGCTTCTCTCTATGTTTCAATAGAGTTAGCTTGGACAAGTGGTGATCTTGGAACAAAACCCCCATGTAAAACATATCATGGGTATTCAAAGTGATTAGAAAGATTACCATTTAAGATATAACCTTATAGGTTGGACAACTGGAGCTTGGCTTGGAGAAATGGTGGACCTTTGATTCTCTCCATGTTTCAATGGAGCCTATCTTGGAGAAATGGTGGAGCTTGCTTCTGTCCATGTTTCAATGGAGCCTAGCTTGAACAATTGGTGGACCTTTTCTTCTCTCTATGTTTCAATAGAGTTAGCTTACACGTGGTGGATCTTCAAACTAAACCAACTACTATAAATGTTTCCTAGCTTGGACAAGTGGTGGAGTGTTTCTCTACTCCATGTTTCAATGGAGCTTAGCTTGGACAAGTGTTGGACCTTAAAACAAAAACCCCATGTACAACATAGCATGGATTTTCTAGATTTCAATGGAGTCTAGCTTTAACAAATGGTGGAGCTTGCATTCATCCATGTTTCAATGAAACTAGCTTGGACAAGTGGTGGACCTTGTAACAAACTCCCCCATGTACAACATATCATTGGTTTTCTAAGTGATGGGAAGGAATACCATTCAAGATATAAACTTATAGCTTGGATAAGTAGTTGACTTTAAAACCAAATTCATCATAATACAATGAAATACAGGTCAGCCAATTCCTAAATCTTGAGACCAAACCTCCCATGCTATTAGAGATAATATATTGGATAAGTGGTGGACCTTCTATTATTTTCCCATGCCTAGTTTAGACAACCGGTACACTTTGCAGCTATAAAGGTTGGACGAGTGGTGGAGCCTTGTTTCTATCCATGTTTTAATGGATCCTAGCTTGGACAAGTGGTGGACCTTGGAAAAATCTTCCATGTACAACATATATGAGGTTTTCCATGTCATAATAATCAATATCTAATTCTCCTAAATGATTTTCTCATATTAAACTGATCATTTAATGTGGGGAAGTGCCAAGGGAGAAAACGCTAGAATATTGGTTAAGCTAGCAGACTGGCCACAGTAGGGATCCAAAGGAGGGAAAATAGGGATCCAAAGGGGGGGCCATCTGCAAAAGAGCCATGTGAAACAATGGGCCAAAAAGACCCTAAGGTTCAGCCCATTAAGACTTCCAAAATGCTAAGGTTCCAAAATTCAAAGGTTGTGTCCAAAGGTCAACCCTAGGGAAAATTGGATGCTTAGTGTGTGCCCTAAAAGTCTTTTCACATCCCTACATGGGAGGGGGCGAGCCCCAAAGGTAGGGGATGAGAGAGAAAGCCACACACACACACACAGGCTCCCTTTACACAAAGGGAATGAGGGACACATGTCAGCTCCCTAGGCCAGATGCCCACAAGGTGTGCCCAATTCCTATTGGAAGACCCTTGAAGTGGACCAATGAGAATTAAGCTAGAGTAAATGTAGTTTAATTAATTTAAAAATATTTAATAAAAGAAACCAATGAGAATTAAGTCTCCTAGAAGACTATTGGGCAGTCTCCCAAAGGGTCCAATGAGCATTCAGAAGCCTCATGGCTTGCCTGATTTCTATTGGCCAGGAGACAAAGGGGTCCAATGAGAGTTTTGTTTAATTATTTAATTACCTAAAGCTCTCACAAAAGGGGAAAGGGGGACACATGTCAGAAGGCTATCACTTATGCTGCTTAATTCCTATTGGTTTGACCTGGGGAGGTCCAATGAGGCAAAAGCCAGACCTAATTAGCAGCTAGGGCTCGCCCAAAAGAGAGGGAGGGCTGATTTTTGCTTGGCATTGACACACACACACTCACACTTGACCATGTGTGAAGGAAGAATACTCTATCTCCTCCCAAGCTTTAATGGAGAGCTCATCACCTACTCCAAGCTTGTGAGATAGAAGCCTACATCAACACTCTCTTGGCATGTGGATGCAAATCCAACCAAGAGCCAAGCTTCAATGCATGCTCATCTTCTCTACCAAGCTAATTACTAAGCTAAGCTATGCTAATATGAGTGATAATGTGAGGAGATGTACATCTTTCTCGTAAGATACTCCTTCTTCCTCTCAATCTACTCTCATACCCTGCTAGCTCTCACCATCTTCGAAGGTGTGTGAGGTCTTGGGTCTGAGAACGGGGATAATTCAAGTTGTGTTTGATTTAGTGTTTTGCTTAGTGTTTTGCTTAGTTTATGAAGCTTCCATTTTCATTGCACTAGCTAGTCTTGAAGGAACACAAAGAATTGTATTGTACAATGTCTCTCTTGATGGGAGAAACTATAATACAAAGCCTTTTGGAGGGGGGACCGGCTCCATGCAAATCCGGTCCTCAACTGTTGTCAATAGCTTAATTTCTCTCTCTTTTGAAAGTATTGTCGATGCTATCTAATTAGGTGTTATGCTTTTTGTTGCTCTCTCCACCCAAGCACTCTTGTAATTCTCATTAGGAAGCTATTCTAATGAAATGCCCACTATGTTCATGCTGATTTCCGCTACACAAAAGTTATTAGGCCATTAAATGTTACGTTGGTATCAGAGCACAAGGTTTCTCTTTTCTTGCTCAAGAAGGGAGGTCCTCAAGCTAGCTACAAATGGTTGGTATTATTAATTGCCTGTGAGTAAGTAGAATAGGGATTTTTCAGCCTTGCAGTGCGCCTGCCTTTGTGCAGTTAACGGGGCATCACCGTCGAGAGCTATGGTCTTAATAGTGGAGTCCTACGGGGCTTGCCTACGGCTTAACCACTATTGAGCTATTAGAAGCTTGACAAGAGCCGGTGCTGTCTTGGTGTCGAAAGACCCTCTCTTCTATTCCTTGCAATTAATGGTATTCGAGCCGCGGGTACAGTAGCTTGAGTGCTTTTTCTAAAGGGGTAAAGAGGAGTAGCAACTAGGGCTTGAAGTGCCAAAGTACACCTAAAAAGTTTACACCTAAAAGTTGTTAGAATGGCTGACAATAGTAAAGAGAGTGAAATTAATGTTGATAACTTTGATTTTGCTCATGAGGAAGCTACTAATGATGCTTCAATGCTTGTTAACTATCTTGTTTCTAGGCTTCAACAAGCCATGGGCAATCCATCTCTCCAAAGTGAAGTGCAACGGCAGCTCCGTGCTCACGGGATTCTCCAAGCTCATCACCATGACGAGAGAACACCTAGGAAGCCTCCTTGTGAGACTACCAAAAGAGGTCTCTCTCCGATTTGGGAAGAAGAAGAGAATCCATATGAAGGGCTCAAGAATTTACTTCTTGATGATGTATCTCCTTCTCAAAGGAGAACTCAAGAGCCTCCATCGAAGGAACGAGAAAGAAGCGAGTCTCCCGCCACCTCGGCGGAGATGGCTCCACGAAGACGGCGGGCTAAACGCTCTCCATCACCACCAAAGCGGAGAAGACCATCACACTCTTCTCAACGCCATAATTCAAAGAGGGATGATAAAAAACAAGAGAAGAAAAAGGCGAGAAAGAGGACACCCTCTTCTCCATCTTCTTCATCCTCTTCCTCTTATGAAAGCTATGGTGAAGACGACAAAGATCAAGACAAGAAAAAGGCGAGAAAGAGGTCACCCTCTTCTCCACCTTCTTCAAATTCTTCACCTTCTGAAGAAAGTGATGGTGCAACTTTTGAACCATCAAAAAGAAGAGGCCATAGGAAATCCTATGCCGCATGGAAGAGGTCGTCCAAGCTGAAGAAATTCAAAGAGGGAGGGAAGAGCATCTCTTTCCTTACCTATGATGGCACCTTCGGTGCTACAGACAAAGTTTTGGCCTTTATCCAGCAATTCGATGCGGCGTTTGGAGATGAGGGCTTCACGGAGTCCTCTAAGCTACGCCATGTAGCTATGCACTTTCAAAAGTCCGCCAGACAATGGTGGTCTAGCCTACGAGCCAACGGTGAAGCTCCACGAACATGGAAGGCTTTAAGAGCTTCCATTATGAAGCAGTTTTTGGCCACCGATGCCAAAGACAAAGTACTCACCGAATGGCGAAGCTTAAAGCTCTCTCCCAATGAATCCATCCACAAATATGTAGACAAGTTTTGGGACCTACAACTCAAAGCCACTGTCTTCAAAAAGTTGGATTTTGGAGAGCAAAAGCAACAATTTTGTGCGGGCTTAACCGAAGAAATGGCGGAGTATGTCAACTCCCAAAGGCCACGTACCATATCGGCGGTAATACACCATACTATGGTGGCCTCGCGAATCAATTTCCAAACGGGGGGTAAAAGAAATAATAAGCCCCGGAAAACAAGGGTTCCAATGAGCCTAAGGGGAAGGACAATGTCCAAAAGTCTCCTAAGGGCAATTCCAACAAAGCTAAAGAGAAGGGAGTTTACAAAGGAAAGAATAAACTCTCTCCTGAAGAGCTTGAGCGTTATCGTAAGGATAACCGGTGTTTCAAGTGCGGCGAACAAGGGCATGCGTACCGCGCTTGTCCCCAAAAGAACAACCGCCAAGATCCTCCTAGAGCTTCTTTGGTTGAAATCCAAGAGGAGGAGATTCACCAAACTCACCACAAAGGATCTCCTCTATGCCATGCTTGGGAAAGGTAAGAGAACATGATGCTTTTATTCTCTTTGACCCTGGTTCTACTCACAATTTCATATCTATGGAGTTAGCCACCAAGCTAGGCATACAATCCTACGAGATGGGAGATATCCTACCCGCAGACAGTGCCTTCAAGGGGCAAGGAGCTTCAGTCACTCCCTTAATCGGGAAATTGAGGCTTCATGTCCAAGGCTATGTGGACAAAGAGGACTTCTTTATCTCTCCTCTCAAGCATGAGGATGTAATCCTAGGGGCACCATGGTTTGACCGCCTGGCTGCCGATGTTAAATTTCCTGAAAGGAGAATCTCCTTTAAGTTCAGGGAAAAGGACATGTATATAGATGCTAAGGAGATGGGTAACACCATCCCCATTGTACATACACCAGCTTTCAACAAGTCAATAAAGAGCTCTATTTCCGTGTACATGATTTTTGTTAAAGATTCTCAAAATGAACCTAATGCTTTAGCAAAAGAAAATAAAAGCAACCAAAAGGAATTAGAGTTATCCAATTTTCTCAAGGGGTTTCAAGATGTTTTTATTGACGACATCCCTTGTGAGCTACCTCCTAAACGAGGTAATGACGACCATGCAATTGAACTTCTTCCAGGAAGTTCACCGCCTAACAAACCTCCTTATAGAGTTTCTCAAGCTCAACAAGAGGAGATTATGCGGCAAGTGCATGAGTTAGTTGAGAAGGGCATGGTTGGGCCTAGCTCATCTTCCATGTACAACATATATGAGGTTTTCCATGTCATAATAATCAATATCTAATTCTCCTAAATGATTTTCTCATATTAAACTGATCATTTAATGTGGGGAAGTGCCAAGGGAGAAAACGCTAGAATATTGGTTAAGCTAGCAGACTGGCCACAGTAGGGATCCAAAGGAGGGAAAATAGGGATCCAAAGGGGGGGCCATCTGCAAAAGAGCCATGTGAAACAATGGGCCAAAAAGACCCTAAGGTTCAGCCCATTAAGACTTCCAAAATGCTAAGGTTCCAAAATTCAAAGGTTGTGTCCAAAGGTCAACCCTAGGGAAAATTGGATGCTTAGTGTGTGCCCTAAAAGTCTTTTCACATCCCTACATGGGAGGGGGCGAGCCCCAAAGGTAGGGGATGAGAGAGAAAGCCACACACACACACACAGGCTCCCTTTACACAAAGGGAATGAGGGACACATGTCAGCTCCCTAGGCCAGATGCCCACAAGGTGTGCCCAATTCCTATTGGAAGACCCTTGAAGTGGACCAATGAGAATTAAGCTAGAGTAAATGTAGTTTAATTAATTTAAAAACATTTAATAAAAGAAACCAATGAGATTAAGTCTCCTAGAAGACTATTGGGCAGTCTCCCAAAGGGTCCAATGAGCATTCAGAAGCCTCATGGCTTGCCTGATTTCTATTGGCCAGGAGACAAAGGGGTCCAATGAGAGTTTTGTTTAATTATTTAATTACCTAAAGCTCTCACAAAAGGGGAAAGGGGGACACATGTCAGAAGGCTATCACTTATGCTGCTTAATTCCTATTGGTTTGACCTGGGGAGGTCCAATGAGGCAAAAGCCAGACCTAATTAGCAGCTAGGGCTCGCCCAAGAGAGAGGGAGGGCTGATTTTTGCTTGGCATTGACACACACACACACTCACACTTGACCATGTGTGAAGGAAGAATACTCTATCTCCTCCCAAGCTTTAATGGAGAGCTCATCACCTACTCCAAGCTTGTGAGATAGAAGCCTACATCAACACTCTCTTGGCATGTGGATGCAAATCCAACCAAGAGCCAAGCTTCAATGCATGCTCATCTTCTCTACCAAGCTAATTACTAAGCTAAGCTATGCTAATATGAGTGATAATGTGAGGAGATGTACATCTTTCTCGTAAGATACTCCTTCTTCCTCTCAATCTACTCTCATACCCTGCTAGCTCTCACCATCTTCGAAGGTGTGTGAGGTCTTGGGTCTGAGAACGGGGATAATTCAAGTTGTGTTTGATTTAGTGTTTTGCTTAGTGTTTTGCTTAGTTTATGAAGCTTCCATTTTCATTGCACTAGCTAGTCTTGAAGGAACACAAAGAATTGTATTGTACAATGTGTCTCTTGATGGGAGAAACTATAATACAAAGCCTTTTGGAGGGGGGACCGACTCCATGCAAATCCGGTCCTCAACTGTTGTCAATAGCTTAATTTCTCTCTCTTTTGAAAGTATTGTCGATGCTATCTAATTAGGTGTTATGCTTTTTGTTGCTCTCTCCACCCAAGCACTCTTGTAATTCTCATTAGGAAGCTATTCTAATGAAATGCCCACTATGTTCATGCTGATTTCCGCTACACAAAAGTTATTAGGCCATTAAATGTTACATTCCATGTTTTAATGGAACCTATCTTGGACAAATGGTGAAGCTTGCTTCTCTCCATGTTGATTTTGGAACTACCTTAGACAAGTGGTGGAGATTTTCTTTTCTACTCTTCATAATACAATGAAGTATAGGTTGGTTACATGGTGAATCTTAAGGCCAAACCTCCCATTTTACTAGAGATGGTAGGTTGGACAAGTGGATCATCTTTCTATCATTTCTCCATGACTATATTGGACAATTAGTAGACCTAACATCTCTCTATGTTGTCTAGAGATGAGCTTGGACAAGTGATGGACCCTGCTTCTCTCTTCCCTTGGTTTACTAGTTTGAAGACTCAGTATATATACTTTCTTAGATCTAGCTTGAACAAGTGGTGGACCTTGTATCCACAATCTTAATTCATTACAAAAAAGTATATGAAAAAATAACATAGGAATCTTGGTTTGAAGGTCAAGCAATTAGGTTCCAAATGCACATAATAATATATTTTCCACCCATAAGAAAAGAAAGTTAAATATGTTATTACCAAATTGACAAAGGTAACGTCCAAGAATTCTAGCTTTGCATCTTGTCAGATCTAAATCTTCATCAAGGCGACATGCATGTATACATCAACTTTCAAGCCATTCAAGAATACATGCACTTAGATTCCATAGTTTTGTTTTCAAAGTCTTTTAGGTTCTAAAACTCTTTCACATAAAGTATGTAATGACAAAATTCTTGAAGCAAACATTTGTGCCCAAGAAAAAGATCCCTCTCACATATTTAAAGTCCATGAATTCTCTGATCCACACTTACAAGTTTTATTTTGACATCAAACATCAATTCTCTCATAGTTACAAATAAATGCAACCTCGATATGAATTGACAAAAAATGAATTTCTTTTACTATATGACCCAACATAGGCCCCAATCAAATAAAAAATGAGTCCCCAAAAATTTGGGTGCACTCTAGCAATACATCAGAGTCCCCTTACAATAGGATGCACTCCAATAGTACATTGAAGTCCCCTTAGAGTAGGGTGCACTCCATTCAAGTGTTCATAAAATTGACACACCTTTTTTTTTTTAAAAAAAGACTATATCAAATTATACAAATGTTGAAAGATACACACTAGAATAAAAAAAGCATCTTATAGCCATATTTATTCAATGCTTTCGTGTTGACAAGTACACACCAAGGACATAATTTGTCTCAGAATCACTATACTGATTTACAATTGTGTTGTATGTATAGACTCTCTTATCTCTTGCATACAACCATCCTACCAACCATGGAATTATGGTTCTCTGCAAGAAGTTTTGAAGTTGCTCGGAAGTTTGCCTCCACATCTTTGGAAATATAAGATATGTCCCTGGCATGTTCCACATCACCCTATATGGAGTGTCATAAAAAATTAAGGTATTGTTTGCATCCAAATCCTCAAATATCTTCCAAATATCACTCAAATTTTTGTGATAAACCCTTGTAAATCCTAACATGATATTTGGATTTTGGCAATTTTTGTTACTCATAAACACCTTGAACTTGGTATACTGCTCAGGAAAACATTTTTGTGTGATGCGTTGCACCCTTGTTAAGTTATAGCAACTCCATATCCATAGCTCAAAGTATTCAGCAAAAATCCAAAAAACTTTGTGCGTCTGGTCGCACCACATGATAAACTTCATCTTTATCCTCCACAAGTCGCATGTGTTGAGCCCAAGATGGCATAGAATCTCCATGTTTCATTTCAATTGTCTTGAGAAGTAACCCCTCTAGATCCAAGATAAGTACTCTTTTGATGTCCTTGAAAGCAAGTGGTAGGTGATAAGGAGGTGATTCATTCCTTGGACAAGGTCTTGGAGGAGGTTGGATGGGTAATTCAATAGTTTTCTTCAATTTATGCCAGCATATAGCCAATCCATTTTTCTTTAATGGTTCTGAAATTAAAGAACAAGAACACTTAATGCAAACACAACAATAGACATGAGTTTTACATTGTCTACCCTAAGGTTTTATTAGATACCAAAATCCATCTATGATCTACTCATTAATAGAAAGAAAGTCAAATTAAAATCCTGACTCTTTTTTATGCTACACTCTCTCTTAGTCTCAATACCATGGAGTTCAACTAGACTTAAGTCAACTAATAACTACTACTTGTTGTTAAAGGTATGCTTGAAGTGCATAAGGCTTAACCAATGCTCTAGTGTAGAATGGGTATTTAGGTCTCAAGGTCTACCACTTATCCAAGCAAAGATCCATTTAGATATGGAAACCAATTTTTCTTAATATAATGATATAGAGTGGACAAGTGGTGAATCCTGAGACCAAACCACTCATGCTACTAGGGATAATAGGTTGGACAAGTGGTGGACCTTGAATGTAAACCCCCCATGTACAAAGTATCAGGGTTTTGGGTATTTCAATGGACTCTAGCATCTTGGAGACATGGTGGAGCTTACTTCTCTCCATGTTTCAATGGAGTCTATCTTGGATAAATGGTGGAGCATCATTCTCTCCATGTTTCAATGGAGCCTAGCTTGGACAAGTGGTGGACGTTTGTTTCTCTCTATGTTTGAACAGATTTAGCTTGGACAAGTGGTGGACCTTGGAACAAAATCCCCATGTAAAACATATCATGGACATTACAAGTGGTGAGAAAAATACCATTCAATATATAACCTTATAGGTTGGACAAGTGGTGGACCTTAACACCCAATTATTATTAATATAATGACATAGAGTGGACAAGTGGTGAATCTTGCGACCAAACCTACTAGGAAAAGTAGGTTGGACAAGTGGTGGACCTTGAATGCAAACCCCCATGTACAAAATATCACTCATGCTACTAGGAATAATTTGGTATTAAGGTCCATGTTTCAATGGAGCCTAGCTTGGAAAAGTGGTGGACCTTTGTTTCTCTCTATGTTTCAATAGAATTAGCTTGGACAAGTGGTGAACCTTGGAACAAAACCCCCATGTAAAGCATGTCATGGGCATTACAAGTGGTGAGAAAAAATACCATTCAAGGTATAACCTTATAGGCTGGACAAGTGGTGGACCTTAGCACCCAATTCCTCTTATTATAATGACATAGAGTGGAAAAGTGGTGAATTGTGAGACCAAACCTACTAGGGATAATAGGTTGGACAAATGGTTGACCTTGAATGTAAATCACCCATGTACAAAATATCATGGGTTTTGCGTATTTCAATGGAGCCTAGCATCTTGGAGACATGGTGGAACTTACTTCTCTCCATGTTTTAATGGAGCCTATCTAGGAGAAATGGTGGAGGTTCCTTCTCTCCATGTTTCAATGGAGCCTAGCTTGGACAAGTCGTGGACCTTTGTTTCTCTCTATGTTTGAATATGGTTAGCTTGGACAAGTGGTGGATCTTGGAATGAAACTCCCATGTAAAACATATCATGGGCATTTCAAGTGGCGAGAAAGGATACCATTTAAGATATAACCTTATAGGTTGGACAAGTGGTGGACCTTACACACAATATAATGACATAGAGTGTACAAGTGGTGAATCTTGAAACCAAACCACTCATGCTACTAGGGATAATTGGTTAAACAAGTGGTGGGCCTTGAAATAAAACCCGCTAGAGTGTTTCAATGGAGGCTAGCTTGAAAACATGGTAAAGCTTTCTTCTCTCCATGTTTCAATGTAGCCTATCTTGGATAAATGGTAGAGCATCATTCTCTCCATGTTTCAATGGAGCCTAGCTTGGACAAGTGGTGGACCTTTGTTTCTCTCTATGTTTGAATAGAGTTATCTTGGAAAAGTGGTGGACCTTGGAACAAAACCCCCATGTAAAACATATCATGAGCATTACAAGTGGTGAGAGAAAAATACCATTATATAACCTTATAGGTTGGACAAGTGGTGGACCTTAACACCCAATTATTCTCAATATAATGACATAGAGTGGATAAGTGATGAACTTGGGACCAAACCTACTAGGGAAAATAGGTTGGACAAGTGGTGGACCTTGAATGTAAACCCCCCATGTACAAAATATCACTCATGCTACTAGAAATAATTTTGTATTAAGGTCCATGTTTCAATGCAGCCTAGCTTGGAAAAATGGTGGACCTTTGTTTCTCTCTATGTTTCAATAGATTTAGCTTGGACAAGTGGTGGACCTTGGAACAAAACCCCCATGTAAATCATGTCATGGGCATTACAAGTGGTGAGAAAAAATAACATTCAAGCTATAACATTATAGGTTGGACAAGTGGTGGACCTTAACACCCAATTCCTCTTAATATAATGACATAGAGTGGACAAGTGGTGAATCATGAGACCAAACCTACTAGGGATAATAGGTTGGACAAGTGGTGAACCTTGAATTTAAACCCCCCATGTACAAAATATTATGGGTATTGGGTATTTCAATGGAGCCTAGCAACTTGGAGACATGGTGGAGCTTATTTCTCTCCATGTTTCAATGGAGCCTATCTAGGAGAAACAGTGGAGGTTCCTTCTCTCCATGTTTCCATGAGCCTAGCTTGGACAAGTGGTGGACCTTTCTTTCTCTATATGTTTTAATAGAGTTAGCTTGGACAAGTGGTGGAACTTGGAATGAAACCCCCATGTAAAACATATCATGGGCATTTCAAGTGGCGAGAAAGGATACCATTTAAAATATAACCTTATAGGTTGGACAAGTGGTGGACCTTAACACATAGTTCTTCTTAATATAATGACATAGTGTGTACAAGTGGTGAATCTAGAGACCAAACCAATTGTGCTACTAGGGATAATAGGTTGGAAAAGTGGTGGACCTTGAATGTAAACCCCTCATGTACAAAATTATGGGTTTAGGGTATTTCAGTGGAGCCTAGCTTGGAGACATGGTGGAGATTGCTTCTCTCAATGTTTCAATGGAACCTATCTTGGAGAAATGGTGGAGCATCCTTCTCTCCATGTTTCAATGGAGCCTATCTTGGACAAGTGGTGGACGTTTGCTTCTCTCTATGTTTCAATAGAGTTAACTTGGACAAGTGGTGGGTCTTGGAATAAAACCCCTTTGTAAAACATAGCATGGACCTTATAGGTTGGAAAAGTGGTGATGGACCTTGACAAGTGGTGAAGGATACCATTTAAGATATACCCTGATAGGTTGGACAAGTGGTGGACCTTAACACCCAGTTATTCTTAATATAATGACATAGAGTGGATAAGTGGTGAATCTTAAGACCAAACCACTCATGCTACTAGGTATAATACGTTAGAGAAGTGGTAGACCTTGAATGTAAACACCCCATGTACAAAATATCATGGTTTTAGGGTGTTTCAATGGAGCCTAGCATCTTGGAGACATGGTAGATCTTGATTCTTTCCATATTTGAATGGCACCTATCTTGGAAAAATGATTGAGGTTACTTCTCTCCATGCTTCAAAGGAGCCTAGCTTTGACAAGTGGTGAACCTTTGCTTCTCTCTATGTTTGAATAGAGTTAGCTTGGACAAGTGGTGGACCTTTGCTTCTCTCTATGTTTGAATAGAGTTAGCTTGGACAAGTGGTGGACCTTGGAATGAAACCCCCATGTAAAACATATCATGGGCATTTCAAGTGGTGAGAAAGGATACCATTTAAGATATAACCTTATAGGTTGGACAAGTGGTGGACCTTAATACATAGTTCTTCTTAATATAATGACATAGAGTGTACAAGTGGTGTATCTTGAGACCAAACCACTTGTGCTACTAGGGATAATAGGTTAGACAAGTGGTGGGCCTTGAAATAAAACCCCCCATGTACAAAATAAAATGGGTTTAGGGTATTTAAATGGATCCTAGCTTGGAGACATGGTGGAGCTTGCTTCTCTCCATGTTTCAATGAAGCCTATCTTAGAGAAATGGTGGAGCATCCTTCTCTCCATGTTTCAATATAGCCTAGCTTGGACAAGTGGTGGACCTTTGGTTGTCTCTATGTTTCAATAGAGTTAGCTTGGACAAGTGGTGGACATTGAAACAAAACTCCCATGTAAAACATATCATGGGTAGTTCAAGTTGTGAGAAAAAAAACCATTTAAAATATAACCTTATAGGTTGGACAAGTGGTGGACCTTAACACCCAATCCTTTTTAATACAATGACATAGAGTGGACTAGTGGTGAATCTTGAGACCAAACCTATCAAGCTACTAGGGATACTAGGTTGGACAAGTGGTGGATCTTGAATGTACATCCCCCATGTACAAAATATCATGGGTTTAGGGTGTTTCAATGGAGTCTAGCATATTGGAGACATGGTGGAGCTTGCTTCACTCCATGTTTCAAGTGGTGGACCTTCAATTATTTTCCCATACCTAGTTTAGACAACCCTTACACTTTGCAACTCTAAAGGTTGGACGAGTAGTGGAGGTTTGTCTATTTTCATGTTTTAATGGATCCTAGCTTGGACAAGTGGTGGACCTTGGAAAAAAGTCCCCCCTGTACAACATAGCTGAGTTTTTTCATGTTTTAATGGAAGAGAGATTCGACAAATGGTGGAGCTTGCTTATCTCCATGTGGATTTTAGAACTAGCTTGGACAAGTGGTGGAGCTTTGCTTTTCTACTCTTCATAATACAATGATGTATAGGTTGGTTACATGGTGAATCTTAAGGCCAAACCTCCCATCTTACTAGAGATGATAGGTTGGACAAGTGGTCAACCTTCTATCATTTCTCCATGCCTATAATTAGATAATTAGTAGAACTAGCATCTTTCTATGTTGTCTAGAGCTGAGCTTGGACAGGTAGTGGACCTTGCTACTCTCTTCCCTTGGTTTATTAGTTTGAAGACTCATTATATATACTTGCTTAGATCTATATAATCACTCATTAGTTAGGTTACAAGTAGGTATGTAATTTGTTAGCCTCAAGGGACTTTGAATATTGAATAGTAAGAAAGTCAAGTGATGGTTTGAAGATCTTTTGCTTATCTAAACTAGACTCTAACTCAATAATAAGTTTCTTAAGTTCCACGAATTGTCCTATCTAGGCTCCAAAAGAGTCTTAATTGGTTTGTGCTAGATTCTAACTTCCTTGATGGGGTAGAATCTTAGAAAAATGAGTCACTATAAGTTTTACCTTAGCTCAAATGGATTTTCACTTAAACTAAACTGCAATTTGGCACTCTAGTATCTTTGTCTCGATGGAGTTTAACACTAGATACATAGTAGTGATATTTAAGCTGCATGTCTCTTCACTTGATCGAGATATGAGACCATACTTTCAAGGTCATCACTTGTCTTACCTAAAGACCAATGCGAGACATGGGAGAAAGAAAGCCATCCGATATTGTTTTAAGGACTATTACATAGACAATCAATAACTTAAGTAAAGCAAAAATACTTGGATCTATCACAATTAATAACTTAAGTAAAGCCAAAAATACTTGAATCTTTGACAGTTTTTTTCAAACTAAAAAAGCACAATCTCATGCTAACAAAACTATAAATCATAATTGAAAGTTTTGAACAAGAAAAAGATCAGCAATCTTAATAAGAAGGATACTTTTCATTTCATTTGATGATTACAAACTAAAAGAAATTCTCTCAAGAAATTGATAAACAAAAAATGTAGGTGACTGCTTCATTATTTTGAGCAAAAATATCAAAATCTCTATTGATTGAGCTCCATCTAGTAGTATCCTTTGTAAGATCCTGCAGGAAGGAATAAAAAGAAATATTTGTTAGATACCATGCACATGAGTGTTCAAGCATGTGTATCAAGAATATATGACATGTCACTAGTACCTTAGGGTTGGTTTCTATCCAGCCTTAGAAGATTGTTCTCAGCTTTCACCTTATTTATATAAGCCTTTGTTGTGGTTGCCTTCAAAACTCCTTTTGTGTTACAACCCAATTGCCTAGATAAAGTGGTCAATTGTGACGCCTTCATGCTTTCAATGGGTGTACGCTCCTTTGCCAAGATCTCTTGTATTTGGGCTCTTCTCATTTCATTGCAGTGGCTTGTGTCACTTGCACCTTCAATGATAGTTTCATCTCTGTCACCTTTTGCAGGTGGTATTCTTCTTGTAAAGAACACCTTAGCTGACCAAACATCATTTTTTTGCTTCCAATACTCCATGATTTGTTTGTATTCACTATCATTTGTCACTATAGGTTGTCCATAACGATTAGAAGCAATTAAATCACGCATATCCCTTCTCTCATCAAGCTGAATCAAGTATGGCAGTAGCTCCTCCAAGAGCATATTGTCAACCATCTTCTCAGCATCAAATTGTGGTGGAAAAATGCAATTGTTTGCTGGTGAAATACATCCCTTGTAAGGAGAGTCATCAATAAGCATTGTTCTTTGTGGATCACATTCAAACCCCATGGCAATTTTGGCTAGAGGCTTGAACATTGCCTCAACATTTGGATTGTCGGATCTAAACAATTTTTGAGTTTGAGCGGTGTAGCAAACATCTTGCGACCAAATTGCAAAGAAAGGCACTGTATCCTCAGCTAAGTTGTTTAGTGCTGCAAGGATTTGATACACATTATTCGTAGTAGCTGTCGACCAAATTGCAACATTAAACCTCTGTAAAATAGTCTTCAAGAATTAGATGCAACATGGCCTGAGTATAATATATCTTTTTGAATCCATTTGCACTGAGTTGTGGTGTGAGGATGGTTGAGGGGAACGTTTCAACAATAGACCATTTAAATCCAATATAATTGTAAGCATGGATTTCTCAACATCTACACTACATGACGTAGTACCAATTGGCAATAGCTCTTGAGTGGACTTTTCAGTCTCTTTTGATGTATGTTGCATTTTTGAAGCATCGATTTCTTGGTTCTCATTATTGGAAGCTTGCTCAAGTTGCACAACACTAGACTCTAGTATAGAAATATCATCCATCTTGGGCACTTTAGAAACCATAGAATCTATGGATTCTATAGTTGTTGACTGAACCATAGGAGCATTATCCATCCCAGTTTGTGAATCTAAGAAAACACACACACAAATGGTATCTCAAAACCACTAGAATTTTATTCACCATATTTATATGTAGAACTCCTAGTAAGAAGTTTATTTAAAGTAAAGTCGTTGTTAGAATCCTTGCAACCATTTTCAACATTCGTACACAAAACACCACTTGTCTAAAATACAATCTACTAACTCAACATTTTCCATCCTACACTTTATTAAAGATGAGTACTTAAAGTGAAAACTAAAAGCCAAAACTTGTTGAGGAAACATGGATACAAGGTCCACCAAATGTCCAACCTAGACTACAAGCAAACAATTAGAGATTTGGCTTAGATTTGGATTCAAAGGCCACCACTTATTCAAGTAAGATAACTCCACTTGTTTAAGACAGTAATGTTTGAAGCCCCACCACTTGTCCAACCTAAACATTGATTACATTTTGGTAAGATTTATCACAAATCTAGAGTAGAATCAAGATTCTATGGCCAAGGTAGTCAAATATGTTAGACAACACACAAAGCATAAGAGCACTCTAGATTCTCGTTGAGCATAAACTAAACAATAATCAAATGTCATATTCACTTGAGATTTCATCCATGAAAAATGAAAATGATGCATGTACTTGAGATTTCCATCCATGTACAATACTTTACAATGTCTAGTAAAGTTATAGTCAGCAAACAACTCTTCTCCTGCTTCAACTTGACAAATAGTCTCAATGCATACATGGCCATATTCTTCTGACTTGACGTGTGAAGAGGTGCATTTATGCCAAGGTGGAAAATTTGGATCAAATGTATAGCGTACGTTGGGATAGAAATTTGTACTGTAAGAACTATTTATATAGCGCGACACGTTTCCTTCTTCTACACAACCAATAATGTATGATTGATCTTCCTCTTCTTCTATGTTTGGATCCTCTAGAAGAGAATATTTATAAGCTCTTGGAAATATTTTGTATATATTTTTCCAGTCTTGAAATCTATACTTATGCCCTCCATAGTTTAGAACAGTCAAACCACTTTCCAGGGTAGTATGCACAAATAGCCTATAACCAGCTCCTTCAATACATGAAAGTCGCACTTCAAAATCCACATCGTTAATATGGAAAATTACATCTTTGGGAATAGAAAAAGTTGGTGTCCCAAAAGGATCTTCATGCCAATCATACTGTGAAATACATCTAGTTTTTATATCACTTAACTCCTTTGTGTATGCAAAAAGAAGAAAATATTATGCATAAAATAATGACAATATCAAAGAAAGATATCATTATTTTATAGTCCAATAGGTCCATTGTATGGAAGACTTAGAGTGCCTCTTACATGGTGCCTCCAAGGTTTCCAAAAAATAAAATCATTGGAAAAAAAAGGCCATTGTGTCTCCAATCTATTGCCCATTTGAAGCATAGAGAGAACCAAGGTCCACCACTTGTCCAAGCTAGACATGGAGCATTGACACAAGATCCAACACTTATCCAAGAACCCTATAGTATATGTGGTAACATGGGATGCATTGATGAAACAAAAGTAGTCTAGCCTCCTCATCCATCTCTTTTTTCTTGTAGCTTAGAGAAATTAGTTTCAAGGTCTATCACTAGTCAAAAACTACACATAGAACATTGATACAAGGTTCCACCACTTGTGAAACCTATCATCTCTAGTAGCATGGATGGTTTGATATCAAGGTGCACCACGTGTCCTACCTATACTCCATTGTAGCATAGATATTCTGGTTTGGTGGTACTACACTTGTCCAAACTTGGCTTGTTGTTGATATTTGGAGGTAATCAAGGGTCCTCCACTTGTCCAAGTTAGGCATATAAAACAATTGTAAGGTCCACCATGTGTACAACATATGATTGATTATAGCATGCATGGTCTTATTTCATGGGCAACCATCTTCTCTCCAACATGTGTCCAAACTCAGCTCCATTGAAGCATGGAGAGAAGCAAGGTCCACCACTTATCAAAGCTATTATTTTCTCCCAGTGCTTTCAAAACCCATAATACGTTGTACATGGGGGGGGGATTCTTGTTTCAAGGTCCACCACTTGGCTAAGATTGGATCCATTGAAACATAAAGAGAAGCAAGCTCTACCATTTGTCCAAGCTAGGTGCCATTGAAACATGAAAACCCCATAATATGTTGTATACAGGGGGTGTTTTTCAAGGTCTACCACTTGTCTAAGCTATGGTCCATTGGAACATGGAGAGAAGCAAAGTTCCACCAATTTTCTAAGTTAGGATCCATTGAAACATGGAGAGAAGCAAGCTCCATTGTTTGTCTAAGCTAGGCTCCATTGGAACATGGAGAAAACAAGCTCCACCACTTGCCTATCATTGCATAGAGATTCCGGTTTGAAGGTCCACCACTTGTCCAACCTTGCCTTCATGTATGGAGATAATCAAGAGTGCAATGCTTCTCTAAGCTAGGGACATAAAAGAGTTTCAAGGTCCACTACATATACGATCTATGATGGGTTGTAGCATGGGAGGTTTCATTTTAAGGTTGACCACTTCTCCAGCTCCGCTTGTCCAACCTCAGATCCATTGAAGCATGGAGAATAAAGGTCTACCAACTCTCCAAAATAGGCAAGAAAATCTCTATAAAACCCATGAATTGTTAATATATGCTATGCTGTGGAGTTTTGTTTGAAGGTCAACTCCTTATCCAAGCTACAATCCATTGAAGCATGGAAATAAGTAAGATATATCTCTAGTCCAAGATAGGATCCATTGAAACATAGAGAGAATCAAGGTCCACCACCTGTCCAAGCTATGCATGGGTAATTGATATAAGGACCACTACGTTTTCACCTATACTATGATCTATCATGGATGGTTTCATATCCCACCAATTTTCCAACCTATTTAGTAGGTTGTATTATGGGGGTTTGGTTTCAAGGTACTTCACTTGTCTAAGGTGGGTTCCATTGAACCATGGAGAGAAACAATGTCTACCACTTGTCCTAAATACTCTCCTTTAAAACATAAAAGCAAGGTCCACCACTTGTCCAAGCTAATGTTTCTCTCCATTGAAGCATGGAGAGAAACAAGGTCTACCACCTGTCCAAAATATGCTCCATTGAAACATAAAAGCAAGGTCCACCACTTGTCCAAGCTAATATAACAAATGGGTGTTGGTTACAAGGTGTACCACACTTGTCTAAACTAGTCTCCATGCAAGGTCCACCACATGTCCAAGCTATATGAGCTTGGTTTGAAGGTCTACCACACCTCTTGAAATTAGGATCCATGTAAGGTCCACCTTTTGTCAAGCTATGCCTTTAGTGAGTACTAAAACTAAGTAAATTGCAGTACTTAAATACCTTTCCAAGCTCATTAATATTTTGGTCTCTAAGGCCACCACCACATGTCTAATCTATGCTCTAATTGATTAATTATGCTAGTTCTCAAAGTCCAAACATAAGCTCCCTTCTAGCAAGGTTAGTTTAAATTTAGGCTCCAGCACCTGTCTAAGCTAGGTTCAATTTATGAAGCATCACCATTTAACCATGCTATGATCTAATGTATCATATCAAGGGGGTATTGATAAAAGGTCCAAAACTTATTGAGTTCAAGCTCTTAAGTAATTAAGTCTTTGTGAGTATTAAATGTTATAGTTTTAGTCTAAAGATCCACCATTCAAAAACTCAAGTAATTTACTATTTACATTCAAACCTTGAATGCTTGAGATAAAAAATACAAACTCAATCAATACTATATAAAGCAAAATCTAACATTAAGAGTATCAAATCAGTAACAAGAAACACTAACATGCACAAGAAACTCAAAACATACGTGTCTCCATTTCCAAAAAGTCCTCCATTGACAGAGGATGTTGTTGTTGTTGTTCTTCTTCTCTTCGTGGAGAGCACTCCTCTGTAACACGCACAGTGTCGTCTGATTGCGAAGTGGATTGTTGAAGTCCAACCCATTTTTCTATATCTTCATGAGACTTAACAAAGTCTAGCAGCATGGTCCCCACGTTTTTTGCCTCCTCCACACTATCAATTAAGCATATAACTTCTTTTTTCTGTTGTATTCCTTCTTGTGCAACCAAGGAGCCATCACCAAAAACATCAACAAGCTTGCGGTCTTCAAAACAATATGTACGAATGTAGTGCTTGACCAAAGCTCTTTTTTTGGCCTCCAAATATTGCAAATCTGACCTATCGTTATCTGCTACTTGAAGAAGAGAACAATCAATTGGCATGGGATGTTCCTCTGATCTTCTTCTCAGGTCTTCAAATGCATTGCCTTGTCCCAAGAAGGCAATAACTGTTAGGAATTGAATTGCTCCTTTGCAAGGAGCTGATGGAAAGTGATGCAATGCACCACAACAATGGTAGCTCAGATTATCTCCCATGGCGTGAAAGGCACATTGCAATTTTGTGAAGTTAGTGAAATCCACAAATGCAAGAAAGACAAATCTAGGATCTGTTGACCCTCCAGCAATAGCAAAGATCCCATCCAAAGCATTGTTAAATGTCTCCTCACTCCACTTCAAATTGCTCCCAACGTTTTTTGTCATATCTAAAACACATAACCCAATAGGCACTTTATTATTGAAGTGGCGCATCAAGTAGAGATTGCCTTCCATTTGTAGTCTCACCACATAGATTGACCATGGCAAATCTCTAGGCTCATTTTTCTCCTTTTGAAGGTGAATTGCCCATTGCATGTATTTTATTGCTCCATTTGGAAAAGCCATTTTCTTTGTTCCACGCGTCAAACTAGATCTGATCCATTCCTCGCATAGCATTAAAAGTGTTGTATAAACAACATCATTGATGCTATACATTTTGACCACCTCCTCCCAGTCTTTACATGGTGAAGACTCATTCAAATTGTTGAAGCCGTCAAGAAGTGCATCTTGAATCAATTTGTCTTGCTTCAACTGCTTGATTCGATCATACATGTCAGTTGCATCACCATCCTTTGCACTCTTTGACAGTAAAATCTTCTCATCTCTAATCTCTTCTTGAATAGTATTTACCTCTAATTCCTCAAGGCCACAAAGGTATCTAAATACAGTTGTTGGGGGTTTCTTATTCTCCTCTTCTAGCCTTTCAATGATTTCTATCCAACAATCATAAATTAAATCAGAGTACGTGACCATGTGTGCCTGTTTAGCAATCCAACTTGCTGTTGCACTCATTCTTGCCAATCGAAGAAAAGCCTAAAAAGAAATAGAGAAATAATTAAACTATTGAGCAAGATTTGTTAATTAAACACTATCAAAAAGATAAAGAAAATAACTTACATCCCATCCGGCACGAGATGCATGTCCCTCTGCAATTCCACTTGCTGCCTTTGGTGGTCGTCCTGAGAAGATCCATTGACTCCGTAAATGTCTCAATATTTGGCTGTAAGGTTGCTTGACATACAATGCCTGAGCCTCCTCATTTGCAATGGCAGATATAGCAGTTGCAACAAATGGAGGAGCATTCACAACAATGCGAGCCTTTCTAAATTTATACACGCTAATCAGTCTTTCAAATATCTCTTTGTTGTTTTGTTCATTGTGAAGCAAAACTTTTGCAGCATAGATTGAATGCTGCCCATCAAGAATCCAATAATGATAATCTTTAATTTTTTGCTCCTCTACCTCTTCTACTGCCGAAGGAGTCCCCTTCTTTGATTTTGCATTTCGAACAGGCATCAAATATGCACATGCTGCAGGCTTGGTCGTACTCCGTGAAAATCCAAATAACACACTTTCAGCATGTTTTTTATCCATAATATGTGCATTATAGTGATCAGGAGCAAGCCAAAATTTTTGAATAGGGATATCAAATTCCCTATATTGGAAAGGAAAATAGTTTATGTACTTATTCAGTCCACCTGTATCTTTTTCTTGTCCTTTCATGGCCTCAGCTTCTAAAACATCTGGATCCACAATTCTCATCTTTGACATTGAACCCTCTGTTGATGAGGATGCCAAAGATGCCTTGTCTACATCCAAAATGGAACTAGTTCGCGTAGCTGCTACTTTTTGCACTTTTGCTTGCTTCTTTGTGAATGGTGGTCGTGAAGCTTTCACCTTTTTTCGTTGTAGTGTGGCAATGATGGAGCTTTGAAGTTGATCTGTTGTGATATTTGGATTTGATTCTGCAAACTTCCATCCTCGAGAAAACATTGTCTCTTCTTTGTTTCTAGACATGCGCTCCAATGCATATGCTCCTAGATATAGTTGAAATTCTAGATTCATTGGAACTAGAATGTCAATGCATTCCACCTTCGGATGACTATCAACTACAGAGACAAATGCTTCCACAACTTGTCCAACATCTTCAAACAAGCTGTCATTCTCCTTTTTGGCAATAAATAGATACACCTTATGAAATTGTGCACCCTCTATACCATGTATGTCCAAATACCATTTCCTAAGATCATTGCAAGTATAGTCAACTGAGACAGCAACCCTTGCAACCTATTTTTTTGGAGCCATCTTTCCTGAAACAAAAAAAAACAAATGTTATTTTAACATGAACTTTTTTGTAATGGATTAAGTTTGTGTGAATGCAAGGTCCACCACTTGTTCAAGCTAGATCTAAGCAAGTATACATAGTGATCTTTTAAGCTAGTAAACTAAGGGAAGGGATAAGTAAGGTCCACCACTTGTCCAAGATCAACTCTAGACAACATGGAGAGATTCGAGGTCTACTAATTGTCTAATATAGGCTAACTATATTGAAGCATAGAGAGAAGCAAACGTCCACCACTTGTCCAATCTAGGGTCCATTGAAACATGGAGAGAAGGATGCTCCACCATTTGTCCAAAATAGGCTCCATTGAAACATGAAGAGAAGCAAGATGCACCATGTCTTCGAGATGCTAAGCTCCATTGAAATACCTTAAACCCACGATAGTTTGTATATGTGGGGTTTAAATTCAAGGTCGGCCACTTGTCCAACCTATTATACCTAGTAGCATGAGTAGTTTGGTCTCAAAATTCACCACTTTTCCACTCTATGTCATTATATTAAGAAGATCTGGGTGTTAAGGTCCACCACTTGTCCAATCTATAAGGCTATGTCTTAAATGGTATTATTTACCACCACTTGGAATGCACATGATAGGTTTTACATAGGGGTCTGGTTCCAAGGTCCACCACTTGTCCGAGCTAACTCTATTGAAACATATAGAGAAGCAAAGGTCCACCACTTGTCCAAGCTAGGCTCCATTGAAACATGGAGAGAAGGATGCTCCACCATTTTTCCAAGCCAGGTTTGATTGAAACATGAAGAGAAGCAAGCTGCACCATGTCTCCAAAATGCTAGGCTCCATTGAAATATCTTAAACCCATGATATTTCGTACATGGGGGGTTTACATTCAAGGTCCACCACTTGTCCAACCTATTATCACTAGTAGCATGAGTGGTTTGGTCTCAAGATTCACCACTTTTCCACTCTATGTTATTATATTAAAAAGATCTGGGTGTTAAGGTCCACCACTTGTCCAACCTATAAGGCTATATCTTAAAGAGTATTCTTTCTCACCACTTGGAATGACCATGATAGGTTTTACATGGGGTTTTGGTTCCAAGGCCCACCACTTGTCTAATCTAACTCTATTGAAACATAGAGAGAAGCAAAGGTCCACCACTTGTCCAAGCTAGGGTCCATTGAAACATGGAGAGAAGGATGCTCCACCATTTGTCCAAGATAGGCTCCATTGAAACATGAAGAGAAGCAAGCTGCACCATGTCTCCAAGATGCTAAGATCCATTGAAATACCTTAAACCCACGATATTTCGTACATGGGGGGTCTCATTCAAGGTCCACCACTTGTCCAACCTATTATCTCTAGTAGCATGAGTGGTTTGGTCTCAAGATTCACCATTTTTCCACTCTATGTCATTACGTTAAGACGATCTGGGTGTTAAGGTCAACCACTTGTCCAATCTATAAGGGTATATCTTAAAGGGTATTCTTTCTCACCACTTGAAATGTCCATGATATGTTTTACATGGGGGTTTGGTTCCAAGGTCCACCACTTGTCCAAGCTAGGCTCCATTGAAACATGGAGAGAAGGATGCTCCACCATTTCTCGAAGCTAACTCTATTGAAACATGGGGGGTTTACATTCAAGGTCCACCACTTGTCCAACCTATTAACGCTAGTAGCATGAGTGGTTTGGTCTCAAGATTCACCACTTTTTCACTCTATGTCATTATATTAAGAATATTAGGGTGTTAAGGTCCACCACTTGTCCAACCTATAAGGCTATATCTTAAGGGTTATTATTTATCACCACTTGGAGTGACCATGATAGGTTTTACATGGGGGTTTGGTTCCAAGGTCCACCACTTGTCCAAGCTAACCCTATTGAAACATAGAGAGAAGCAAAGGTCCACCACTTGTCCAAGCTAGGGTCCATTGAAACATGGAGAGAAGGATGCTCCACCATTTGTCCAAGATACTCTCCATTGAAACATGAAGAGAAGCAAGCCACACCATGTCTCCAAGATGCTAGGCTCCATTGAAATACCTTAAACCCATGATATTTCGTACATGGGGGGTTTACATTCAAGTTCCACCACTTGTCCAACCTATTATCCTTAGTAGCATGAGTGGTATGGTCTCAAGATTCACCACTTTTCCACTCTATGTCGTTATATTAAGAAGATCTAGGTTTTAAGGTCGACCACTTGTCCAACCTATAAGACTAGATCTTAAAGGGTATTATTTCTCACCACTTGGAATGGCCATGATATGTTTTACATGGGGGTTTGGTTCCAAGGTCCACCACTTGTCCAAGCTAGGCTCCATTGAGACATTTAGAGAAGGATGATCCCCCATTGGTGGAAGATAGGCTTCATTGAAACATGAAAAGAAGCAAGCTGCACAATGTCTCCAAGACGCTAGAATCCATTGAAATACCTTAAACCCACGATATCTTTTACATGTGGGGTTTAACGTCAAGGTCATCCACTTGTCCGAGCTATTATCCCTAGTAGCATGAGTGGTTTGGTCTCAAGATTCACCACTTTTCCACTCTATGTCATTATATTAAGAAGATCTCGGTGTTAAGGTCCACCACTTGTCCAACCTAAAAGGCTATATCTTAAATGGTATTATTTACCACCACTTGGAATGCACATGATAGGTTTTACATAGGGGTCTGGTTCCAAGGTCCACCACTTGTCCAAGCTAGGATCCATTGAAACATGGAGAGAAGGATGCTCCACCATTTGTGCAAGCCAGGTTCGATTGAAACATGAAGAGAAGCAAGCTGCACCATGTCTCCAAAATGCTAGGCTCCATTGAAATATCTTAAACCCATGATATTTCGTACATGGGGGGTTTATATTCAAGGTCCACCACTTGTCCAACCTATAATCACTAGTAGCATGAGTGGTTTGGTCTCAACATTCACCACTTTTTCACTCTATGTCATTATATTAAGAAGATCTGGGTGTTAAGGTCAACCACTTGTCCAACCGATAAGGCTATATCTTAAAGGGTATTCTTTCTCACCACTTGGAATGACCATGATAGGTTTTATATGGGGGTTTGGTTCCAAGGTCCACCACTTGTCCAAGCTAACTCTATTGAAACATAGAGAGAAGCAAAGGTCCACCACTTGTCCAAGCTAGGGTCCATTGAAACATGGAGAGAAGGATGCTCCACCATTTGTCTAAGATAGGCTCCATTGAAACATGAAGAGAAGAAAGCTGCACCATGTCTCCAAGATGCTAAGATCCATTGAAATACCTTAAACCCACGATATTTCCTACATGGGGGGTTTACATTCAAGGTCCACCACTTGTCCAACCTATTATCTCTAGTAGCATGAGTGGTTTGGTCTCAAGATTCACCACTTTTCCACTCTATGTCATTACGTTAAGAAGATCTGGGTGTTAAGGTCGACCACTTGTGCAACCTATAAGGGTATATCTTAAAGGGTATTCTTTCTCACCACTTGAAATGTCCATGATATGTTTTACATCATATTTGCTCTATATTAGCTCCCTAAGGCCTGAAGGCCATAGGGTTGTCCTCAAGATCACCTCACAGAGTTTCATGTCAAGTATATATACATCCTATGGCCTTAGGGCCATAGGGAGTTTCATGTCAAGTATATATACATCCTATGGCACCCCATGACCCTAGGGCCATAAGATCTCCAAATGAAACATACGACAATGTCTGGCCCTTGAGCTTATACATTGCAACCCCATGACCCTAGGGCCATAGGATCGGCATATGAAACATAGGACAATGTATGTCCCTTGAGCTTATACATTCCAACCCCATGACCCTAGGGCTATAGGATTTCCAAATGGAACATAGGGCAATGTATGGCCCTTGAGCTTATACATTGACACCCTATGGCCCTAGGTCCACAAGACTTAAAAACATACAAAAAGACAACCTATGGCCCTAGGCCCAAGGGTGTGAGCATTGACACCCTATAGCTCTAGGGCCACAAGACTTCAAAACATACAAAAAGACAACCTATTTCCCTAAGCCCAAGGGTGTGAGCATTGACACCCTATGGCCCTAGGGCCACAAGACTTCAAAACATACAAAAAGACAACCTATGTCCACGATGTCAAAGGTGGCCAAGATTTCAATGCAGCCCCATGTCCCTAGGGCCATAGGATCTCTCTATGGAACATGTGGCACCCTATGGCCCTTGAGCTTATGCATTGCCACCCCATGACCCTAGGGCCAAAGGATTTCCAAATGGAACATAGGCAATGTATGGCCCTTGAGCTTATACATTGATACCCTATGGCCCTAGGGCCACAAGATCTCACAACATACAATAAGAGAACCTAAGGCCCCTAAACTCAAGGGTGCAGGTTCAAGGGTGGCCAAGATATCAATGGAGCCCCATGGCCCTAGGGCCATAGGATCTCTATATGGGACATTTGGCACCCCATGACCCTAGGGCCATAGGATTTCCAAATGGAACGTAGGCAATGTATGGCCCTTGAGCTTATACATTGCCACCCCATGACCCTAGGGCCATAGGATTTGCGAATGGAACATAGGAAATGTATGGCCCTTGAGCTTATACATTGCCACCCTATGGCCCTAGGGCCACAAGATCTCACAACATAAAATAAGAGAACCTAAGGCCCCTAAGCTCAAGGGTGCGGGTTCAAGGGTGGCCAAGATATCAATGCAGCCCCATGGCCCTAGGGCCATAGGATCTCTATATGGGACATGTGGCACCCCATGACCCTAGAGCTATAGGATTTCCAAATGGAACGTAGGCCATGTATGGCCCTTAAGCTTATACATTGCCACCCCATTACCCTAGGGCCATAGGATTTCCGAATGGAACATAGGCAATGTATGGCCCTTGAGCTTATACATTGCCACCCCATTACCCTAGGGCAATAGGATTTCCGAATGGAAAATGTATGGCCATTGAGCTTATACATTGCCACCCCATGGCCCTAGGGCCGTAGAATCTCCATATGGGACATGTGGCACCCTATGGCCCTTCAGCTTACATATTGGCACCCAGGACCCTAGGGCCATAGGATCTCCAACTACAAAGTAGGGCAACGTATGGCTCTTGAGCTTATACATTGTCGTGGACCTAGGGCCATAGGATCTCCAACTGGAACATAGGGCTATGTATTGGAGCTTATCTATTGTCGCCCCTAAACCCTAGGGCCATAGGATTTCCAAATGGAATTTAGGGAAACTTATGGCTCTTGAGCTTATACATTGCCACCCTATGGCCCTAGGTCCACAAGCTTTCACATTGCCACCGTAGGGCCACAAGGATCTCACAAGATAGAAGAAGAAAACCCTAGGACATAGGATTTCAGATGGAACTAAGTGCACGCTTTCATCCTTGACCTCCAACATTGTCGTCCTATGGTGTGAGCCCAGGGGTGGCTGAGGTGTCTTCATAATAATTTTGGCCATTCAAGGGATATCCGCAAGCGGCATAAATTTAAAAAATAATTAAAAAGTAATTAAAATGTAATTTAAAAATAATTAAAAAAAATTAACGCTACGACAAACTTTGTCATAATGGGTTTTCAAATACACTTATTGATATCGGACAAAAAAATAGCGCACAATTTTCGGGATAATTTTTTCAAAATTTAGCCATTTTCAGTGTATTTTTTACTATGCAGATTTTGATTCTGAAGCCAAATTTTGCTTCATGGGTGTCGTTCCACTCGTACTACAAAGATATGGACATTGACAAAGCCTTGCACCAACTTTTTTTTTTTTTGGTGAAAAGCTCTTTCAATTTCGGAGCCGACGAGCTATGTCTCATTTTCGCACAAAGCCTAGAACTCTAGTAATCTCGACTGCGAACCCGTGAGAACAACCCCTACATTCAAAATTCGAATTTTGAATTTCTCACCTAACCTAACTAACCTTATCTCTCTCTTTCTCTCTCTACCACAATTTTTTCCACGCTGTCGCTCTCTTTCTCTCTCTCGTTTCTTGCTCGAAACGTACGCAGAAGGCTGCACAGAGCTTGTCTTTATCTGTCTCTCTCTCCCTCTCCCTACGCATACAGTTCTACGCCATCGTTGCGACGCGCACACAGATCTACGCGAAGCCATCGCCACAACCTTCAACAAAAGGACTACTGTCGCGACCTCCCAAACACAGATCTGTAAACATCATCGTCGCGGCCTCAATACACCTAAGTTACTGCTTGCTACTGCTGCAGCCATTTTTCATCAAACACAGATTTACTCAGAGGTAACCTGTAGAAACCCTAATCTTTTTGCTTAATTCAGTTTTAACTGTTCTTAATCTAATTACGTTTTAGCAGTGTTGTGCACCTAGGGCTCTAGGGCTATAGGATCTCCAAAAGGAACATAGGGAATTATATGGCCCTTGCGATTGTACATTTCCACCCTATGGCACTTGGGCCATAGGGTCTTCCGATGGAATGTAGGGCACCTTGTGACCCTAGGGAACATAGGGAATCCTATGGCCCTTCAGATTGTAGGTTGTCACCCTATGGCCCTTGGGCCACAAGGTCTCTAGATGGGACGTAGGGCACCCTGTGATCCTATGGATATAGGGCCATAGGATCTCCAAAAAAAACATATGGAACCCTATGGCCCTTGAGATTGTACAAATACACCCTATGGCCCTTGAGATTTTACAAATACACCCTATGGCCCTTGGGCCACAAGGTCTCAAGATGGAACATAGGGCACCTTTTGATCCTATGGCCATAGGTTCCTTATGTTCCTTTTGGAGATTTTATGGCGCTAGGGCCATAGGATCTTCAGAAGGAACATAGGGAACCATATTGCCTGAGGACCATAGGATTTCCAAAAGGAACATAGGGAACCCTATGATCCTATGTCCGTAGGGCCATATGTTTATTTTGGAGATCCTATGGCTCAAGGACCATAGGATCTCCAAAAGGAACATAGGGAACCCTATGGCCCTTGAGATTGTACATTCCCACACTATGGCCCTTGGGCCACAAGGTCTCCAATAGGTCACCCTTTGATCCTATGGCCCTAGGTTCTTTATGTTGCTTTTGGAGATTTTATGGCCCTAGTGCCACCCTATCTCCAAAAGGAACATAGGGAACCCTATGGCCCTTGAGATTGTACATTGCCACCCTAAGGCCCTTGGGCCACAAGGTCTCTAGATCAGACATAGAGCACCATGTGATCCTATGGCCATAGTGCCATATATATTTATTGGAAATCCTATGGCCCTATGGCCATAGGATCTTCAATAGGAACATAGGGAACCCTATGACCCTTGAGATTGTACATTGTCACCCTATGGCCAGATGGGACATTGGTCACCCTATGGTACGATGTGAGACCACCCTATGGCCTTATGGTCATAGGGTGCCTTAGGGCCATATGTTACTCTTTAGTATGAGGTGAAACCCTATGTAGCCACACCCTGTCTGCCCTTCTAAAGATTCAATATCTAGTTTTATTTTAGTGACTACAAATGAATTTAAAGAAACTATATTACACCATATCTTACAAGCACATATAGTGTACACTTTCTTTCCCACCTTCTTCCCTCTCTTTCTTACCCCACCCTCCTGCAACTGAACCCTAATCCATCCTCATACAACATCGTGCTCTACTCGTCCTCTTACAACGTGTGCCCAACTCCCCACAACCCAATTACAGGTATCCATAGTTTCAGCATTTTTTGTACTTATTGTCTTTTTGCATTTGCAGGTTTATAATTTTTTGTTGTAATTAGAGATTTTTGCAGTTAGAGTTTTACAATTTTATAGTATTAGGTCAATTATGAGTTGTTTTCTGTTTTACAAATTTAGGTCCCTAATAAGAGTTTTTCGTTTTACAAATTTAGGTCCCTAATTAGTGTCTTCTGTTCTACAGTTCTACAGTCTACAATTTTACAGTTTTAGAGATGTAATTAATGATTTTTGTTTATTGTCTACAATCTCAAGGGCCATAGGATTCCATAGGATTCCCTATGTTCCCTAGGGTCACAAGGTGCCCTACTTTCCATCTGAAACAATGAGGGCACCTTGTGGCCTTCGGGCCATAGGATCTCTATGTAGAGCATAGAGCAAAGAGTTTAGATGGCTTCTTACTACCATAGAGGGAACCCTATGGCCTGTGTCAATATAGAGATAACAGAGGTTCTTACTAGCATAGATGGGACCCTATGGCCTTCAGCCCACAAGGTCTCCTCAATATAGATAAAATAGTGTTTTTACTGGCATAGAGATCACCCTATGGACTTGGGTCCATAGGTTTCCAAAAAACTTTCATGAATGGTTTCTTTAAAACATACAGGGCACCTTGTGTACTTAGGGTCATAAGATGTGTAGAGCATAGAGAGGTTCTTACTAGAATACAGGGGACTCTATGGCCTGAAGGCCACAGGCTCCCAATATGGAGCATAGATCGTTTCTTACTAGCATAGAGAGAACAAATAGTGCTTGGGGCCATAGGATGTCAATTTAGAGGATAGAGCATAGAGCAAAGAGCATAGAGAGCTTCTTACTACCATAGGGGGAACCCTATGGCCTTCAGGCCACAAGGTGTCAATATAGAAATAACAGAGATTCTTACTAGCATAGAGGGAACCCTATGGCATTCAGCCCACAAGGTCTCCTCAATATAGAGAAAATAGTGTGTTTTACTGGCATAGAGAGCACCCTATGGACCTGGGTCCATAGGTTGCCAAAAAACTGTCATGAATGGTTTCTTTAAGATGTGTAGAGCATAGAGAGGTTCTTACAAGAATACAGGGGAGTTTATGGCTTGAAGGCCACAGGCTCCCAATATGGAGCATAGATCGGTTCTTACTAGCATAGAAAGACCAAATAGTGCTTTATACATGGAGCCTTAAGGTGTCAAAACAATGAGGGTTTTTTCAAAACAATGAGGGCACCTTGTGGCCTTGGGGCCATAGGATGTCAATATAGAGCATAGAGCATAGAGAGCTTCTTACTATCATAGAGGGAACCCTATGGCCTTCAGGCCACAGGGTGTCAACGTAGAGAAAACAGAGGTTCTTACTAGCATGGAGGGGACCCTATGGCCTTCTGCCCACAAGGTCTCCTCAATGGCATAGAGAGAATCCTATGGCCTTGGGTCCATAGGTTGCCAAAGAACCCTCATGAAGGATTTCTTCAAAACATATAGGGTGTGTAGAACATAGAGAGTTACTTACTAGCATAGGGGGGACCCTATGGCCTTCAGGCCATAGGGTGCCAATATAGAGCATAGATCGGTTCTTACTAACATAGAGAGACCAAATAGTGCTTTATACATGGGGCCATAGGATGTCAATATAGAGCATAGAGCATAGAGTATAGAGAGCTTCTTACTAGCATACAAGGAACCCTATGGCCTTCAGGCCACAGGGTGTCAACGTAGAGAAAATAGAGGTTCTCACTAGCATAGAGGGGAACCTATGGCCTTCAGCCCACAAAGTCTCCGGGATATAGAGCAAATAGTGTTTATACTAGCATAGAGAGCACCCTATGGCTCTGGGTCCATAGGTTGCCAAAAAACCATCATGAAGGGTTTCTTCAAAACATAGAGGGCACCTTGTGCCCTTGGGGTCATAGTATGTGTAGAGCATAGAGAGGTTCTTACTAACATATAGGGGACCCTATGGCCTGAATATAGAGAATATATAGAATAGATCGGTTCTTACTAGCACAAAGCGGACCCTATGGTCTTCAGGCCAAAGGGTGCCAATATAAAACAAAGATTAGTTCTTACTAGCATAGAGAGACCAAATAGTGCTTTATACCTGGGGCCATAGGGTACCAAAACAATGAGGGTTGTTCAATGGCATAGAGAGCACCCTATGGCCCTGGGTCCATAGGTTGCCAAAAAACCCTCCTGAAGGGTTTCTTCAAAACATAGAGGGCAACTTGTGGCCTTGGGGTCATCGGACGTGTAGAGCATAGAGAGGTTCTTACTAGCATACAGGAGACCCTATGGCCTTCAGGCCATAGGGTGCCAATATAGAGCATAGATCGTTTCTTACTAGCAAAGATCGGACCCTATGGCCTTCAAGCCAAAGGGTGCCAATATAGAGCATGGAGAGGCTCTTACTAGAATATAGGGGACCATATGGCTTTCAAGTCACATGGTCCCAATATAGAGCAAATAGTGTTTTTACTAGCATATAGAACATCCTGACCTAGGGGGATTGGTTGTCAAAAATCCATCATAGAAGGGTTCCTATGGCCTTCAGCCCACAAGGTCTTCTCAATATAGAGCGAATAGTATTTTTCATTGGCATACAGAGTACCCTTGGGGCCCTTGAGGCCAACCCTATGGCCTTCAGCCCTTAGGGAGCTAATATAGAGCATGGTGCTTTATATCGGCATAGAGAGCTATGACCCTAGGGCCATAGCAAAACAATGAGGTGTTTTTGGAAACGATGAGGGCACCTTGTGGTCTTGGGGCCATAGGAAGTCAATATAGATCATAGAGCATAGACGATAGAGCATAGAGCACAAAGAGATTCTTAGTAGCATAGAGGGAACCCTATGACCTTCAGACCACAGGGTGCCATTATAGAGTAAACAGAGGTTCTTACTAGCATAGAGGGGACCCTATGGACTTCATCCCACAAGGTCTCCTCAATGGAGAGCACCATATGTCCCTGGGGTCATAGGTTACCAGAAAACCCTCATTAAGTGTTTCTTTAAAACATTGTGGCCACCTTGTGGCCTTGGGGCCATAGGATGCCAATGTAGAGCATAGACAGGTTCTTACTAGCATGCAAGGGACCCTATGGCGTTCACGCCACAGATTTACATATGGTGTTGGTGTAGAGGCTCTAAAGGGGTATTTATGCCATTCAAAGGATACTTCTTTGAGGGTCCTCTAATGTCATAAGGGAACATGTCATCACACTACCATAGAGTGGCCTAGGTACACTTGTAGAACCATTTTGTTGGCACCCTTTGGACCCAGGACCACATGGTTTAACATAGAGGTGACTCTATGGCCCTAGGTCCATATGGATGTAATAATATCCATCTTGTCTAAATATATGTCATTCTTTTTACAGAAAATGTCTCAGAAGAGAAAGTCAAAGTCAGTTGATGCAATAGGCTCAACACTAAGTTCTTGGTATCTAGATTTTCACTTACCAAATGGTGGAAGTGATGAGAAAGTCCACTTGTTCTTTCAAGATAAAGAGCAATTTCCCTTCAAGGACTGTGGTATTGTCAAGGAGATAAAGAAAGATTGTTCAGATCTTGAAATGTCTCCATGCCTTGGAGTAAAACTACTCAATGGTGACTCCTACTTGTTGGAGCCTGTGGCCTTTGCTCAAAAATTGGTGAAGGTTGATTATGAAGGAGTGACAATGACAAAAGCAGGGTGGGTGGAGCTTCAAGACGACACTCCAAGTGAGAACTTTATAGACTTATATATTGAGGGCTTTAAGAAAGTCAATCAATATTTAGGTAAATTGAGCAGCACAAAGAAGAATAAGAAGCGAAAGAGTGAAGACACAGGTACAGCAAATCAATCTAAGACGCTCAAGGAGAGTCAGACTCCCTCACTTGGAGGAAATAGTGGAAATGTGGCCGAAGAAAATCTTTCAGTTATACCCTTACAAACTCAAGAAGCAGGAGATTCTAGTGGACTTGCAACCCTAACAGTTGGAACCCCCTCAGTGGTAGTGGTTGTGGACTCAGCATCCTTAGCTGTGTTGGACTCTATTATACAGCCCAAAGAAAAAGATCTTGATAAAGAAGTTGCCAAAACTTCTAAGAGTGGGCTAGATGGATACGTCGGAATTGACCACTATTTTAAATTTGGTGTAAAATTTACCCAATTGATCCCAGTTGAGCAATGCAACCTTGCACCAGAAGGCTATAGATGCAGACCATTGTCAGATGTATATGTGAAATATCTCTTGAAGCAATTTGCAGGGCACTCTAGGCCAGTCTCCAGTGCAGCAGACTTGATGCCGTATAACCCAATTGCAAAAATGCCTTTACAAACAGCTGAAGTGCATGGAGACAAGCTATCAACATACCACTATTGGATTCTAGCTGGTCAGCATTCCATCATAGCGGCTAGAGCTTTTTTGTGTAACAACAGCACTAAGTATGCTTTGAGAAAAGAGTTCTATAAGTTTAGAACTGCAAGGATAGTGGTAGACGCTCCAAAAGAGGTTGCTGTTCGAATTTCCAAAATGGAGAACATGGAGAGAATAACAGCAATGAAACACCAGCCTTATGTGGAGGTCTTGAAGCATGGCCGTAGTCAATGGCTTGCATATTCTAAACCAACAAAACCCAAGGCAGGTGTTCCTGTCGGTCATCCAAGTCGGCAGGTTGGGATGTAAGTTCCACTTCCCTATGCTTGTTTTGTTACAAATATTCTTGAAATAAAGTTAATTTTCTTTTATTTATTTTGAAGGCCTTTGTAAATGTGGCGAACATCGTGTTCAACCATAAATCATTTGCCAACAAAGAAGCACACATGGTCATGTACGATGATGAAATCTATGATCAGTGGATGCACATCTTGGAGAAGCATCAGACATCAACTGCTCGTGGGCGACAACCAAGCATAACAACCTTTAGATGCCTAGCTGGTTTAGAAGATAATGATGTCAAGCTACTACAACAAGAGCTGGCAAATGAGAAGATCTGCTTAGTGAAGCAACCATGTCAACAAGCGGGCATGCTCGACCTCACTGCACGTGCAACGGTCTTAAAGAAGACCAGGGTTTTTGAGCCTCAAATGTTGATGGCATTTAAAGAGATAGATCCATCAGCAATAGCAGTTACTTCATGGGATAAATGTAAGTCTCATTATAACATTACAGATGAGATTTACAAATCTCTCTTCACGAGTTGTACGCAATGGCTAAATCTCCTACTACAAAAAGGAAAGGAGAAAGAGCCAATTCCTGAGATCACTAGGGGATATGTGTAGTGGATCATTGCACAAAAGAATGGCACTTCTAGTTTTCAATTCATTCTACCATGGACAATCAAGTGTGTTGGAAAGAATTTGGAAGGCATTGAGTTTCTCTGCAGTGAGAATAGCTCTAAAATTCGTGTTGGTGTTTGCATCATAGACACAACACACAAAAGTCTTACATCTAGTGGTTGGAGTGCTGCCCAATTTGGTAAAGTAATTGATGGAGTATGTGGTGTAGCACATCAACCATTAGAGTTTTTAATTGCCGGCTTAGTCAAGTATCAGCATGCTGCTTCCCTAGAGAAGGCAATTTCTGAAAAAGCTAAATGGTATGAAATGCACGTTCTACCTTTGAGCTCCTTAATGGGATCAGAGACCATCCAAACATGTGCTCTTCGCGAAGTAGTTTTTGGGGTTTGGGCATTTTTCAGTCAAGGAGAGCAGTACACCAACTACTCTAGTGTTAAAGAGTCATTGTTGGAGCCAATGCATACTCTCTGCATCAATGACGATGAGTATGATTCTGTGACCACAGCCAAATCCTTTTTTGTACGTCGCGCAATCAAATGCATCTGTCTCAAAGAAGATGATCAAGTGATAGCCATCTTCTCATTAGGCTATGGGACTAAAGAGGCACTACAACAACAGACAAAGGTGATATTAGTTGCATGTAGTAGTGATCAAATGACGCAATTGGAATCTTTTGCCATTCCATAGTGGAAGAAGACCTTGATCTTAGAAGGTGGGCAGGTGTGGATAACACAGAGAAAGTCAATGCCAAGGATTCAGAGGAAGAAGAAATTGAAGAACCATTGGATGCAAGTGCTGAGGCCATTCTAGAAAGTCTACAGGAAACAGGTTAAGCTAGCCACCCATGATATTACATTACTGATATTTAGATTACTATTGTTGTCATTTTATTTTATTTTTCCCATCTCAAATCTGCCCATGATGTTAAAAACATTGATGTTTGGCTCGTTATTGTTCTCAATTTATTTTCTTTGAAAAAATGTGAACTTGTGAGTTTGAGTTTTTTCATAATAAATGAATTAGACTTAAGTGTATGATATTATATGGACATGTTTTGGTAAATAGAATTCTACATTTATATATGGTCATAAGATATATATTATGTAATACTTTAAAGTTAATTGATCATATAAGGTTTGGGAAGAATACACTATGACTTGAGGATCATAGAATTCTTTGTAGACTTGAGGATCATAGAGTTCTTTGTAGACATGACACCCTAGGGCCCTAGGGCCATAGAATCCCCCAAAATAAAATGGGATACCCAAAAACCTTACAGATGTAAGGTGATTACATCGAGTCTCTAAAAGGGCACATAAGCATCTGGGTTACTCTATAGCCTTAGGCCCATAGGGTGTCAATATAGAATCCCCCAAAAGCATTTGGCTACCCTACAATATTATGGATATAGGGTGATTACATAGAGTCTTTAAAAGGGCACATAAGCATTTGGGCTAGTCTATAGCCTTAAGGCCATAGGGTGTCAACATAGCTATCCTACAATCTTATGTATATAGAGAGATTACATAAAGTCTCTAAACGGGCACATGAGTATTTGGGCTATTCTAGAAGGAAACATAAGTTATCCAAGAGCATTTGGGATACCCTAAGGCCTTAGGGCCATAGGGTGGTGACATAGAATCTCCACAGGGGCACTTAAATCCCCCTATGGATGCAAATCACCTAGCTCTTATGGACACATCTTATAAAACATCACATGACACCCTATGGCCTTTAGACCATAGGTTGGTTATTCTAGGTCACCTAAAGACTCTTTAAGTGTTTCAAGAACATTTTTCGTTGGCCTTATATCTTGTGTCCATATACATTAGGGACATATATTTCTTATCTTGTTATTAAGGTTTAATACTCTATTGAGAATGAAATAAGCTAGAAAAAAATAAAAAGTATTTAGTCCTCAAAATTCCATAATGAGAGTTTGAACAATTGATGTATGATCATTTTTTGTTGGGCGTAAGTTCTTCTATTGTGAATTGATGGTGTAAGCGTTTGAAATAATTACTTTGTATTGCAACTAACTAGATTAAACATATTTGCTTTGAAATAATTATCTTTGTATTGCAACCAACTAGATTAAACATATATTCAACATTTATTGTAAATGCCAATTATTTGCTTAGATAGTAGTATAAATGGTTATTGAAGCATTTGTCCTTTGGATTATGTGAAGATCTAGTTCTTTAATTGTAACAAGATTTTATTCAAAGATATAAAGTGCGAGTATTTTGTTCGAAACTATGATTTTTTTTCTCTTCTAGATGATGCAGAGAATTGGAATTTATATCTTGAATTTTTTTCAATAGAGAGAAGCTAGGACTAGTAGAATTTTTTAGCTTGTCATGTAGCAATCGGAACATTGTATCAAGGTTTATTGCAAAGAAATGATTGTATAATGTATAACCATTGTTTAAGTTTGTAAATTGGAAGAAGAAGGCAATGCAAGTTCCAAAAAATGTGCAATGCCATAAGGAGAATCCAGCACAAATACTTTTGCCCCTCAGGATTTGTAAATCAAAGTGCATAGTGAGCCGGACCTTCCATCCACCAACAGATCGATGCATTTGTGAATTAAAGTGCTTGAAATTTTGATTTAAATGTTTGAATGTTATGATGATATTTGAAGGCAAAGACCCCTTCAACTGTGTGGTAAAGCAACAAATGTATGATGTATGATAATGATTCAATTTTGTATATCGTGTTGCATATTTATCGCATTTTTTAGCTTACACAATTTGCTAGCATAGAGGACACCCTATGGCCCTAGGACCATAGGATGCCATCATATCCCATGTACACTTTCTCTTTTACCATAGAGGACATCTTATGGATCTAGGGTCATCAGACGCCAACATAGTGCATAAACGGCTTCTTATAAGTATACACGTAAACATAGTGCATAGAGGGAATTTTACTAGCATAAAGACCGCCCTATGGCCTTGGGACCAAAGGGTGCCAACATAGAGCATAGAGGGCTTTTTATTAGCACCTTGTTGCCCTTGGGACGCCATAGTGCCAATAAAGTGGTTTTTGTATATATAGTAGAGAATTCTCACACACATGATACCTTGGTCACTATCTAGTCCTTGGACCATATGATAGTAGCATAGAGGACACCCTATAGCCCTAGGGTTTCCTTCCATCCCTAGGGCCATACACTGCCAACATATAGTATACATGGTTTCTTCATAGAGCAAACCTTTTAGTCCTACACTATAGAGTCGAAACCTAGACCATATAATGTATCCTACTAGCATAGAAGGCACCCTATGACCCTGAGGCCAAAGAGTACCAATTTAGGTCATAAAGGGTCTCTTCCTAAGTTGAAGGGCACCTTGTGGCCCTAGGGAGCACCCTATGGCCCCAGGGCCATAGGGTGTCAACATAGTCAAATGGGGTGTAAACTTAGAGCATAGAGGGTTTCTTACTATCATGGAGGACTATATGTGTCCTTGGTGCCATAGGGTGCAAACATATAGCATGGAGGGTTTCCCTATGGCCTTTGGGCCATAGGCTACCAACATAGAGTTTAGATGGTTTCTTACTAACATAGAGCTCACCTTGTGGCCTACGGTCTTTAGATTCTAATATAGAGTTTCAATGGTTTCATACTAGGCGTAAGGGGCACCCTATGGCCTTGGGGCCATAGAGTGTCAATGTAGAGCACAGAGGTTTCCTTTCTAGGATAGAGGGCACCATGTGGCCTAGGAGCCAATTGATGCACCCTATGGCCCGAGGGCTGTAGGTTGCCAATGTAAACAAGGTTTCTTAGTAGCATTATAAAGGGTACCTTGTGGCCCTCAAATCTCCATAGGGTGCCAACATATAGCGTAGAGGGTTTTTCTTACTAGCATAGAGGACATCCTATGGCCTTGGGGCCATAGGGTTTCAATATTGAGCATAGAGGATTTCTTACTAGCATAGAGGCTACCTTGTGGCACTAGGTCCATAGGGTGCAAACATAGAGAATAGAGGATTTCTTACTATCATACAGGGTACCTTGTGGCCCTAGGTCCATAGGGTGCAAACATAGAGCATAGAGGATTTGTTACTAGCACATAGGGCACCCTATGGCCCAAAGGCCATAGAGTGACAACATGTAGCATAAAGGGTTTCTTACTAGCATAAAAGGCAGACCTTGTGACCCTCGGGTCATAGGGTGCCAACATAAAGCATATATGAATTCTTACTAGTGCTCATAGAGGGCATCTTGTGGCCCTATGACAACCCATGGCCTTAGGGCCATAGGGTGACACATAAATAAAGTACCGTATGGCTTTGAAGCCATATATCTATTTATATGTTGAGAACTGCCAACAATCCTAACTCTATGGCCTTGAGGCCATAAACAAACATATTTTGGATTATCCTAAAGTCATAGAGATATCTACAAAGAGAACTGTATAGTCTGAAGGCCATAAGAAACTTAGTCAAGGAAATCATCCAATTCAAGAGATCATGGCAATAGAAAATGAGACTTCTGCTATAGAGCTTAAAGGCATAAATGTTTCTCCAAGTATACTTCTAGGCGCCACCATCATGGACAAAGAACTAATGTAGCTAGATAAAGATTAGGAATCTCTAGACAATAAGGAGCATAAAAATAAATCCATTGTAGATGTGTTGTCAGTTAGTAAATTTGCTATGTGCGATTAGTTTTTTCTAAGAGTGTGACAAAAAAGAGTTATCAAAATGTAGATAATTTCGAATCTAAAATTAGGTGTTCTTTAAACTTGCAGTCCTTCAACAAGATATTGCGGCTGACAAAGTTTTACTCGAGATTTTTGGTATAGAGGATGCTAATGCCATTGACCCTACTGAGAAAGATTCTATCAATCTCCATGTCAACCAAAGAGTTTCTGACGAAGATGACAAGAATCTACAAGTCTTTGAAGATCAACTGCTACAACGAGTGGAGATAAATTTAAAGAGTAATCCAATGGAAGAAGACAGTGAAAGTTCCAGAACATGTGCAAGGGAAGAAGAAGAATCCAATGAAATATTCTAGTAGCCCAAGAGTTGGGAATTGGATTGCTTGAAACCACAATGGAAGTAGAAGGTTTTTTTTCTTCTCAAAAGCTCTTTCAATTTCGGAGTTTTAACTTACACATTTTGCTAGCATAGAGGACACCCTATGGCCCTAGGACCATAGGATGCCATCATATCCCATGTACAATTTCTCTTTTACCATAGAGGACATCTTATGGATCTAGGGTCACAGGGTGCCAACATAGTGCATAAATGGCTTCTTATAAGTATACACGTAAACATAGTGCATAGAGGGAACTTTACTAGGATAAAGATCTCCCTATGGCGTTGGAGCCATAGGGTGCCAACATAAAGCATAGAGGGATTTTTATTACCACCTTGTTACCATTGGGACACACATGATACCTTGGTCACTATGTGGCCCTTGGACCATATGATAGTAGCATAGAGGACACCCTATAGCCCTAGGGTTTCCTTCTATCCCTAGGGCCATACACTGCGAACATATAGTATACATGGTTTCTTCATAGAGAAAACCTTTTAGCCCTACGCAATAGAGTGGAAACCTAAACCATATAATGTATCCTACTAGCATAGAAGGCACCCTATGACCCTGAGGCCAAAGAGTACCAATTTAGGGCATAAAGGGTCTCTTCCTAGGTTGAAGGGATCCTTGTGGCCCTAGGGAGCACCCTATGGCCCCAGGGCCATAGGGTGTCAACATAGTCAAATGGGATGTAAATGTAGAGCATAGAGGGTTTCTTACTATCATGGAGGACCATATGTGTCCTTGGTGCCATAGGGTGCAAACATATAGCATGGAGGGTTTCTTGCTAGCATAGAGAGCACCCTATGGGCTCCCTATGGACTTGGGGCCATATGATTCCAACAAAGAGCATAAACGGTTTTTTGATAGCATAGAGGATAGCTTATTTCCATGGGGCCATATGATACAAAAATAAAAGAGTCTTAAGAAGGGCACCTAGGCCACTAAATCACCATGGGGCCATAAGGTGGTCTTTGAGGGGAATGGTCCTCAAGGGTTCCTTGGGTATCCTATGGCCTTTGGCTACCAACATAGAGTTTAGATGGTTTCTTACTAACATAGAGCTCACCTTGTGGCCTACGGTCTTTAGATGCTAATATAGAGTTTCAATGGTTTCATACTAGGCGTAAGGGGCACCCTATGACCTTGGGGCCATAGAGTGTCAATGTAGAGCACAGAGGTTTCCTTTCTAGCATAGAGGGCACCATGTGGCCTAGGAGCCAATTGATGCACCCTATGGCTCGAGGGCTGTAGGTTGCCAATGTAGACCATAGAGGTTTTCTTTCTAGCATAGAGGGAACCTTGTGGCCTAGGGGCTATTTGGTGCTCCCCTAGAGCATACAAGGTTTCTTAGTAGCATTATAAAGGGTACCTTGTGGCCCTCAAGTCTCCATAGGGTGCCAACATAGAGCGTAGAGTGTTTTTCTTACTAGCATAGAGGACATCCTATGGCCTTGGGGCCATAGGGTTTCAATATTGAGCATAGAGGGTTTCTTACTAGCATAGAGGCTACCTTGTGGCCCTAGGTCCATAGGGTGCAAACATAGAGAATAGAGGATTTCTTACTATCATACAGGGTACCTTGTGGCCCTAGGTCCATAGGGTGCAAACATAGAGCATAGAGGATTTGTTACTAGCACATAGGGCACCCTATGGCCCAAAGGCCATAGAGTGACAACATGTAGCATAAAGGGTTTCTTACTAGCATAAAAGGCAGACCTTGTGACCCTCGGGTCATAGGGTGCCAACATAAAGCATATATGAATTCTTACTAGTGCTCATAGAGGGCATCTTGTGGCCCTATGACAACCCATGGCCTTAGGGCCATAGGGTGACACATAAATAAAGTACCGTATGGCTTTGAAGCCATATATCTATTTATATGTTGAGAACTGCCAACAATCCTAACTCTATGGCCTTGAGGCCATAAACAAACATATTTTGGATTATCCTAAAGTCATAGAGATATCTACAAAGAGAACTGTATAGTCTGAAGGCCATAAGAAACTTAGTCAAGGAAATCATCCAATTCAAGAGATCATGGCAATAGAAAATGAGACTTCTGCTATAGAGCTTAAAGGCATAAATGTTTCTCCAAGTATACTTCTAGGCGCCACCATCATGGACAAAGAACTAATGTAGCTAGATAAAGATTAGGAATCTCTAGACAATAAGGAGCATAAAAATAAATCCATTGTAGATGTGTTGTCAGTTAGTAAATTTGCTATGTGCGATTAGTTTTTTCTAAGAGTGTGACAAAAAAGAGTTATCAAAATGTAGATAATTTCGAATCTAAAATTAGGTGTTCTTTAAACTTGCAGTCCTTCAACAAGATATTGCGGCTGACAAAGTTTTACTCGAGATTTTTGGTATAGAGGATGCTAATGCCATTGACCCTACTGAGAAAGATTCTATCAATCTCCATGTCAACCAAAGAGTTTCTGACGAAGATGACAAGAATCTACAAGTCTTTGAAGGTCAACTGCTACAACGACTGGAGATAAATTTAAAGAGTAATCCAATGGAAGAAGACAGTGAAAGTTCCAGAACATGTGCAAGGGAAGAAGAAGAATCCAATGAAAATCTTCTAGTAGCCCAAGAGTTGGGAATTGGATTGCATGACACCACAATGGAAGTAGAAGGCAATGGAAGCTCCAGAACATGTGCAACGCCAGAAGGAGAATCCAACACAAATATTTTAGCACCCCAGGATTTGGAAATCGAAGTGCATGGTGAGTCAGACCTTCCATCCACCAACAAACCAATGCTGACTATAATAGTGAGCTTGTGTGGATTGTTCTTGAGGAGATGCTGGCAAAAGTCCCAGAAAATGAAGAGCTTAAAGTTTGGACATGAGCATATTGTTCTTCGTCCAGGATGCATTGAGTTTTTAAAGGCTCTATTTAGCAATGTCAATGTAGGGATATGGTCAGCTGCTAATGACATGCATGTTGTGGACATCATCAAGATTTTAGAAAAGGAAGCTAAAGAAAAATTTTCATTCTTTATGATCTGGGGGCAAAGCCAATGTCTACCATGCGTAGAATCAAGGATCACTCGCTTAGATAATCCAAGAGTAGAAGCACTTTTCAAACCGCTGGCTATTGCATCATCAAAATTTGGGATTGATGCAAGAAGCTTGCTTCTTGTAGATGATGAACCATTAAAGGGATGTGTGAATCCTGCATTGAATTGTATTTTTCCACCATCATTTAATGTTGATGATGAGGAGGATAATATCCTCCTTGGGGAGATGCTACCATATATCAAAGCTCTCAATCATGTTAATGACATTCGCACAGTTACAGGGTATCATTTATATGGACAAGCACCCATTGCTCAAGGTCATGAGCTTTATAACCGTATACACAAGGTTGTTGCAGAGTGGGAGGAGAGAAATCTAATTTTTCTAGGAAAAACCTACTCCACGGGAAGGCTACCAGAAGTTTCTCGTCTTCTTCACGATGAGAAAGTTACAACATCTAACACTAGTGGAATGTCCACTCGAAGTCAAGACAAGAAACTTTAATCACGTGAATGAGAAAAAGTAAGGATCTTAAAGAATATCAAATCATTATCAGCCTTGAAAGGTATAGAAGCAATCATGCTTGCCCAAAAATTGGGATACAAGGAGCCTGTGATCAAAGTACATGAAGCCAGGAATTATATAAAGCATCTAAAAATTCAGTATGATCTCAAATAGCCCTATATCAAGAAATGATGGAGCAATGTTTTGTAACATTTTGTCATTTACAAAGATCTTTATGTACTCAGAGACTTTGTTAGAGTGCTTAGGGTTTCAAGATATATGAAGATGTAAATGATTAATAGTTTTTTAAATTTTCTTTCAATACTATAAGTAACTTTTGAGTTTCATGTGCCAAATGATCTTTTTTTTTAAAAGCTTTTATAGTTGTTTGATTTGAAATTTGAGTTCACTATGCCATCAAGGACAATCTACATGCTCATAAGGTCAAAACTCACCCTATATGTCCTTGGGGAAATTTCACTTTATGGTCTCAACACCCTATGAATCTAAGGCCATAGGGTCATAGTTTGGCATGTGTTCTTGCATAGGACTTACTAAGTGTAACCACAAATTAGCACCCTATGTCCCTAAGGTCTTCAACACACTTAAGATCTCTATATTAACTTTTTTTTTTAATCATTTCAGGGCTTCTAAGAAAAAATGATTTGCTATTAGATTATCACAAAATAGAGGATCTCCCTTTCATATTACATCAAATATCACATTCAAACCAAGAGCAGTGATTTCATTATCTACCAACATCTTTCAAACAGGACAAAAGAACGCTTATCTTGGATTTAGAGGGTGTGCTTCTTGCAACATTTGAGCTTCAATCAAGGCCAACTTGGACCAAGTACATGTGCATTGTAGAAGATAACAATGAGGTGTATGCGGTGCATCCAGATGCAGAGTATTTCTTAAGATTTTTCTTTGATTTCTTTGAGGTTTGGATTTGGAGCTGCCATCGTTTACAAAAAGCTCAACACATAATCAAGACCTGTTTTCCTACACAAAGTCGAAAATTCAAGATGATTATGGATAACCGGTGCTGCCAAAATTCAAATTTCATGATCAGTTACAAAAGAGCCTATCACAAAACTCTTTCGACCATATGGAAGCTATTTGATTATTTAGATGGGGGCAACACTATAATATTTGATGATAGTCCATATCGAGTGATGTGGAATATGCAAGGAACTTATATGATTTTTCCAAAGTTTTGGAACCAACCTACTCAATTGCTTCAACGCTTTTTAAAAGAGGAAATTGTTCCATGGTTATGTGGATGGTTGTATGCTAAAGACAAGAGAGACTATACCATAAAAAAATTTGTAATGTTCCATCCTGATCCTGAGACTCACTATGTAATGCAATGTTATATGTCTCAAAGGACTCAAAATCTCAAGAGAAGGAGGCCATTTTAAGTGTACTAGTTAAGTATTATAAATAGCATCTACCAAGTATTTGGCAATGTGTACTTTTCAAAATTTAAACTTGATGGAATGTTGTGGGATATCTTGAAACATCTTTAAGATGTTTTTTTAATGAAGTGCATCCTATTGTCATGAGACTTCTCTCATTCAAGTTCTTTGGTTTCATTGTTTGATGCTTCTATGGTATTGTTAACTTTTTCTTTTTATTAATTGTCTTTATTAAGTGATCCAAACAATCATAATTTCTTGACATTTGGTAGTGTTACAAAACGGTGTTTTTTGAACACCCTCAATTTTGGAGATATCATACTCTTTCTAGTTAGTCTTTTATTGTACATGCGATGAAGACCATCATTTTTATGAAACTGTCAAGTTGGTGGTAATCTTTATGTTTGTACTTTATACTATTTTGACATAATCAATGTAAACAATTCGTATTATTCACATCAAATGGTGTTTTTAAACACCTCCTTTTTTTGAGACACCATCTCTAAAACCTTTGAGTGAAGTTTTAAAGCATGTACGGATGTAAAAAATCTTCATCTTTTCATTGATTCTTTGGCACAAACTTATATTAGGAGTTTTTGTATTGTAGTTTTATGTTAAGAAATAATTTCAAAGTTAGAATTATGATAGTTTATCTAAGTAAGTGCCTCATCTAACTTTGTATAGTTAAATAAAATACCAAATGGAATTATAGGTGCAATAGATGACATCTTATGGTCTTAGGGCCATAGGATACTCTATAGTATTGTTTAGATTTTTTAATTGTTTGTGAACATAGATCATAGAGGGTTTTTCTCACTACCATAGAGAATATCCTATGGCTTTGGGGCCACATGGTCTCAATATTGAGCATAGAGGATTTCTTACTAGCATAGAGGGTACCTTGTGACCCTAGGTCCATAGGGTGCAAACACAGAGTATAGAGGATTTCTACCTAGCACAGAGGGCACCCTATGGTCTAAGGCCATATGGGAACAACATATAGAATAAAGGGTTTCTAACTAGCATACGAGGCACACCTTGTGCGCCTGGGGACATAGTGTGCCAACATAGAGCATAGAAGGGTTTCTTATTGGCATAAACAACATCTTGTGGCCCTAAGACAACCTACAGCCTTAGGGACATAGGGTGGCACATAAATAAAGTCCCATATGGCTTTGAAGGACTGGACCTCTTTATACGTTGGGACCAGCTAACAATCCTAACCCTATGGCCTTGAGGTCATAAAGAGACATATTAAATTCATAGACATGTCTACAAAGAGCACCATATGGCCTTAAGGCCATAGGTGTAATAGATGGCATCTCATGGTCTTATAGCCATAGGATACTATATAGTATTGTTTTGACTTTTTAAGTGTGAAATATTAGTTTGAATGTTGTTTAAATTATCGTGTATTTAAAACTTGATAGCATGCTACAAAACCATGACCAAGTATTTTTTTATACATGGATTAAGGTCACCAAATTATGACAAGAGTGTTTAATAGTATTTGTTTTTACATATTATCTTTTTTAATTGCTGTAATCAATCTATATGATGCTTTAAAATCATATCAATTGGTTTTTTTGACACCTCATTTTTTGAGAAGCTACTTCTAGAAGCATTTGTTGAATTTTGAAAAGCACTGATGTCATACAAATCCTCTTTCCAAAAACTATATTGGATGCTTATTCTTAAATTTTATAGTAGAGAAATTAAAATACACTCATACAATCATGATAATTTATCTAAATTAAAGGCAACTAGATCTTAGAAATCATTAAATAACACAATCCTAGCCTACACATTTAGAATTTTGGGAAACGGGATTTTCCCAAATTATCTAAAATGGTGTTACATGATATCTTATGAACCATAAAAGACCCATGTCAAGATCCTCCCCATGTGGCCCTCATGATGTGCATGAATCCTATTGGATAGGCTTTAAAGGGGTCCAATGAGAATTTATATGCATAAAAATAATAATTAAGTTTTTCTCTCAAAGAGAAAAAAGAGGACGCATGTCCAAATGATATAATTAAATAATACAAAAGAGAGAGAGTGAGAGAGAGGGGTGGACCAAGCATGAGAGGGGGTATACTCTCCCCCCCCCCCCCCCCCCCCCCCCCCCCCCCCCCCCCGCCCCCCACACACACACACACACACACACACACACACACACACAGACTTTCTCTCATTGTGTGAAGTGCAAAGTGCAAGAGCTCCATCTCCTTCTCCAATCTTGTTGAGAAGTTGAGAGACTACACCAACACTCTTGGCTATGGAATGCAAATCCAACCAAGAGCCATGCTTCAATGCTTAAGCTTTCCATCTTCTTCATCTTCATTACTATGCTATTATGATATTCTCAGCAAGAAGAGGGATGATAAGTGATACTATTTATTTCTCCTATGACTGAGTCTTCTTCCCTACCCTCATTCCCCGCTAGCTCTCTCCACCTTCGAAGGTGTTTGAGGCCTTGGGACTGAGACTTGGGATAGTTAATGTTTTTTGCAAAGTATATGCTATGCTTGTGATGCATGAAGCTTTCCATCTTCATTACATCACCTAGGTCGCAAGGAACACCAAGATTGTATTGTACCAAGTCTCTCTAGATGGGAGAATCTATAATACAAACGCCTTTTGGAGGGGGGACCGGCTCCAAGTAAATTCGGTCCTCAACTATTGTCATGTTCTCTAATACTCTCTCTCTCTCTTGCAAAAATATTGTTCATTAAGTACTATGTTTAGGTTGCTACTACCATCAATTAAGTTCACCCTCTATGTTCTCAAAAGTAATCTCACAAAAATGCTCACTCTAATTCTCTTAATTCCACTATTCTCAAAGTTCATAGGCCATTTCCATGACAGGATCAACTTAGAAGAGAAGAGATCCTAGCAGCCAAGGCTTCTCTTTCTGGATTAGAGAATTTTGGGTAGAAAAATTTGATACTCTTTATAAAAACATGTTCAAATTTCTCAAGAGAAAGAAAATCAAGGACGTCATTCCTTTTTTGAAAGATCAAAATGGCAATGTTGTGCAATCCCATAAGGAGAATTTGGAAGTTTCCATGTCATATTACTCTCATGTATTTTCATCTCTCCCCCAAAAGAGGGGCTGGTCCAACTAAGGCCAGAGAAACTATTGCTAGAAAGAAAAAAGATGGTGCAGCCATCCATGACCAAGTTAATGGACCAACCTCGCATAGAGGGGGAGTTGAAAATTATTATTGATGCTCTTAATTTTGACAAATCCCCTAGCATTGATGTAAAGTTTCCCAATGAATTCTATCAATAGAACCAGGAATTTCTCATTCCCCATTTGTTGAAGGTCTACCAAGAACCCTTGGCAGTTGGAGCTTTACCCTCTTCTATTAATATTGGAGTTATTAAGCTCATCCATAAAAGGGGGTTGAAGGAGGATTTAGGTCATTGGAGACCTATTACATGTCTGGCTTTTTCTTATAAGGTGTTCGCTCTAGCCCTAGTAAAAAGACTCGGCCCTATTATGCACACTATTATTCTACCTGAACAAAACAGTTTTACAAAGGGCAAATTTATCCTAGATGCCATAATCACATTGTGAAAAGCTATACACCATGCAACTAATACTGAGCACAACTTGAAATGGATTTTGGCAATGCTTATGATAGAATTGAGTGGGACTTCATTTTCCAATCAATGCATGGCATAGATTTTGGAAAAATGTTTATAAGACTGTTTGGAAATGCTCACTCAGATTCTGTTTGGAAATGCTTTGGACAAAGCTGCAATAAATGATGAACTGACTAATGCTATTATCTAAGGATTTCTATCAGACAAGTCCATCCTATAGCTCCTCTTCTCTATGCCATTTTTTTAGATGCTTTGGGCTGGCTTGTGAAAGATTCCATTGTATCAAGTAAGTTGAAAGGGCTAATATCCCTAGAGCCATTAAAAAGCTTTGCTTACATAGTTTGTTGATGACACTAATGCTTTAATGCACAATGATGAACAAACAGTGGAATCATTATGGTGGGCATGCCTTAACATTTTCTGTGAAGCTAGTGGTTCTATCATGCATCCCTCCAAAATAGGGTTCAATGCTTCTTCTTGTAAAATACCCTCTATTTTCATTGAAGTAAGATGTACTTAAATTGAGGATGGTCGGATCTTTAGAGTATTGGGGATTCCTTTGGGATTCAAGGGCAACCAAAGATGGGAACAGGTTATAAACAAGACCAAACAAAAACATTTAGATGGCAAAGCTACCAACATTCTTTGTCCGCAAGGCATTTGTTTTAAATCACTATATTATGCCTTCAACAATATATTTTTTGTCTTTTGAGATCCATCAAAGTATATATTTCATGGTTAGGCCTATGTCATCTCCATTTTGTTCACCAGTGTTATTAGTGCAAAGGAAAGACGACACATATCGTATGTGTGTCGACTATAGAGCACTAAATAGGATCACTATCAAAAATAGGTTTCCCGTTCCACGGGTAGAAGACCTATTTGATAAGCTACAAGGGTCAACCTACTTCAGTAGGATTGACCTAAAAAGTGGCTACCATCAAATAAGGATAGTTGATCAAGACATTGTAAAGACCGCATTCCGCACTACGTTTGGTCTTTACAAGTACATTGTCATGCCTTTTGGCTTGACCAATGCACCAGCCACATTTAACTGCTTGATGGAGAAGCTATTCAGGCCTCACAAAACCTTTATTGAAGTTTTCTTTGATGATATAATCATCTACTCTAATTCACCAGACGAACACAAGCAACACCTCCAGGTAATATTTCAAGTTTTACGAGAGAATAAACTTTATATTAATCGAAAGAAAAAGGACTTTTTCTTACAAGAGATTCAATATTTATGTCACATTATCTCTCAAGAGGGCATCCAAATGGATCCATCAAAACTAGAGGTAATAAAAGGATGGCCTAATCGAAGGAATCTACATGAACTAAGAAGCTTTATAGGTATGTATGCATACTATAGACGCTTCATAGAAAAGTTCTCACAAATCGCGGGAACGTTACACATGACATAACAAAGAAAAACATTAGGTATATATGGTCCACCAAGGAGAACAATGCTTTCAAAAAGCTTAAAGGAAAGCTTATCTCTCAAATTGTGCTTACACTACCGGATCTCTCAAAGCCATTTGAGGTCCAATGCGATGCTTGTGGTGATTACCTTCGAGCTATTTTGCTCCAAGAAGGGCACACCATAGCCTATGAAATTCAAAGGCTCGACCCTGTTGAGCAAGCTCTAGGCATATATGAGAAGGAACTCCTAGCAATTCTACATGCTCTAGATTTGTGGAAGCACTATTGATTGGGGACTCCTTTCATTCTACGGATGGATCACCAAAGCCTTAAGTACTTCATGACGCAGACCAAGCTCTTCGACAAACAAATGAGGTGGAAAAATTTCCTTTTGCAATTTCATTTTCATATTTCTCACATTGCTGGAAAGCATAATCAAGTAGCCGATGCACTCTCAAAACAACAGAGAGTGAATGCGATTTCCATAGCAACTCACAATGATTTATCTTCTATGATAGATGAGTACGCTATTGATCCCGATTTTAGAGATGTGATTTCAACCCTTGCACTAGGGAAGAAGGAAGAACCATTTACCCTACAAGATGGTTATCTTCTCTATGGCAATAGACTATGTGTTACTAACTCACTACATGAGAAAGTAATGTATGAATCTCACCATAGGAGAGCATATCTGTGGATTTTATCTTTGGATTGCCCAAGTCTATCCGTGGAAATACATGAATATGGACGATAGTAGATAGGTTTAGCAAACAAGCACATTTCATACCTGTCAAAAGGACTATCAAAGCCCATCAAATGCCAACCCTCTTTATATCACAAATCTTCAAGTACCACGGCTTGTCAATGTCCATAGTGTCGGATAGAGAGCCTAGAATGACCAGTAATTTTTGGAAGGGTCTCTTTGAGAATTTAGATACAAGATTGAACTTCTCCTCGGCCTATCATCCCCAAATGGATGGCAGAAGTGAAATAGCTAACTTAACCATTCTTGATCTACTTAAAGCTTATGTCACAGAAGTAGATCAAAAGTCCCAATGGGAGAAGTACTTACCCTTAGTGGAGTATGCTTACAATAACACTGTACAAAATTTCATGGGAAAAGCACCTTTTGAGGTGATAGAGGGAAGATCAAAAAGTCCCTTTCTACTCAAGGTACATGGGAAGATCTTCGCTGCAGATGAATATAGCCAAGACTTGCAAGAATATTTCCAAAAGATTAAGGATATTATATCAGCATCTACTGATAAGCATAGAAGAGCCCTAGCCTTTAAACAAAGTGATTGGGTCTTGCTTAAGTTTCCCAAGGCTCAATTAAGGCACACAACGGGCAAGAATCCTACTAGACACCAAAAGTACTATGCTAAGTTAGCAAAAAAGTACTCTGGTCCCTTCCAGATTCTTAGACCAATCAATGAGATGGCCTATCAAATCAAGTTTCCCAACCATTGGCTCATACACAATGCTTTCCATGTGAGCCTACTAAAGACTTACAAAGGGGAGCCACCTCAAGAACCAATTATTTAAGACCCACCGGAGATCGAGGACCAAGAAGAGGTGTTGCATCTCGAGTCCATTCTCGGACATGAAGACAAGGTATTACGAGGTGGTAAGACTATCGAACGATATCTTATCAAGTTTAAAAATTATCCTTTTGAAGATGCTAGATGGATGCAAGGCATACAATTAAAGGATAACCTAAACCTTGTCAATGCTTACAATGATTCCCTAAAGTAAGAAAATGTAAATATGTATAAATGAACAAAGTTTTTCTCTTAGAAGACTCTCTTTTTCTTTATTGTGCACAAATTTTAATAAGTATGCATGCTTAGGATCATGTTTGTGGAGACGATGTCTCTCGAACACCAAGTAGAGCTTGTCAGTCTGCTATGGAAGATTGATACGAACTAATGTGCAGACATGCTTGCCGTAGCTAAGGCTCTCAAGCACCAAATGGACTAGTCATCCATTCTCGGACAATGTCTTAGGGTAAAATAGGGATCCTCTACCTGCTAGCAAACGGACTAATGACTAGGCTTTATCTTCTCTACATCATAGTCGAGGACGACTATGATTTCAAGAGAGAGGTGATGTCATAAAAACTAATATCTAATACTCCCAAATGATTTTCTCATGTTAAACTGATTATTTAATATGGGGTAGTACAAGGAGAGTAAAAGCTAGAATATTGGTAAGGTTGCAAACGGGTCTCTGTCAAGGATCCAAAGGAGGAAAAATAGGGATCCAAAGGGGGATAGCCTGCAAAAGAGCAATATGCTTCAATGGGGCTTAAAAGACCTCATGTTCAGCTCCATTAAGATGACTTCCATAGGCTAAGGTTCCACAAAAGTTAAACCTTTTATCCAATGGCCAAAGCATAGAGGAATTGAACGGTCATGGGAAGACTAAAAAGTCTTCCCAAATCCCTAGGAAGGAGGGGGCGAGCCCATTTTGTAGGGGATGAGAGAGTAACACACACATTCTCTCTCCAAGGCTTCCCCTTTACACAAAAAGAATGATGGACACAAGCTCCTAGGCCAATTGCACCCAACCTCCCCTCAAATCCTATTGGATGGGCCATAGAGGTGGACCAATGAGAATAAGTCTAGAGTAAATTTAGTCTAATCGATTTAAAAATGCTTGATAAAAGAACTAATAGAAATTAAGCTCCCTAGAAGACTATTGGACAGTCTACCAAGGGATCCAATGAGCATTCAGTAGCCCAATGGCTTGCCTGATTCCTATTGGCCAGAAGACTAAAAGGTCCGATGAGAGTTTAATTGAATTATTTAAATACCTAAAACCCTCACTAAAGGGGAAAGAGGGACATTTGTCACAAGGCTCTCCATTTGACCTCTAATTTCCTATTGGCTAAGCTTGGCATAAGCCAATGAGAGGCCAGGAAGAGGAAATAGCAAGAGGGGTTGCCAAGAGTGAGAGGGGGCTGATTTTGCAAGGCATTATAACACACTCACTCACACAAACTCATGTCGGAAGAAAAGAAGATTATCTCCTTCTCAACTTTAATGGAAAGCTCGTCATCTACTCTAAGCTTGTGAAATGGGGGGCCTACACCAACAACTCTTGGCTTTGTGATGCAAACCCAACCAAGAGCCAAGCTCCAATGCATTCTCATCTCCTCTACCATGCTAATTACTAAGCTATGCTAAGCTATTAAGAGTGATTATGTGAGGAGAAATACTTCTTTGTTGTAAGATACCTCTTCTTCCTCTCTATCTATCCTCAGTCTCGCTAGCTCTCACCATTTTTGAAGGTGTGTGAGGTCTTGGCATTGAGGCTTGGGACACTAGGTGTGATTTTCAAGCATAATTTGGTGCATGAAGCTTCCATCTTCATTGCACCAACTAGTTTTGTCAAGGAACACAAGAATTGTATTATACAAAAGTCTCCTTTAATGGGAGAAGCTATAATACAAAACCTTTATGGAAGGGGGACCGGCTCCATGTAGATCCAGTCCTCAAATGTTATCAATTGTTCTATTTCTTTCTCTTTTCAACTGTTGTCAATGTCAAATTAACTAGGTGTAAATTGCTATGTTTCTTTCTCAATTAAGTACTCTCTCTATGCTCATTAGGAACTTGTTCTTAATGAAATGCTCACTATGTTATCAATTTATGTTACACACAAGTTACTAGTGCATTAAATGTTACATCGTAAAAGGGTAGTGTTAAGTGTTAAATGTTACATCGTAAAAGGGTAGTGGCTCCCTTCTCTTCTTATCTATGGGGCCTACTTTGATTTTGCAAATGGTGAATGTCTTTCTTCGTATCACACCTAAGCTCTTTATCTTCAACCCCACGTGCTTTCTCTCTCTTATTTATTTTCCTTTTTTTTCTCACATCAAGTTTGTAATATTCCAAAAGCATGGCAAGCCACTCTGAAACTTTAGATATCCTATGCAAAATGGAGCAAATGTATGTAAAATGCAAAATGGAGCCATGGCACACAGAAACACCACATCATTCCCTACAACCATACATCCAATCAGAAAACCTTAAGGTTGTCACAGTAGCCCCTCTGACTCCCACTCCCTCAGGCCCACCCCCTCAAGGGATAGACACCATTTTCATGAAGATTACATAGCCCGGAATACATCGGCTGATAATGGGAACCACCCGGCAACAACCAGACTAAGACCAACATTGAGAGAAACTCAGAGAAAACAGAAGGCACGTAGATCCGCAGAAGGGGGAGTCTTCCTCCATCACCTGCGGCATCAAGCCTACTAAATCCAAGAAGAACCAGCACGGCGATGCCACCAAACAGGGGAGGCTACCACCTCACCCTGCATGTGAGCCGTCGAAGCAACTAGAAAAGGAGAGACTTCCATGACCACCACAAGACCAGCATGTGCAGCTTTCCCAGCAAACTTGAAGAATGCGTATAAACATCTGCAATAGAAAACCCTCTAGGAGGGCCACAAGACCAATATTATCGTGATTGCATGAGCACCAACCCAGTAAATCAGCAGCAATTTCCACCCGTGCACACAGACAGACCAAGAACCCACTGCATCACAATCCATCTCCAGTAAAAAGCCAATGATGGAAACGGACATGATGCCAAGAAGCCCTTCTTCAACATATTACGGGTCCTGCATTTCAGGACAACAAACCAATCTGGCATCGAAGGTCTAGTGAAAGTGTAGTAGTCCCCAAACTCTAATAGCGGTGCTCGCTCCCCCACACCAAGCCAACAACCCTCACGACAGGCTCCCGCAAAGCCAAAAGGCCTCGCCTCTACCAGAGTTGTAGCAAGGTTTCTTGCATGTTTGCAAGCGGCTCCCTTGGAGCCTGGGTTCTAAAATTGCAAGGTCATTGTCCAGACAGGTACCCCTGTCCTAGGGGCATCCTTGTATCTAGGGCCTCTCCTACCCCACCCCCATTCTCTACATGCAGAACCTGCGAACCCTAGAACGCAATTATTTGCACTCAAGAATTTGTGAAACCACCCCTTCCCCCCCCCCCCTACTACACCAGGCACTTACAAAGCCCCATCTATACTATATATGAAGCAACTTTAAATTTTCAAAGAAGGAGAGACCCTCCATGTGTCACATTCTGCTCCATTTCAAAAAGAACCTTTCAAAAACTTTTGATTGAAAATGTAAAAGGGAAGGGTAAGTACTGGGATGGTAGAATATGAAAAGACTTCAGGGAGTCTTGGCACTAGGATGGTAGAAAATGAAAAGACCTCAAGGAGTCTTGGCACTAGGATGGTAGAAAATGAAAAAATGAAAAGACTTGGCAGTGGAAAGCCAAAAAGACTTTAGTACTCTATCTAAATTTATAATACTTAAGTTTATAGTTTTTGGGAGGCTATTTCACTCAGCCCTCAATTTCAAGGCGGGCCACTAATTACTTTTATTTTTGAAAATTATTTGAAGAGTGGCTTTCCTTTACATTTTGAAGGCCATAAAAAATGTTTCTCCATGTGTTACATCTCCTTTCAAAGGTTTGCACGGACCTTCTATGTCGTAAATGATTTTTGACCTCGATGTTTGAAGTTCAAAAGCTAGATGTGTGTGTGTGTGTGTGTGTGTGTGTGTGTGTGTGTGTGTGTGTGTGTGTGTGTGTGTGTGAGAGAGAGAGAGAGAGAGAGAGAGAGAGAAAGAGAGCCATTCTCTCGATGTGTGTGTGAATATAAGAGACAAAGTCGACGTGCCATTCTCCGAGGTGTTGGCGCATTACACGAAGGCTTTTCACATTTGCATTACATTAATAAAGTACATTGAGCTCGACAATTCAATGATAGGAGTCCAACAATTTGTTATGGATGTCCTGCATGCATTATGTGTGTGTGTGTGTGTGTGTGTATGTGTGTGTGTGTGTGTGAGAGAGAGAGAGAGAGAGAGAGAGAGAACGCATGTGTAAGTGAGTGCGAGAGAGAGAGAGAGAACACCATTCACTACAACATGTGTGAGTGAGTGTGTGTGTGTCTATGAGAGAGAGAGAGAGAGAGAGAGAGAGAAAGAGATAGAGAGAGAGGGTGAGAGGGCTCTCACACCGTCACTAGAGAGAGAGAGGGGAGGGAGAACAAGCATTGGTTTTACAATCAGCAATCAACAAAGCTAAAATCGATGAAATCCACAGTCGAGAATCAAAAATAAAAAATCGACATTGATATCTACGAAATTGAGAATATACAAAATTGAGAGTTGAAGCAATTTAGAAAGTTCAATCCGACAAATCCAAAGCAAAAGATGTGCAAGCCCAAGGTAGGAGAAGACCTCAACAAATGGCAAAGGTGGATGACGGGAGGAAATTGCGATAATTCTCGGCTATTTTTGAAAGTTTTTATGCTAGATTTCTTTGAGCTTTGTTAGTGCTCTCGCCTTTGGGTTGATTTGGAATTCAAAGGTGAATCTGAAAATTTGTAAGTGGCATTATTGCATTAAATCTAGGTTTTCTTGAGCGTTTAAAGACAAAGTAAAATTTTTTATGCAAATCTCAAAATTTTGTAAGGAGGGTTGCACTAAATCCACTTGAGGCATATTGCTTTCTCCTAAAAACTTAGAAACTTGCATAGGAGAGACTTTAGGGGCAACTTGATTATATTTGAAAGCTTTTACACTCAATTTATTTTATACTTTTAGGTTTCCTCACCTTCAAATCTATAATTTAGAGATAAATTTAAAAATTTACAGGTGGGATCACACTAAATTGAGAATTTATCAAGCATTTGGCTATACTATACCTTTTTTTCAAACATTTTAGAGGCCAACTTACTATATTTGAAGGTTTTTGCATTGAACTTCTCTACACTTTGTAGATTCTTTTAACATTAATTTATCTTCTCTAACCTTTTTAGTCTTGTTTTCTTTTAATGCTCTTAAGAGCATGATTTGAATTTACTCGAAAAGAATACATGTAGACCTTGGCATATCCTTTGCACAGGGGTCTCCAATCAATACAACATATTCACATTATGACCCAAAACATACCTAAATAGTTTTACAAGTACACTATATTTCTATCAAGGACCTATCTTTCTCTTCTCGACAAGCCGCTTCCTCCTGCTTGATAACAGTCATTCACAATTAGACATAAATCTCAAAAAAATTAGATGGGATTATACTAAACCTAAATTTTTTCCTCCAATCGTTGTGGGTGTCCTAACATTCAAATTAAAACTTACAAGTGTGTGGCCCTTCCTATGGATGTGGAGAGAGAGAGAGAGAGAGAGAGAGAGAGAGAGAGAGAGACCCTTTTCTTGGCACCCAATCCACTCTCTTTCTTTCTTTCCCTTGGTCTCCCTCCCCCCCCCCCCCCCCTTTCAAGCCCTTTCCTTATGTCACGTGGCAAGGGCCTCCAAGGTGCATTAGATATATTTGAGAAAATTTGTAGGTGCTATTATACTAAACCTAGGTTTATCTTGAGCACTAGGGTACACAATAGATTATTGTTATTATTCAATAGTCCATTATCTATATTCTTTATAATGGAGTTTCAAAAATTAGAGTAAGAAGAGGGCCTCCACACTTTTTTTTTTTGTTGATTTGCATGGCTTGTTGGATCAACACCAAAATTGAGTTGTTAAGTCCTTGTTGGGTCGTCCTCCTTACAATGGATACTTTAAAGAGCCTTTGAAAATTGAGTGAGCTACTTCAGATTCTATGCGATTCCATCCTTTTTCAATGACCTGCAATAGTCAAAATTGTATGCCTGACAACCTGTTGTCATCCTGTGTGTGTGTGTGTGTGTGTGTGTGTGTATGTGTGTGTGTGTGTGTGTGTGTGTGAGAGAGAGAGAGAGAGAGAGAAAGAGAACTTTGCCACTAGCAAGTAGACATAGAAAGAGAAAAAGTGAGGTGGGTCATCGGGACCAAGACCAAGACCTTGATAAGGATAGCTACTAATGATCATGTAGAGGCGAGCATGAGACAAGCATTGTCCATTGGTGGGGAGTGCTTGGTAGTAGAAGATGGGTGCTCAAGGCAAGAGGTGTGCATGGGTTTGCTTGAGCCACTAGGAGTTTGGTCTGGTAGAAAGAGAGTAAAGAGCTAATGGCTTAGGTGGGAGCAGTTATAGCCACAACTCGGACATATTGTGTGTGTGTGGGGGGGGGGGGGGGGGGGAGAGAGAGAGAGAGAGATGTAGGAGCCCATTCCATTGTGTGTGTGTGTGTGTGTGTGTGTATGTGTGTGTGTGTGTGTGAGAGAGAGAGAGAGAGAGAGAGAGATGTAGGAGCCCATTCCATTGTCCAAACTTAGGGGAAGCATTCTTCTCCATGCTCTCTCTTACCCCCCATCAACAACAATGGCACTTCCCTTTACATTAGAACACTGTGGGGGCTGACGTATCGAGAGATATTTATATGTAGGTTATGATGGTGATGTAGTAATTGAAGCAAAAAGTTAAAATGGGTCCTTTTCTTGCAATGGTGAATACAAAAAGGCCTTAATTGGGGATGCAATGATGCATAGCATCTTAGCATTGGATGCATTTGGGCTTCTTCTATGGCTACCAATGTTGTTTTAGCTTTTAGGAGCCATTGCCGCCGCGTACTTTAGCTTCACATATTTGGAGAAGTTGTAGATGTTTTACATCTATCCTAAGGCATGTGTGTGTGTGGGTGAGTGTGTGTGTGTGTGTGTGTGTGTGTGAGAGAGAGAGAGAGAGAGAGAGAGAGAGAGAGAGAACATAATATTAAACAACATAGGAACAATCCAAAAAAGGACATTGTGTGTGTGTGTGTGTGTGTGTGTGTGTGTGTGTGTGTGTGTGTGTGTGTGTGAGAGAGAGAGAGAGAGAGAGAGAGAGAGAGAGAGAGAGATTGTTATCTTCCTAGAGTAGTTCCAAGGACTATAGTTTCATTCTTCTCACACGTGGACACACAGATACACACACACCCCTACCTATATATGAATTTGTGTGTGTGTGTGTGTGTGTGTGTGTGAGAGAGAGAGAGAGAGAGAGAGAGAGAGCGAGCCAGTAACCATGCTTTTCTTGGTCACAGCAATGTGCGGATCACATACTAGTATGACCTAAAGCGTTAGTGTTTTGTCAAAACGAAGGGTACTAACCAAGCCACTCATAGTTGATAACATAACATACGGCTCTTTCCAATTCTAATAAACAAAATCTTTGTAGATTCCCTTGAATGTTGGCTCCATTTCCACTCCAGGCGAGCAAAAAACACCACCTCACAACTGTTGATCGATCTCGCGACCTCAAAGTCTTCAAATTCATGCGCTAAGCCGATACATCGCATCCGGATTGTTGTCCTTCATCTCAAAATTTTCATATAAAAAAATAACTCTTATTGTTGCATCATCCCTTTCATGCCGCCAATCCAACTGGCTCGTTGGAGACCTGGCTTGTTGGCTCCTCCCCGCTCGAGGTGTGGGCTTCGTTGCCCGTTGGTTCAAATGTTGCCAGCCCACCCCGACTTCCTTGACGCTCGTGCAAGCCCTTGCAATTCCACCTAGGTCTATTTCTTCTCTTCTACTGCCATGTGTCCTGCCACCTGGCTCTTCGTCCACAAGCTCCATTCGTTTTTCCAATGTGCTCCTTTTATTTGTGTTAAGTGAGATGGAATCCACTTGAGATTCCATCTAAAAACCCAATCCAAGTCCAAAAAAATGGTGAGCACATACTAGGTCTGTGCTACAATCCTAAATCTCTTTCCCTTTTTTTTTCCCAAAACTCACAATTGTGAATAGATTATATTAACATAACCAAAAAATTGCAAGTTCCTGCCATGCTCGTGTCGAGCCATGATAGCTTCACAGGATCATCATTACATCAGCTGATAGGGGAGCCACCCTAACAATCCTAAATCCTAAAAGGGTAGTGGTAGCATTCTCTTCATGTGGTTCTCCTCTCTTGTTTGGATTGGTCCTATTTTGATTTTTCAAATGGTGAATGTCTTTCTCTGTGTCACACCTAAGCTCCGTTATCTCTAGTCCCAGTTACTCTCTCTCACATTTCTTTTCCATGTGGTTCACCCTGTCATATTTTCAATCCATCAACATTATTTGGCAACCCATTGTGGACCTTTTGAGTGTCCTATTCAAAATATAGTGGATCGGGAAAAGGGGGAGGTGATGGGATTAAAGTTAACCGCCACCATCACCCCCCGCCAAACACACACACGTGCTTCTTTTGATGATGCCAACACAAAGTGAGTACCCAGATCTTTTTTTTGTCATACTCACAATTGTGAGTGGACCGAGGAAGGAATGTACAATTACCTCAAGCACCTCAACTGCCTTGAGGGATCATTACATAGGTTTTAGATTTACCCCGCCCCTCATAGATGAGAGCTACTAAACAAACACATTTTGTGGACTTGTTGCTACCCCAAGCTATAATGACTTTGATTGCTTGAGTCCATTCTTCAAAGTTCATATGGTTTCCTATAGAGTTGTGAGAATCTCTTAAACTTTGAGCGAAGTAATGTAAGTGGCTCCCATCTTAAGCACACAGCACATATCATTGCATCCTCACGCACAAAATCAAGAGACGGTAGGATTTTGAGGAAAAAGAAGAATTTTCCTAAGGTCAAAAATATACAAACGAATTGTGGTCCTTGTAGGTATATTTAGATTGGCTGGTCCCATGAAATCATATTGAAGCCACTACCTACTCTTGTGCTGTCAAAACACTCACAAAGAGACTCATACTACATGATTGAGTGTCCTTTTTGCTTTGGAGAGAGACCATGAGCCTCATTGCTAAGTGCTCACCCCTTGAGGGAAAAAAAATCACCTTTTTTTGGCTTTCTAAAAAGAAGCGTTAGAGGGGAGTGAAGTTAGGCATACTTTCAATGTTTTCAATGATGATTGAAATTTACCTTAAATATTATTTCGGTTTAAAATATTAAATAGATTTTTTTAATTTCATCTTCCATTTCAGATCCTCACATAGCTAGGCTTCAAGCTTCACCTTGCATAATTTTAGTAAATTCTATACATACACATATTAATGAGCAAACCATGATGAAGGGAAGAAAAATCAATAAAATATGTGAGAACTTAGTTCAAAAATCTTGCAAATTTCAAAATAGTTGGTAGTATTTTCGATTTTCTTCTTTGTGATGAGAAAAATCGATCATTTAATAAAGAGACATTCTCGAACAATGCTCCACCTTATATAACTCTAGTTAAATTCAACGTAATGATTTTAGCACTTGCTTACTGCTTTAGAAAGCCAACGTGGCCCTTTCACTGGTTTTCAATACTCCCTCAAATCGAGAGAGTTCTATTAATATTAGGACAACCAGTTACTCCATTCAACAAGAGCCATGGCCAAAAAAAATTACAAGGGTTCGAGGGCTAATAAGAGAGCCACCTTCACTAAAGCAGAGATCAACCACTGTTCGAGGGCTTTTACATGGAACCCTCAAACCAGTGCAAAAAATATCATTTAAACAATATCTTAAGCTAAACTACAAGGTTGCCATAGGGAACAAACCCCCTACCATAGGGTAGGTCCCCTCCCTCATAGAGCCAAAGAAGAATACCGACAGTCAAGCTTGTCGTAGGGGGAGAAGCTGGACCGCTCCATCACCGTCTGTCAAGGAGTCGATCACCACTAAAAAGGAGACAGATAACAAGGCCAGAATGTAGCACACACCTTCACATTCGAGAAGCCATCAGAGCCCAGGCTATTCGAGGTGAGCCATGCATGCTCTAGTAGTAAATCCCCAGCCCAATCGAGAAGGAACAGTCCATTCGTGGCGCTACTCCCAATTCCCAATGTAGATTTGCTACCACCAAGGGGGTGGGTCTACCATGCACAATCACCTTGTTGAACCGCTACATGGAGAAAAACAAACACAATCCCCAATCTTTCCTCCATGGGAGGAGCGGGAGCGGGAGGTGTAACATTTAATGCTCTAAAAACTTATGTGTAGCGGAAATTAGCATGAACATAGTGGGCATTTCATTAGAATATATTCCTAATGAGAATTACAAGACTGCTTGGGTGGAGAGAGCAACAAAAAGCATAACACCTAGTTAGATAGCATCAACAATACTTTCAAAAGAGAGAGAAATTATGCTATTGACAACAGTTGAGGACCAGATTTGCATGGAACCGGTCCCCCCTCCAAAAGGCTTTGTATTATGGTTTCTCCCATCAAGAGAGACATTGTACAATACAATTCTTTGTGTTCCTTCAAGACTAGCTAGTGCAATGAAGATAAAAGCTTCATGCACTAAGCAAAACACTTAGCAAACACAACTTTAATTATCCCCGTTCTCAGACCCAATACCTCACACACCTTCGAAGATGGTTAGAGCTAGCAGGGTATGAGAGTAGATTGAGAGGAAGAAGAAGTATCTTACGAGAAAGATGTACATCTCCTCACATAATCACTCATATTAGCATAGCTTAGCTTAGTAATTAGCATGGTAGAGGAGATGAGCATGCATTGAAGCTTGGCTCTTGGTTGGATTTGCATCCACATGCCAAGAGTGTGTCGATGTAGGCTTCTATCTCACAAGCTTAGGAAGAGATAGTCTTCTCTTTCTTCACACATGAGATTGTGTGAGTGTGTGTGTGATAATTCCTTGCAAAAATCAGCCCCCTCTCTCTCTTGGGCGAGCCCTCTTGCTATTTGCTCTTGCTTTTCCCCCATTGGACCTCCCCAAGTCAAGCCAATGGCTATTAAGCAGCATAAGTGATAGCCTTCTAACATGTGTCCCCCTTTCCCCTTTTGTGAGAGCTTAATCAATTAAACTTAATTCATTTAAATGAATTAAATCCCCATTGGACCTTTCCCCATTCTGACCAATAGGAATTAAGTAGCCCATTGGGCTGCTTAATTCCTATTAGACCCCTTCATGGGCTGTCCAATAATCATCCAGGGAAGAGTTTATTTTCATTGGTTCTTTTTATTAAGTTTTTTAAAATTAATTAGACTAAATTTACTCTAGCCTAATTCTGATTGGTCCACTTCAAGGGTCATCCAATAGGAATTGAGCACACTTTGGGAGCAACTAGCTTAGGCATCTGACATGTGTCCTTCATTCCCTTTGTGCAAAGGGGGCTTGTGTGTGTGGGGGGGGGGCTTTCTCTCTCATCCCCTACCTTTAGGGCTCGCCCCCTCATGTGTAGGGATGTGTGTTGACTTTGGAGAGTACACATAACCACCCAATTCATCCTAAGCTTTAACCCTTTGGACACAACCTTTGAATTTTGGAACCTTAGCATTTTGGAAGTCTTAATGGGCTGAACCTTAGGGTCTTTTTAGCCCATTGCTGCACATGGATCTTTTGCAAATGGCCCCCCCTTTGGATCCCTATTTTCCCTCCTTTGGATCCCTACTGTGGCCGGTCTGCTAGCTTAACCAATATTCTAGCTTTTTCTCCCCTGGCACTTCCCCATATTAAATGATCAGTTTTAACATGAGAAAATCATTTAGGAGAATTAGATATTGATTATTATGACATTACCTCTCTCTTGAAATCATAGTCGTCCTCGACTATGGTGTAGAGAAGATAAAGCATATTCATGAGTCCTTTTCTTAGCGGGTAGAGGATCCCTATGTTACCCTACGACATCATTCCACAATGGATGACTAGTCCATTTGGCGCTTGAGAGCCTGAGGCTGCCGCAAGCATGTCTGCACATTAGTCCTATCAATCTTCCATAGTAGAGTGACAAGCTCTACTTGGTGTTTGGGAGACGTCGTCTCCGCAAACTTGATCTTAGCATGCATACTACTTCATTTTTGTGTACAAAAAAGAAAAAGAGAGTCTTATAAGACAAAAACTTTGTTCATTTTTAACATTTTGTACATTTGCTTACTCTTGGGAAGCATTGTAAGCACTGACAAGGTTTAGGTTATCCTTTAATTGTATGTCTGGCATCCATCTAGCATCTTCAAAAGGATAATTCTTAAACTTAATAAGATATCATCGGATAGTTTTACCGCCTCTTAGTACCTTGTCTTCATGTCGGAGAATGGACTCGGGCTGCAGGACCTCCTCTTGGTCCTCGATATCCGGTGGGTCTTCTATAGTTGGTTTGAGGTGGCTCTCCTTTGTAAGGCTTTAATAGGCTCACATGGAAAGCATTGTGTATGAGCCAATGATTGGGTTACTTGAGTTGATAGGCCATCTCATTGATTGGCCTAAGAATCTGGAAGGGACCATAGTACCTTTTTGCTAGTTTAGCATAGTACTTTTGGTGGCCCGTAGGATTCTTGCCCGTCATGTGCCTTAATCGAGCCTTAGGAAACTTTAATAAGACCCAATCATTTTCTTTAAAGGTTTTGGGCTCTTCTGTGCTTGTCAGCAGCAGCCTTTTGCCTTTGCTGTGAGATAGAGATAGCATCCTTAATCTTTTGAAAAGATTCTTGTAGGTCTCGGCTATACTCATCTGCAGTGAAGATCTTCCCATGTACCTTAAGTAGCAAGGGACTTTTTGATCTTCCCTCAATTACCTCGAAAGGTTCTTTTCCCGTGGAAGTATGTACAGTGTTATTGTGAGCATACTCCACTAAGGGTAAGTACTTCTCCCATTGGGATCTTTGATCTACTGCCGTTACATAGGCTTTTAGTAGATCGAGAATGGTTAGGTTAGCTATTTCACTTTGGCCATCCGTTTGTGGATGATAGGCCGAAGAGAAGTTTAGCCTTGTCCCTAAATTCTCAAAGAGACCCTTCTAGAAATTACCGGTCATTTTAGGATCTCTATCCGACACTATGGACATTGGCAAGCCATGGTACTTGAAAATTTATGAAATGAAGAGGGTTTCCATTTGATGGGCTTTGATAGTCTTTTTGACAGGTATAAAATGAGCTTGTTTACTGAACCTGTCTACTATCGTCCATATTCCCGTATTCCCATGGATAGACTTAGGAAATCCAAAGATAAAATCCATGGATATGCTCTCCCATGGTGAATTAGGGATTGGCAAGGGTTGAAGCAATCCAAGTTGCTTCCCTCTATCAAATTTTGTCTTTTGGCATACCACACATTTAGAAACATACTCTTGTATGTTCACTTTCATGGTAGGCCAATAGAAATATGTTTCAATTCCCTTTAAGGTAGACTGAATCCCTCTATGCCCCGCATAAGGTGGAGCATGAGATTCATACATTACTTTCTCACGTAGTGAGTTAGTAACACATAGTCTATTGCCGTAGAGAAGATAACCATCTTGTAAAGTAAATGGTTCTTCTTTCTTCCCTAATGCAAGGGCTGAAATCACATCTCTAAAATCGGGATCAATAGCATACTCATCTATCATTGAAGATAGATCATTGTGAGTTGCTATGGAAACCGCATTCACTCTCGGCCGTCTTTAGAGTGCATCAGCTACTTGATTATGCTTGCCAGCAATGTGAGCAATATGAAAATGAAATTGCGAAAGGAAATTTGCCCACCTCATTTTTTTGTCGGAGAGCTTGGTCTGCGTCATGAAGTACTTAAGACATTGGTGATCCATTCGCAGAATGAAAGGAGTCCCATGAGTCTAAGGCATGTAGAACTGCAAGGAGTTCCTTTTCATATATGCCTAGAGGTTGCTCAACAGGGTCGAGCCTTCGACTCTCATAGCCTATGGCGTGCCCTTCTTGGAGCAAAACAGCTCCAAGGGAATCACCGCAAGCATCACATTGAACCTCAAATGGTTTTGAGAGATCCTGTAGTGTAAGCACAGGTTGAGAGATAAGCTTTTCAAAAGCATTGTTCTCCTTAGCAGACCATGTATACCAAACGCTTTTCTTTGTTAGGTCATGTAATGGTCCCGCAATTTGTGAGAACTTTTCTATGAAGCGTCTATAGTATGCACATATACCTATAAAGCTTCTTAGTTCATGAAGATTCCTTGGTTTAGGCCATCCTTTTATTACCTCTAACTTTGATGGATCCATTTGGATGCCATCTTGAGAGATAATGTGACCTAAATACTGAATCTCTTGCAAGAAAAATTCACTTTCCTTTCGATTAACATAAAGTTTATTCTCTCTTAAAACTTGAAATATTACCTGGAGGTGTTGCTTGTGTTCGTCTAATGAATTAGAGTAGATGATAATATCATCAAAGAACACTCGAGTGAAGGTTCGATGAGGCCTGAACAACTTCTCCATCAAGCGGTTGAATGTGGCTGGTGCATTGGTCAAGCCAAAAGGCATGATGATATATTCGTAAAGACCAAATGTGGTGCGAAATGCGGTCTTTACAATGTCTTGATCAACTATCCTTATTTGATGATAGCCACTTTTTAGGTCAATCCTACTGAAGTAGGTCGATCCTTGTAGCTTATCAAATAGGTCTTCTACCCGTGGAACAGGAAACCTATTCTTGATAGTGATCCTATTTAGTGCTCTATAGTCGACACGCATACGATATGTGCCGTCTTTATTTTGCACTAATAGCACAGGTGAGCAAAATGGAGATGAGCTAGGCCTAACCATGCCCTTCTCAACTAACTCATGCACTTGCCGCATAATCTCCTCTTGTTGAGCTTGAGAAACTCTATAAGGAGGTTTTTTAGGTGGTGAACTTCCTGGAAGAAGTTCAATTGCATGGTCATCATTACCTCGTTTAGGAGGTAGCTCACAAGGGATGCCGTCAATAAAAACATCTCGAAACCCCTTGAGAAAATTGGATAACTCTAATTCCTTTTAGTTACTTTTATTTTCTTTTGCTAAAGCATTAGGCTCCTTTTGAGAATGTTTAACAAAAATCATGTACACGGAAATAGAGCTCTTTATTGACTTGTTGAAAGCTGGTGTATGTACAATGGGGATAGTGTTACTCATTTCCTTAGCATCTATATACATGTCTTTTTCCCTAAACTTAAAGGAGATTCTCCTTTCAGGAAATTTAACATCGGCAGCCAGGCGGTCAAACCATGGTGCCCCTAGGATTACATCCTCATGCTTGAGAGGAGAGATAAAGAAATCCTCTTTGTCCACATAGCCTTGGACATGAAGCCTCAATTTCCCGATTAAGGGAGTGACAAAAGCTTCTTGCCCCTTGAAGGCACTGTCTGCGGGTAGGACATCTCCCATCTCGTAGGATTGTATGCCTAGCTTGGTGGCCAACTCTATAGATATAAAATTGTGAGTAGAACCAGGGTCAAAGAGAATAAAAGCATCATGTTCTCTCACCTTTCCCCAAGCATGGCATAGAGGAGATCCTTTGTGATGAGTTTGGTGAGTCTCCTCCTCTTGGATTTCAACCAAGGAAGCTCTAGGAGGATCTTGGCGGTTGTTCTTTTGGGGACAAGTGCGGTACGCATGCCCTTGTTCGCCGCACTTGAAACACATGTTATCCTTGCGATAACGCTCAAGCTCTTCAGGAGAGATTTTGTTCTTACCTTTGTAAACTCTCTTCTCTTTAGCTTTGTTGGAGTTGCCCTTAGGAGACTTTTGGACATTGTCCTTCCCCTTAGGCTCATTGGAACCCTTGTTTTCCGGGGGCTTATTATTTCTTTTAGCCCCCGTTTGGAAATTGATTCGAGAGGCCACCATAGTATGGTGTATTACCGCCGATATGGTACGTGGCCTTTGGGAGTTGACATACTCTGCCATTTCTTCGGTTAAGCCCGCACAAAATTGTTTCTTTTTCTCTCCAAAATCCAACTTTTTGAAGACAGTGGCTTTGAGTTGTAGGTCCCAAAACTTGTCTGCATATTTGTGAATGGATTCATAGGGAGAGAGCTTTAAGCTTCGCCATTCGGTGAGTACTTTTTCTTTGGCATCGGTGGCCAAAAACTGCTTCATAATGGAAGCTCTTAAAGCTTTCCATGTTCGTGGAGCTTCACCGTTGGCTCGTAGGCTAGACCACCATTGCCTGGCGGACTTTTGAAAGTGCATAGCTACATGACGTAGCTTAGAGGACTCCGTGAAGCCCTCATCTCCAAACGCCGCATCGAATTGCTGGATAAAGGCCAAGACTTTGTCCGTAGCACCAAAGGTGCCATCATAGGTAAGGAAAGAGATGCTCTTCCCTCCCTCTTTGAATTTCTTCAACTTGGACGACCTCTTCCATGCGGCATAGGATTTCCTATGGCCTCTTCTTTTTTATGGTTCAAAGATTGCACCATCATTTTCTTCAGAAGGTAAAGAATTTGAAGAAGGTGGAGAAGAGGGTGACCTCTTTCTTGCCTTTTTCTTGTCTTGATCTTCGTCGTCTTTACCATCACTTTCATAAGAGAAAGAGGATGAAGAAGATGGAGAAGAGGGTGTCCTCTGTCTCGCCTTTTTCTTCTCTTGCTTTTTATCATCCCTCTTTGAATTATGGCGTGGAGAAGAGTGTGATGGTCTTCTCCGCTTTGGTGGTGATGGAGAGCGTTTAGCCCGCCGTCTTCGTGGAGCCATCTCCGCCGAGGTGGCGGGAGACTCACTTATTTTTCGTTCCTTCGGTGGAGGCTCTTGAGTTCTTCTTTGGGAAGGAGATGCATCATCAAGAAGTAAATTCTTGAGCCCTTCGTACAGATTCTCTTCTTCTTCCCGAATCGGAGAGAGACCTCTTTTGGGAGTCTCACAAGGAGGCTTCCTAGGTGTTCTCTCGTCATGGTGATGAGCTTGGAGAATCCCGTGAGCACGAAGCTGCCGTTGCACTTCGCTTTGGAGAGATGGATTGCCCATGGCTTGTTGAAGCCTAGAAACAAGATAGTTAACAAGCATCGGAGCATCATTAGTAGCTTGCTCATTAGCAAAATCAAAGTTATCAACATTAATTTCACTCTCTTTACTATTGTCAGCCATTCTAACAACTTTTAGGTGTAAACTTTTTAGGTGTACTTTGGCACTTCAAGCCCTAGTTACTACTCCTCTTTACCCCTTTAGAAAAAGCACTCAAGCTACTGTACCCGCGGCTCTAATACCATTAATTGCAAGGAATAGAAGAGAGGGTCTTTCAACACCAAAACAGCATCGGCTCCTGTCAAGCTTCTAATAGGTCAATAGTGCTTAAGCCGTAGGCAAGCCCCGTAGGACTCCACTATTAAGACCATAGCTCTCGACGGTGATGCCCCGTTAACTGCACGAAGGCAGGCGCACTGCAAGGCTGAAAAATCCCTATTCTACTTACTCACAGGCAATTAATAATACCAACCATTTATAGCTAGCTTGAGGACCTCCCTTCTTGAGCAAGAAAAGAGAAACCTTGTGCTCTGATACCAATGTAACATTTAATGGTCTAAAAACTTATGTGTAGCGGAAATTAGCATGAACATAGTGGGCATTTCATTAGAATATATTCCTAATGAGAATTACAAGACTGCTTAGGTAGAGAGAGAAACAGAAAGCATAAGACCTAGTTAGATAGCATCAATAATACTTTCAAAAGAGAGAGAAATTATGCTATTGACAACAGTTGAGGACCGGATTTGCATGGAACCGGTCCCCCCTCCAAAAGGCTTTGTATTATGGTTTCTCCCATCAAGAGAGACATTGTACAATACAATTCTTTGCGTTCCTTCAAGACTAGCTAGTGCAATGAAGATGAAAGCTTCATGCACTTAGCAAAACACTTAGCAAACACAACTTTAATTATCCCCGTTCTCAGACCCGATACCTCACACACCTTCGAAGATGGTTAGAGCTAGCAGGGTATGAGAGTAGATTGAGAGGAAGAAGAAGTATCTTACGAGAAAGATGTACATCTCCTCACATAATCACTCATATTAGCATAGCTTAGCTTAGTAATTAGCATGGTAGAGGAGATGAGCATGCATTGAAGCTTGGCTCTTGGTTGGATTTGCATCCACATGCCAAGAGTGTGTCGATGTAGGCTTCTATCTCACAAGCTTGGAGTAGGTGATGAGCTCTCCATTAAAGCTTGGGAAGAGATAGTCTTCTCTTTCTTCACACATGAGATTGTGTGAGTGTGTGTGTGATAATTCCTTGCAAAAATCAGCCCCCTCTCTCTCTTGGGCGAGCCCTCTTGCTATTTGCTCTTGATTTTCCCCCATTAGACCTCCCCAAGTCAAGCCAATGGCTATTAAGGAGCATAAGTGATAGCCTTCTGACATGTGTCCCCCTTTCCCCTTTTGTGAGAGCTTAATCAATTAAACTTAATTCATTTAAATGAATTAAATCTCCATTGGACCTTTCCCCATTCTAACCAATAGGAATTAAGTATCCCATTGGGCTGCTCAATTCCTATTGGACCCCTTCACGGGCTGTCCAATAATCATCCAGGGAAGAGTTTATTTTCATTGGTTCTTTTTATTAAGTGTTTTAAAATTAATTAGACTAAATTTACTCTAGCCTAATTTTCATTGGTCCACTTCAAGGGTCATCCAATAGGAATTGAGCACACTTTGGGAGCAACTAGCTTAGGCATCTGACATGTGTCCTTCATTCCCTTTGTGCAAAGGGGGCTTGTGTGTGTGGGGGGGGCTTTCTCTCTCATCCCCTACCTTTAGGGCTCGCCCCCTCATGTGTAGGGATGTCTGTTGACTTTGGAGAGTACACAAACCACCCAATTCATCCTAAGCTTTAACCCTTTGGACACAACCTTAGCATTTTGGAAGTCTAAATGGACTGAACCTTAGGGTCTTTTTAGCCCATTGCTGCACATGGATCTTTTGCAGATGGCCCCCCCTTTGGATCCCTATTTTCCCTCCTTTGGATCCCTACTGGGGCTGGTCTACTAGCTTAACCAATATTCTAGCTTTTTCTCCCCTGGCACTTCCCCATATTAAATGATCAGTTTAACATGAGAAAATCATTTAAGAGAATTAGACATTGATTATTATGACAGGAGGGGAGGCCACTTTCAAGAAATTAAAAATGGGGCGAAAGGTACTATAGAGGGACAACCTAAGGCGGCACTGCAAGGCCCTCTCTCCTGAGAAGCCTTCAGCCCGTCATCGGCATGCTAGCACATCACATTGTTACCAAAACAACCCTCTAGACTAGGCGAGCCCTGCCACAGCAACGCCCTTGCTACGTCCCACGCTAGCAAGCGACCCACTCCCTATACATGAGTCCCCCTCGCAAACTCTAGAGAATTAACTTTAAAAAACAAAACCATATTTTCTTTTTTGGCCAAAATCACAATTGTGAGTGAATGTATTAAAATCTCCATAAAGAATGCATTGTTTCCGCAAGCTTGCATCGTGCCTTGAGGGATCGCTCGACACATCAAGAAACTATGAGGCGCATATTAAAGGCAAGCCATAACCCATATTCCCTTACATGATCCCCCTCATCTAAGTTCTTCATTTTTCCACTAGCCAAAATCGCTTTCCACTTATCTTGGATAGTGGCCTAGAATGCCAATGGGTTCAAGGACGTGGAAGGTAGAGTTCTCTTCAAAAAATAAAAAATCTTTTTTTTTTTTTGGGCAAAACTCATAAAGTGTGAGAGAATTAATTAAGATCCAAATAAGAAAACATCTTCTCATCCTTGAATTTTAAGGACAAACTTTAATGTTGAAAATTGATGCCCAAATAAATCATTATCGAGAATTTTTATTTTCAATCGCAAAATTTACACAAAATTTTTCATCCTTGACATTGCACATTTTCTAAAACACGTTGGGTATAGGCGTTTGTGCCTTGCCCGATCGCCCAGAGTCTGGGCGTCCACTGACTTGTATACCTTATACCTTATACATAGCATAAGTGTATAGGGGGGTGCTCACTCTTTGAGTCTCCCCACCCATATCTCTGTGTCGTATGTCTCCTTCTGTCTCTCACTCTCCGTTTGTGGTGCTCCCCGATCCCCTTCAATTGGTATCAGAGCTACAGGTGTGAGAGCATAGATGGACGGCTTCGCGATGAACTCGTCGACTATGGCGGAGAGGTCACAGATCTGAGCAAAGAAATAGAGGAGGCTTGTGGGCAGCCATATAGAGGCTTGCAAGAGAGCTCTCAGGAGCTTCCTAGTGCTCACAGATCAGTCCACAGTTCCTCTACAGATCAGCCCACTGTGTACAGCATCTTCCCTCTTCTCGACAAGCTTTGCAACGGCTACATCGGCGACATGTTGGAGCTTGGAGCTTCCATAGACATGGAAGCATTGTGAGATTGATACATTCAGCTCACGCATCGAGCTGGAAAGTGAGTTTGAGCCTTTCTATGAGCTCAAAGAAGCACAGAACAAAGTCGTTCAGTTTTTGGCAGTTTGACAGCAGTCTACTGTTTTGCTCATAACTTGAGCTACAAAGCTCTGGTTCCAAAACTTTTTGGTTCAAAATGGAGCTGGCTTCAAGCTCTACGACTTTGTAGAAGGAATAATTTTCTGATTCGGAGTGCAGGTGGGTCTGAAATTAAAAACACAGAGACTATTTTTCAGGACAGTTTTGGGCTCTATTGTTTTCTTTGCTACAGACAGCTTACCCGTGCACACTGTAGATAGCAGACACATTTGCAGGTGTTACAAGATCGGGTTTGACTCCCAGGTACAGGTTGAGTCCAGTACTCCCACGGGTGTTGCCAGTTGTAGTTGAGTGGTTCTCCTGCAGTGTTGTGGCTTGCATACATGGTCTTTGAGCGGGTAATGCTCTATGTATGCTTATATGGTGAGCAATAGATCTTGTGAGCAAGTGCAGAGGTTGGTTGGGGATCACATGTATGGTCACCTGTGGTACTCTTTGTAAGCATTTGTTGGACACAGGTTTGCAGAGCTTATGCATGTATGTTGAGTGTAGTTTGATGCGCATTGATTGCTCATTATATTGAGCTTGCAAGACAATGGTTCTTTTGTGTTGATAGCCATTGTGTGTCGAAACTCTGGCAAAATTTTCCCAGGAGTTTTATGCGCATCATTTATGCGATCTATGTAGAGATTGCAGGTTACACTCAGCATTTGTGTGCGGTGTTCTCTGTAGGTGGGAGATTTGTGCGTGTGTATGCATCGATACCGCATAGTGTGGGCTTGGTGATTAGCTCACGGTTTGACAGGCGTACAATTATCTTGGCACACTCATAGGAGTGAATATTGTGATGTATGCTTGTGTGGCTACGAGCTAGGTAGCCGGATTCGAGTCATACATTTTGTGCAAGGTTTTGCACAGTTATTGGTGCAATTTTGCATCAGGTTTTGAGCCATATTTGCAGACTTTTGTTGATCCGATTCGAGCCAGTTTAGGGCTGATTTGGTTGACATTTGCTACTCATTGTTGGTTGCTCTTTTGCGAGCATTATGGCTGATTTTTCATTTGACTTCCAGCGTTATGGCCAGACACAGTTTGATGGTGCAGATTTCGTTGCTTGGAAGGAGCATATGCTTGTTGCATTGACGGATTTGGGGAAGGATAAACCCTTGCGTGGTTTATCGGCGAAGCCCAAGTCTATGCGTGATGATGATTGGCAGGATCTTGATGAGTTAGCCATGTCTACGATTCATTTGAATCTGGTTGAGTCTGTTTACTGGCAAGTCTCGAGGGAGACTACAACTGATGCTTTATGGCAGAGTTTACATGCTATGTACGCGACATCCATGTCTACAGGGGAGTCTAGTCCCACTTCTATGTCCATGGGAGAGATTGGTCCCACACGCAAGTCTCGACAGCATAAAGACTTGACATGTTGGCATTGTGGACATAGAGGGCACATTAGGCGTCGATGTTTCAGGCGTTTGAGACAACGGAGGCGAAAGATGCGTGATGCAAATTTGGGCATGACAGATGCTAGTGAGATCAGTACGGTGGTTACTGAGTATGCTTGTGACGGCAATGTCACATTTACATCTAGCTTGTCTTCATACGATCTTATGTCTACGGATTGCATATCGGATTGCACATTGTCTTCACATTGGTTACTAGATTCAAATGCTACTTTCCATGTCACGTCGCATCATGAGTGGTTTAGCACGTTTTCTAGTGGGAGACTTGGTTGTGTGCACATGGCTGATGGTGTTGTGTATGACATTGAGGGTGCAGGAGACGTATGTTTGTCCTTGCTCAGTGGTATGAGATTTACCCTGCGTCATGTGCGTTATGTGCCAGATCTGAGACGGGATTTGATCTCAGGGAGACAGTTACGGGATAGTAGATGTCGGGTATCGCTGCTTGAGTGATCTTTTGCATTGCATTTGGGTTCGCTAGTGATTGCGAGAGGTGCTAGAGTTGGCACATGGTACCCATTGCATGTAGTACTGGTGCGAGATGGTCGAGTCTCAATCTTGTTATAGCCATGCAGAGAGCGAGAGACCCGGACAGTCTCTTTTGCTCATGGGTTGCAGGGTGCTTTGCATGGAGTGTAGAGTAGTGAGCTCGTTGTGCACACAGTTGGGGCACGACTTGAGAAGTCACACAGAGAGGTGACAGAGTCAGACATGCATGCTTTGCTAGTGACTCCGCAAAGCAGAGAGTCAGTTGTGCGAGATACTTCTATGCAGGATAGACAGGTAGAGCGGTCTTGCTCTAGTGAGTCACGACAGGAGGACGTTGTGCAAGAGTCTATGCATAAGAAGTTAGAGCATGAGAGCTCTAGTGAGTCACAGCAGATTGAGTGAGTGCTCATGTTTGCAGTGGATGATTGCAGAGGAGACAGAGATGTCAGCGATTACGCAGTCATTCCTTTCTATGCTCGACAGCGAACATGGGGATATAGTTGTGCAGGATATGTCTTCCAGCAGACACCTAGAGTAGCTGGTTTGCTCTGAGGTTGCACGACAGGTTGATGCGTCTTTTGCGGACAGTCAGGAGATGGATGTGGCTGACACACCTTGTCAGTCAGAGATGCCTATTGCCAGGGATATATATATATTGATGCATGCTCCGTAGAGCTAGCAAGGCCCGCTAGCATTGCATCGGCATTCGATGGTCTCATGTATGAGATGCTGATCTTGAGACCGGATATCACAGCTGCAGTGGGAGAATTTGCAGTTGGGGTTGTCAGTCATTTGTTGACTGCTGATGGCATAGTGCACGAGGGAGATATGCAGGTATTGCGTACATACTTGCAGTACGTGTGCGGTACGTCTGGTGGTGTATGGACTTACACGAGAGCAGGACAGCCGGATGCACACGATCACAGCAAGCCAGTGGGTATTGGTTGAGAGCGGTTTTCTCTCGCCTTTTGTAGTCTTTAGACTAGGTTCTCTTGCTTAAAGGCACAGTTGCCTTTAAGTGGGAGGTTGTTGGGGTATAGGCGCCTGTGCCTTGCCCGGCCGCTCAGAGTTTAGGCGCCCGCTGACTTGTATACCTTATACATAGCATAAGTGTATAGGGGGTTGCTCACTCTTTGAGTCTCCCCACCCATATCTCTGTGTCGTATGTCTCCTTGTCTCTCTCACTCTCCGTCTGTGGTGCTCCCCGATCCCCTTCAAAACATGACAGGGAAAGATGGCATGTATATCAAACAAAACCTGCAAGGGAAAAAGGGAAAGAAGAATTGTTCTCTCCCAATTCCGCAAGCTCTTTAATTATGTAAAGGCAATGTATAAAATTCTCGAAAAAGACTTGTATAGATTTTAATGCTCAAATGATGTGGAGAGAGAGAGAGAGAGAGAGAGAGAGAGAGAGAGAGAGAGAGAGAGAGAGAGAGAGAGAGAGAGAGAGCAATTTGCATAAGATCACTGTAGGAAAGAGATAGGCATTCTTGCATTTCATCATAATTGTAGATAAACTTTACACACACACACACACACACATATATATATATATACATACATACATATATATATAAGCTTTAAATTTTAAAAAAGGAGAGAACCTCCACAATATAATGGCAAAGTGAGACTATTGCCACATATCATGATATCTACCTTTTGGGGAGGCGAGAGAGAGAGAGAGAGAGAGAGAGAGAGAGAGAGAGAGCGAGAACTCAAAGGGCTACCAAGTTCAGCCAGTGCGGAGGAAAAGGAGACTTTGCCTTTAATGTGAGTGATATTTCCAGAGTCTAAAAGTTCTTATGCCTTTAGCTCCTCGTTGTTTCTTTAGTTGGAATATCTAGAGCCCACAAGCCTGGAGCATTGTGGAATTTTGAGCTTTCTTTAATTCAACAGCAGGACCTCATTGTTGCAAGAGATTTGCACCCACCCACACACACACACACACACACACAATTGCTAGTGATAGGACCTCCTTGATGCACCACACACACACACACACAGAGAGAGAGAGAGAGAGAGAGAGAGGTGCCAATGGAGCTCCTTGATGTACCTCTATGTTCTGCAGGTGAACATCCCTAAATCTAGAAGTTTGTGCACCTCTAATCCCATTGCAAAGAAACTGACATCATCTACTGCTTCGTGTGCTATGATCTATTTGTGTGTGTGGTATTATAAACCATCAGAAGTCCATCACCCCTTTTGATGCCAGTGGCTCAGTCATAAGCACCAAGTGTAAACCATATTTTCCAACAGAAATCCAAAATTGTGAAAACTGTTTACCCTTCTGATTCAAGTGGCATAACCAAAGTTACCAATAGTCTTTCTTTCAAATCAAGTTGGGTTACTTATTGAAGTTTTTTATAGTCTTATATTATGGTCTTTTAGAAAATCATGCACGACTTTACAGTATGAGAAATATTTTTATTGTTGTGCGGATTAAAAGGCCATCACCCCCTTCTGATGCAAGTCACAAAAGTTAAAAAAGTTTTTTTGTCGAATCAAATTGGGTTACCTAATAAGTTTTTTTTATTATAATAAATCTTTCATTATGGTTTTTGAATATGTAGTTATTTACAACATTTCCTTAAAGTCATATGAGAAAAGACTATGCTTCCAAAAGTCACTGTATAATAGTCATCTAAAATTTAGTTTTTTTGTGTGAAGCAAAGCATCGACACTTGTTTGCCAAAGGCTCAAACAAAAAGTTATATGCCTTGAAGGAATATTATCATCACTATTTTTCAATGAAGGAATATGAGGACCTCCAAGAGCCATATTCCCTATAGGAATCCACGGCCAAGCGCAACCATTTTTTAAGTCAAAACCATAACCCAGTCCGAGTTTTAGTAATCCTAACAAATCCCAATCATGTACCATGTTCTTTTTATGTCAAAGCTTATTGTTTCTAGAAGGAGCTAGCCAAATTTAGCAAAACAATCCAGGATGAGTAAGAATCAGACTCACGAACCAGAGCAGATATCAAATCACCCCACTATTAGTTACATATCAAAGTCCACACCATCAAACTCAATAGTAACTCCCAAAGTACAGTCATTAGAAGAAGTAACATCATTAGTTCTCTTCTCAAAAGTCTCAAGAACAACAAGTTGAATAGTAAAAAAGGTTACAAAGAGCTAGGAGTTTAGCAAAAGAGGTTGGGAAGAGATATTCAAAAAGCCTTATCAATCAAAAGACCAGCAATAGCCAGAGTCAAAAACTGAGGTCAAGACCACGACCAACATAAATTACTATGGTTTCAACCCAAAGTGACTATCAAATTCTAGTAAGACCATATCATGCCTTGAAGTCCACTTTCAAGAGCAAGTGTTCCCAAGCTTCAATTACATTAGCTATACAATATGCCCAAAAGAAATCACTATGGTAATCTTAGAATCACTTCAAGATTCGACAGCCCATCACCTAAAAAGATACCATCCTTCTCAATTTTATACTTAGCCTTAAAATAGTTGTGGCATACCTCCTTAAAATAGTTGTGGCATACCTGTACATATAGCCACTACAACAAAAAAAGGTGTCATCGACGCAGCGCGTCGCTATACGCGTTGCTGTGAACCTGTCGCTATTTGTGACGTAGGTATAGATGCCAATAGCGATGTTGATTGCCACGCAGGTAGCGACGCAGATTGCCACACTCATAGCGACACATATTGCCACGCAGATAGCGACGTAGATTGCCACGCACATAGCGACGACCATAACAGAAAAAAAAAATATTGGGCAGAGGGCAGGTAGCTGGCCTGTGCCCAGTTAAAAGATGGACATAGCCACAGCCAAACTTCCTGCCCTCTGCCCAAGAAAGCGAGTAGCACCAAAATCAACCATGCTCCCGCGCGCAGAAATTTTGGCAGAGTTCCCTTTGTTTTTACATAAACTTTTCAAAAAAAACCATATCATGTATACGCCTCCTACATGCTATCCATGTAGGATCTCACATGAGATTTAAGGCCAATTAAAGACAACCGTACCAACTGAAAAGCATGACCATAACTTAAAAGCATAACCATAACGAACCATAACCATAACTTAAAAGCATAACCATAACTTAAAACCATAACCGGCCATAACCACTTTGATCAAAACCATAATGCAGATAACCATAACCATAAACAAAATTAACAATAACCATAAGCATAACCAGAAAGGGAAACAATAACTGTCTATACAATGACAATGACAATAATCATAACCATAAGGGAAACAATAATTGTCTGAACACTAACTGTCTGTACAAAAAAGAGACACAGAAGCGTGTCTGTGTCTCACAAAGCATATATATGAAATCTGGTCCACTAATGACTAGGCGTCGCAACCTGCACATAGGACAACTCACAAAATTAGTATTGATATTACTTCACATATACTGACTTAATTAAATCAACTCACACATATTAACGTCTCACCTCAAGCGATTAGCGAGACTGTAAGGCCTCCCAGTCTACAGGCTCTCCTGAAGCTTCAAGATCATTCAGTACTTCATAGATACCTCTGCGATATCCATCTGACTCCTCCTCGCGTGTCGGAGCTCGATGCATCACAAGATTGTGTGTTTATACAAAAATCAAAGTAATAAGAATACATGATTCATCGCGTTTTAAAAAACGCCATAGTTAAGATTGGATTAAAATCTCACAAACTCATAGCGAAAGGTGTCGAAGCCTTCGCTGCCAAGATGAGATGTCCCCCTAGTCATCTGTCGTACCTGTGCGGCCTCACGCTGCTCTCTGAACCGCGTGGCCACTGTCCGCTCATCCTCCCTGATCTACAGCCACGTCTCGTGTGGGATGCCCGAAGGCTTCGGCGAGCCGGTCCTGAAAGCCTTCCGAGCTGCATCTCGTCGATGTTTCACAGTGTCCCGTGCAACACCCTTGATCCACCTCCTCAGAACAACGGCAGAACTCAGAGCGGGCTCGTACTCTCTCATGATGGTCTCCACTATGTAATTGACTTTGTCCTTATCCTGATCACCCCAAGACGTCAGAAGGTTGGTCGAAAGCTGCAGCTCCACGAGCTGGCGAATCGGCTGTCGCATCTCAGTCCCCAATCTATCCATGTCAACATAACCATCTACCTGTACAGTATAGAGCTTGGAGGCACTAGGATCGTGTGCCCCCCAAGGTGTCCGAGGTGTGCCAAGAGGTGTGTCGAGAGGTGTGCCTGGGTAGGACGGGGGTCGTGAGCGAGGAGGGGTCGAAGCATATGTGGACCCTCCTCCATAGCAACCACCACCTCCACTTGACGATCGCCGAGATCGGCGAGTGCGCCTGTGCTGCGGAGATGAGGACGTACCCGCCTCTGTCCCACCCCTAGGTGTCGAAGCGGCCGTGATGGGAGAAGCAGGCGTCGTACCCATAGGCGTCCTGAACCCCGTAGGCGTCCCCTCCCTAGGCGTCGAACCCTCGGGTGTGAAGCCCGGAGGCGTAGTACCCGTGCCTCTGGCTACCCAGTACTGAGAAGCCTCTGCCATCTGAGCAGGCTTCATCCGTGTAACGAAGCCCATGCATGCATCTGCACTCATGGAAGCGGGATCTAGAATCTGGTCTACCATACTAAAGTCTTTAAGCTTAATTTTAAATCAAATTCTTCACACAAACACTTACAGGCCTAGGCCTCGACGAGTGAGGCATCATCAATAAGATCTTGCACCGTATCATCGTCTATCTCTAATTGCAAACATAACTCTGCCCCAACTCGTTCTGGCAGATTGTCTTCATCCATTGCATCTTCATCTATTCTAGCTCGTCTGCATCATCCCTCGTATATCTGTTAGCTTCCTCTGCCATACCTTTGTTCATCTCATCTAATGTCACAGTAGTATGGACGTCGTCTGACTGACTTTCCTCCAGGAGATCTTGCCCTTCAAATACTTGTTTATTTCTTGGAGCAACCTAAACCACAAACCACCATTGTCTCTCTCGAGGGTCCGGTACAAAGACCACTTGCTCGCAATGTTCGGGGAGAGCAAATGTGTCGCTCGCATCTGTCCAAATCTTTGTAGAATCTATTTGCACAAGTTTGTTTCCATCTCTGCGTACCGATGCATTGTGACCAGAAGTAATCACCTTGAACCACTTCACATCCAATAAAAACATCTCAAACCGCCTGAAGCTTACTTTCAGGATATCGGACACCAGACCACAGTAATCCAGGTTGCTAGTGCTCTCATTCGTGTCTCTAGCACAGGCCCTACTCTTTTGCATGAAACTAACCATTACCCCACTGTCAAACGTGTTTCTTCTGCTGTCAATTTGTTGTGTTCTAAAATGCTTTCCATGCGACCACAGTTCCATGTATATATGATACTTCCAGTCACATCCAATAGCCAGCTCTTCCTCTTCTAGAGATATGGGTTCTCCGATCTGTCGAGCTGCTCTCACTGTCTTGTCCAACCATGCCATTGGGGAATTCAGGTAGAGGAGCGAGATAGTCTGGCAAGGGTAAGCCTCTAGTCATTCGACTTTGCCTGAAATCCTGTCGCTCCATTTTGCGTCTCTATACCTGCCACTGCAACCTCATCTACTACATGGACGAGCAAGTACATTTGGATAGTTAGGCAGCTCGTGGGTAGATACTTCTCAATCATGCAAATTGCCTCAATGGAGTTAGCCCTTGCGACTGCAATAGATTCCTCCCGTATCTCCTTGGAAGAGATCCACCGCACTATCTCTGAAATCTTGTATATGCAGGTCCGCACTTCCTCCGTTAAACACCCCTTGATCGCAATTGGAAGAATGAATTGCAAGAACTTATGCCAGTCGTGTGATTTCAACCCTGACAGTTGATCGTCACGGGTGAATGTTGTCTTGAGACATCGCATATATCCTTTTGGCGTCATGAACTCTGAAATCACCCTTTTCACTTGTCGCTCTTCGTTTTTTAGCAATACCCATGGCGCTCTTGGAAGTTTTGTTTGGCCAGCTGCATTGGTGAAAGGCCACAGCTCTGGCATCTTTCCAACCGACTGCAAATCATCTCGTGAAGCTTGATTGTCTCTCATTCCCATGATTGTCTTCCAGAGGATCTCTCCCACATTCTTGAATATATGCATTGGATCCAACAAATGGTTAATTAGTAGATCACCCCAGTACGGCAACGTATGGAGTATGGACAAATGTTTCATTCCTGGAACAGGTTGCCCCTCATGTTGCTCCCATCGGCGACGCCACTCTTGTACATGCATAGGACGACATTCGACGCGACCAAGTTGGCCTTCGCTCAAGTGATGGCCATCTGGAAGATAACGGTGGTGGCCTTGATAAATTGTCTTTCGAAGAGAGGTAGAATAGCGCACATCCAAAGACCGCCCGCAAATTGGACATGCATTGTATCCCAAAGTTGTTAGTCTTGCATATATTAAAGCATGAATCAGGCCAAGGCAAAGGGCTTGCGAATAGCGAGAATTTTGTAAATCCATAACCATTACCAAAAGCTTCTCCATATTCTGGCCAATCATGCATAGTCCACATAAGAAGTCCATGGATCCTTGCATGCTGTTGTCCTATAGTTCAACCGCATCTGCTATGTCGATCCCATGCCATAACTCCTAGAGCTCGTCAACTAGTGGAGCTAGATAAACATCCATGTTTTTTGCCTTGAACTTACCAGGTACAATCAAGCTTAAAATCAAATGACCCTTCTTGATAGCAAGCCACGGCGGGAGGTTGTAATTGATAAGGCACACAGGCCAAGTGCTCCATGACGAGCTTCTCAAGCCATATGGATCGACTCCATCCATTGCCATGCCCAAACGCAAATTGCGTGGTTCACTCTTAAAATGTGGCCAGGTATCTTCAATGTGCCTCCAAGCCTTTGAATCAGCGGGCACCCTAAATGTTACGTCAGTGGATCTATTCGTAGAATGCCACCGCATCAACTTTGCAATGGAACCACAACGAAACATGTTTTTTATCCGAGGAATAATAGGGAAATGCCGCAACACTTTAGCTGGCACTGTCTCGCCAACTGCATCTTGTTTGTAGCGCATTGCTCCGTACTTAGGACACGACAGACAATCTGCGAATTCATTGCGAAAAAGAATGCAATCATTTGGACATGCATGAATCTTGTTGTAGTCCAAGCCAACTGAGGTCAGAAGTTGCTTTGCGTCTGGCCTGGAGGGGGGCATTTCATTGCCAGCCGGGAGAAGTTCTCCCGCAATAACCTGTTTAAGCCCCATTAAATTAAAAAGCTCTCCGAGCACATCACCGTTGCAATCGAAAAATCTCTTTTGTAAATTACGTACCTAAACAAAGCAGTGACGCTTGCATCTGACCACCCGTACACTGAGTGAAGATTCAAAAACGCCATAGAAGTACGAAGCACAGATATTTTGGCGCCTTCATAGATTGGTTGACGTGCCAACTTCCTCAACATGTCTTCAGGAGATAGGCGCACGGCTTCTGGTGCTGCTTCGTTCGCGTTCTCCTCGCTTTTCTGGAAGAAAGCATCCAGCATCTCCTCCATGCCGTCGTCTTCTGTCTGTAAGCCCTTTTCTGCTTCCATCCGTGGCTCTATATTGGTCGGACCTTCACGCATAATCTTTTTTCTCTCTCTCTCAGATGTAGGTGCTATGTCGCGAAAATCAATGCCCGTTCCGTAGGAGTCGTATCGCAGATTCTGTACGGTTTCTCTAGCAAACTCTCCGTACTTGTGCACATGCTCATTACATATCATACGCTTGCGCAGGATTTGATACTTGCAGAGCGTGCACAAGCATGCAATCTTTTCCTCCATGTTAGTTGATGACGTTGCCATCTACAATGATTATGAATGTTGTTTATATATATATATATATATATATATATATATATATATATATATATATATATATATATATATACTTCTCACAATGTAAACTACCTCGCATTCTCTAGTCTTGCCCAATCTCCGTACACCTCGGTCCAGAGGTGTACGAAGATCAGGACCACCGGGTCAAAATCTCGTCTTTATTGGTCAAATCCTATATGGGTAGACACATACGTGCACTCCCAAGTGTACATGGCAATGCATGTAGCAGGCAAAACCCCTTTGCCTCTTTTAGTTCCATAGTTTCTTCTCTGTCTACGTACCCTATCTCTCTTTCTCTCTCGATCTCGCTCTTGCTATCTCTCTTTCTCTCTCTCTCTCTCGATCTCGCTCTCGCTATCTCTCTTTCTCTCTCTATTTCCCTATTTTTCTATCTCTCTCTATTTTACTATTTTCCTATCTCTTTGCCATAACTCCTGGATCTCCGCTTCCCTATCTCTCTCTCTCTCTCTCTCTCTCTCTCTCTCTCTCTCTCTCTCTCTCTCTCTCTCTCTCTCTCTCTCTCTCTCTCTCTCTCTCTCTCTAATGATCGAACGAGCGACTGATCTAGGGAGATCTAGACGCCCATGACTGCGGAGGACTACACAACATCGACAGAGGCTACATCAGAGGATCTAGCTAGGTCACTTTGGCTCGACATGCACAACGCCCGGTCAGAGTGCTGACCATGGAGGAGATCTACCTATCCCAACTAGCTCGTTTAGCCGTTTAGTCCACACCCAGCAGTTTAGGATTCCATAATATTTTATTTTGTCATCTTCTTACTCTGACTTTGTATCAGATCCATCACATTGTAACTTTCTTGTCTCATGTCTCATAGGTCACTTTGGCCTTTCGAAGACGTTAATATAACATTTCATTTCATTTCTCCCTTTAATTTTAATTTCCTAAGCATACATTAATTCTCTCTCTCTCTCTCTCTCTCTCTCTCTCTCTCTCTCTCTCTCTCTCTAAAAAAACGGCTGCATTTTTAGAGAGAGAGAGAGAGAGAGAGAGAGAGACACTTGAAGTTGTTGAGAGCTTTAAGTACCTTGGCCTTGAGGTTCCATCCAATCACAAGTGGCATGAATGTGCTATGCGTCGTTTGGAAGCGGGAAAGAGAGCATATTATCCATTTGAGAACATGTGTAATGCGGGAAACATCAAGTGTTGGGTTCTCAAGAAGTATCTTTTTGATGCATTGGTGACACCGATTATTCTTTATGGAGTTGAAGTGTGGGGCGGGAGCATCTCAAAGTCTACTTGGAAAGAGTTTGAGAATGTCCAAAAGCGTTTTCTTACAAACTTTCTCCAAGTTAAGACACAAACACCATATATGCTCCTACTTCTTGAGTCGGGATCTCTTCCAATTGAGGTTATGGGCATGGAAAGGGTTGTGGAGTACATGATAAAGATGCGTCAAAACCCCTCATATCGACTTCCTACAATTGCATGGGAAGCAAGCAAAAAAGTTCAAAAGACGCATAAAAGCAAGATCTTGAGCACGGGATGGATGCAAGACATAAAGAAGTGGTTTGGGAGATTGGATGCATTACACTTGCTACATGATGCTTCAATTGACTCTCAAGTGAATGAAGCTTTTCTACAATGCCAATGTATTACGGCTTGGGAGAAATCCGGTGGGTCACGCTTCATACATTACACCACCTATATTGCCCCCAGCTACAAAACCATGTTCTTCGCTGAGAGAGGAAACCGTACTCACACTTACATGCTTGAGCCTATTCCCTTGTCCGCGATACGCACTATCGCAGCAATTCGGCTTAGCTCCCATTTCCTTGGATGCGAGATAGGGCGTTGGGGCAATGGAGAAGAGTCAAATCGATTGTGCACATTATGCTCACTGCAAGTTCGAGAGTGTGAGTACCACACACTACTAGAGTGCTCAGCTTTTGATCACATCCGAACTTGCTTCTCTCACATTTTCAGCCATAACTTAGACCTACACACTTTTCTCTCCCAGCCAAAGTGTGGGCTCTCCATTGCGACTCTCATCACTACAATTTTGGAGCATCGAGAGTCACTCATCAGCCATACACATACTACATCACATGTAACTTTGGTCCCATAGGTCATATTTCACCTCCGAGGACGATAATAAAATCTATCTATCTATCTATCTATCTCTCTCTCTCTCTCTCTCTCTCTCTCTCTCTCTCTCTCTCTCTCTCTTTCCTACACACACACACGCCGCTCTCACTCTCTCTATTTCCTACACACACACACACACCTCTCTCTCTCTCTCTCTCTCTCTCTCTCTCTCTCTCTCTCTCTCTCTCTCTCTCTCTCTCTCTCTTTCCTACACACACACACGATGTAGAGGTAGAGAGAGAGAGAGGGGTTGGGGAGGGTGGAGATGGACATAATACCTGCTCAGCAAGTTTCGGCCAAGATCTGAGCAGGCGAAAATGGCACGTGCACGCGGGTTTCGCTTTTTTTCCCCAAACTTTTTTGCGTCGCTATAACCGTCGCAATACGCGTGGCAAATAAAGCTTTTCCACGCGTATATCGACGCACACTACGACGTGTATAGCGACGCACGCTAATGACGTCGATATACACGTGGATAAGCATGGCCGTCGATATATACGCGTCGATATCTTCATTTAGTGTTGTAGTGAGCACATGCTACAAAATTACCATATTAGAAGGCCAAGATACTCAAGTAGTTGAAAAAAAAAATCATTAGATTTTAAGCAAATTTCAGCCAACAAAGCTATGAAATCATATTTGAGTAGACAAAGTATAATATTCAGCCATGAATGCATCAAGGAAGTACATTCCACTTTAGCGGGTATGCCAAACCCATTTAGAATAGCCAAGTCTATATACCTCAATAAGTATGTATCATATTGTAACATTTAATGGCCTAGTAACTTGTGTGTAGCGGAAAATAACATGAACATAGTACGCATTTCATTAGAATACGTTCCTAATGAGCATAACAAGAGTGCTTGGGTGGAGAGAGCAACAAAAAGCATAACACCTAGTTAGATAGCATGAACAATACTTCAAAAGAGAGAGAAATTAATCTATTGACCATAGTTGAGGATCGGATTTACATGGAACCGGTCCCCCCCCCCACCAAAAGGCTTTGTATTATAAGTTTCTCCCATCAAGAGAGACATTTTACAATACGATTCTTTGTGTTCCTTCATTAGTAGCTAGTGCAATGAAGATGGAAGCTTCAAGCACTAGGCAAAAAACTTATAAAACACGACATCAATTCCCTCACGGTCTCAGACCCAAGACCTCACACACCTTCGAAGATGGTGAGAGCTAGCGGGGTATGAGAGTAGATTGAGAGGAAGAAGGAGTAGTCTTACGTGAAAGATGTACATATATTCACATAATCACTCATATTAGCATAGTATAGCTTATTAATTAGCATGGTAGAGGAGATGAGCATGCATTGAAGCTTGGCTCTTGGTTGGATTTGCATCACAAAGCCAAGAGTTGTTGATGTAGGCCTCCCTTCTCACAAGCTTGGAGTAGGTGATAAGCTTTCCATTAAAGCTTGAGAAGGAGAGAGAGAGAGAGAGAGAGAGAGAGAGACTTCTTGCTTCACACATGAGCTTGTGTGTGAGTGTGTGAGATAATGCCTTTGAAAATTCAGCTCCCTCTCTCTCTTGGTTGACCCCTCTTGCTATTTGCTCATGCTACCACCTCATTAAACCTCTCCAGGCTTAGCCAATAGGATTTAAGGAGCATAAGTGATAGCCTTCTGACATGTGTCCTCCTTCCCCCTTTTGTGAGAGCTTTAGGTAATTAATTAATCCAACTAAACCCTCATTGGACCCCTTTGTCTCCTGGCCAATAAGAATCAGGCAAGCCATTGGGCTGTTGAATACTCATTAGACCCCTTGGGAGACTGTCCAATAGTCTTCTAGAGAGCTTAATTCTTATTGGTTCTTTATTAAGTGTTTTTAACTTAATTAAACTAGATTTACTCTAGCCTAATTCTCATTGGTCCACCTCCATGGCCATCCAATAAGATTTGAGTATACCTTGTGGGCATCTAGGCTAGGGAGCTGACATGTGTCCCTCATTCCCTTTGTGTAAAGGAGGCTTGTGTGTGTGTGTGTGTGTGTTTCTCTCTCATCCCCTACTTGCAAGGCTCGCCCCCTCCTTTGTAGGATTCATGAAGACTTTTGTACACACACACAAAGCATCCAATTTTCCTAAGCTTAAGCATTGGACACAACCTTTGATTTTTGGAACCTTGGCATTTTGGAAGTCTTAATGGGTTGAACCTTAGGGTCTTTAAAGCCCATTGTTGCACCTTACTCTTTTGCAGATGGCCCCCTTTGGATCCTATTTTCCCTCCTTTGGATCCCTACTATGGCCGGTCTGCCAACTTAACCAATATTCTGGCTTTTTCTCCCTTGGCACTTTCCCATTTTAAATGATCAATTTAACATGAGAAATCATTTAGGAGAATTAGATATTAGTTACTATGACATTACCTCTCTCTTGAAATCATAGTCGTCCTCGACTATGGGGTAGAGAAGATAAAGCCTATTCATTAGTCCTTTTTCTAGCGGGTAGAGGATCCCTATGTTACCCTACGACATTTTTCGAGAATGGATGACTAATTCATTTGTCGCTTCAGAGCCTAAGCTTCTGCAATCATGTTTGCACATTAGTCCTATCAATCTTCCATAGTAGAGTGACAACCTCTACTTGGTGTTTGGGAGACGTCCTCTTCGCAAACATGATCTAAGCATGCATACTATATCAATTTTGTGCACAATAAAGAAAAAGAGAGTCTTATGAGACAAAAATTTTGTTCATTTTAAACATTTGTACATTTGCTTACTCTAGGGAAGCATTGTAAGCATCGACAAGGTTTAGGGTATCCTTTTATTGTATGCCTTGCATCCATCTAGCATCTTCGAAAGGATAATTCTTAAACTTAATAAGATCTCGTTGGATAGTCTTACCGCCTCTTAGTACGTTGTCTTCATGTCGGAGAATGGACTCGGGTTGCAGCACCTCTTCTTGGTCCTCGATCTTTGGTGGGTCTTCAATAGTTGTTTCTTGAGGTGGCTCTCCTTTGTAAGGCTTTAGTAGGCTCACATGGAAAGCATTGTGTATGAGCCAATGGCTGGTCAACTTGAGTTGATAGGCCATCTCATTGATTGGCCTAAGAATCTGGGAGGGATCATAGTACCTTTTTGCTAACTTAGCATAGTACTCTTAGTGTCTCGTAGGATTCTTGCCCGTCGTGTGCCTTAATCGAGCCTTGGGAAATTTGAGTAAGACCCAATCATTTTCTTTAAAGGCTTGGCTCTTCTATGCTTATCAGCAGTAGCCTTTTGCCTTTGTTGTGAGATAGAGATAGCATCCTTAATCTTTGGGAAATATTCTTGTAGGTCTCGGCTATACTCATCTGCATCGAAGATCTTCCCGTGTACTTTAAGTAGCAAGGGACTTTCTGATCTTCCGTCAATTACCTCGAAAGGTGCTTTTCCCGTGGAAGTATGTATAGTGTTATTGTAGGCATACTCCACTAAGGGTAAGTACTTCTCCCATTGGGATCTTTGATCTACTTCCATTACATAGGCTTTTAGTAGAAGAATTTTTAGGTTAGCTATTTCACTTTGGCCATCCTTTTGTGGGTGATAGGCCAAAGAGAAGTTTAGCCTTTTCCCTAAATTCTCAAAGAGACCCTTCCAAAAATTACTGGTCATTCTAGGATCTCGATCTGACACTATGGACATTGGCAAGCCATGGTACTTGAAGATTTGTGAAATGAAGAGGGTTGCCATTTGATGGGCTTTGATAGTCTTTTTGACAGGTATAAAATGAGCTTGTTTACTGAACCTGTCTACTATCATCCATATAATCGTATTCACAAGGATAGACTTAGGCAACCCAAAGATAAAGTCCATGGATATGCTCTCCCATGGTGAATTAGGGATTGGCAAAGGTTGAAGAAATCCAGGCTGATTCCCTCTATCAAACTTCGTCTTTTGGCATACAACACATTTAGAAACATACTCTTGTATGTTTGCTTTCATGGTAGGGCAATAGAAATATGTTTCAATCTCTTTTAGGATAGACTGAATCCCTCTATGACCCGCATAAGGAGGAGCATGAGATTCATACATTACTTTGTCACGTAGTGAGTTGGTAACACATAGTCTACTGCCATAGAGAAGATAACCATCTTGTAAAGTAAATGGTTCCTCTTTCTTACCTAATGCAAGGGCTGAAATCACATCTCTAAAATTGGGATCAATAGCATACTCATCTATCATAGAAGATAGATCATTGTGAGTTGCTATGGAAACCGCATTCACTCTCAGCTATCTTGAGAGCACATCGGCTACTTGATTATGCTTGCCAGCAATGTGAGCAATATGAAAATGAAATTGGGAAAGGAAATTTGCCACCTCATTTGTTTGTCAGAGATCTTGGTTTGCATCACGAAGTACTCAAGACTTTGCTAATCCGTGCAGAATTAAAGGAGTCCCCAATAAATAGTGCTTCCATGAGTCTAAGGCATGTAGAACTGCAAGGAGTTCCTTTTCATATATGCCTAGAGCTTGCTCAATAGGGTCAAGCCTTCGATTTTCATAGGCTATGGCGTGTCCTTCTTGGAGAAAAACAGCTCCAAGGAAATCACCACAAGCGTCACATTGGACCTCAAATGGCTTTGAGAGATCCGGCAGTGTAAGCACTGGTTGAGAGATAAGCTTTTCAAAAGCATTGTTTTCCTTGGCGGCAGACCATGTATACCTAACGTTTTTCTTTGTTAGGTCATTTCATGGTCCTGCAATTTGTGAGAACATTTCTATGAAGTGTTTATAGTATGTAGACATACCTATAAAGCTTCTTAGTTCATGAAGATTCCTTGGTTTAGGCCATCCTTTTATTACCTCTAGCTTTGATGGATCCATTTGGATGCCATCTTGAGAGATAATGTGACCTAAATACTGAATCTCTTACAAGAAAATTTCACTTTTCTTTCAATTAATATAAAGTTTATTCTCTCTTAGAACTTGAAATATTACCTGGAGGTGTTGCTTGTGTTCATCTTTTGAATTAGAGTAGATGATAATATCATCAAAGAACAATCCAGTAAAGGTTCGGTGAGGCCTGAATAGCTTCTCCATCAAGCGATTGAATGTGGCTGGTGCATTGGTCAAGCCAAAAGGCATGACAATGTATTTGTAAAGACCAAATGTAGTGTGAAATGCGGTCTTTACAATGTCTTGATCACCTATCCTTATTTGATGGTAGCCACTTTTTAGGTCAATCCTACTGAAGTAGGTCGATCCTTGTAGCTTATCAAATAGGTCTTCTACCCGTGGAATGGGAAACCTATTTTTTATCGTGATCTTATTTAGTGCTCTATAGTCGACACACATACAATATGTGTCATCTTTCTTTTGCACTAGTAACATGGGTGAGCAAAATGGAGATGAGCTTTGCCTAACCATGCCCTTCTCAACTAAATCATGCACTTGCCGCATAATCTCCTCTTGTTGAGCTTGAGAAACTCTGTAAGGAGGTTTATTAGGCGGTGAACTTCCTGGACGAAGTTCAATTGCATGGTCATCATTGCCTCGTTTAGGAGGTAGTTCACAAGGGATGGCGTCAATAAAGACATCTTGAGACCCCTTAAGAAAATTGGATAACTCTAATTCCTTGTGATTGTTTATATTTTCTTTTGCTAAAGCAGTAGGTTCATTTTGAGAATCTTTAATTCTTTAACAAAAAACCTGTACATAGAAATAGAGCTCTTTATTGACTTATTGAAATCTTGTGTATGTACAGTGGGTATGGTGTTATCCATTTCCTTAGCATCTATGTACATATCTTTTTCCCTGAACCTAAAGTAGATTCTCCTTTCAAGGAATATAACATTGGCAGCCATGCGATCAAACCATGGTGCCCCTAGGATTACGTCCCAATGCTTGAGAGGAGAGATAAAGAATTCCTCTTTTTCCACATAGCTTTGGACATGGAGCCTCAATTTCTCAATTAAGAGAGTGACTGAAGCTTCTTGCCCCTTGAAAGCACCATCTATGGGCAAGACATCTCCCATCTCGTAGGCTTGTATGCCTAGCTTGGTGGCCAACTCTGTGGATATGAAATTGTGAGTAGAACAAGGGTCAAAGAAAATAAAAGCATCATGTTCTTTTACATTTCCCCAAGCATGGCGTAGAGGAGATCCTTTGTGGTGAGTTTCCTCCTCTTGGATTTCGACCAAGGTAGCTCTAGGAGGCTCATGGCGGGTGTTCTTTTGGGGACAAGCGCGGTATGCATGCCCTTGCTCGCCGCACTTGAAACATCGGTTATCCTTGCGATTGTTAAGTATGGAGCCTGATTTACCCTTGTAATTTTCTGTGGTAAAAGCGCACATTTGTAAGGCCCCCATTATAAGGAGAAGCCATCGTGCATGAAGGAAAATCACTCGCCGGAACCCAAAATTTTCATGGCCAAAAATCAGGGGCAACTTTAGGGGTCTCGGGGGCTTCCGCCCCCGAGACTTTTTTTTCCCCTTCTCCTGAATATTCCTTTTTGCCGGAATATTATGGCCGGAGGGCGGCCGAAAAGTGATCGAAAAACAACTGGTCGGTTGGCCGGTGGCCGCAAGTCAATGGCCGGTGGCCGATGGTCGGAAGTCAATGGCCAGTGACCGGTGGCCGAATTCAAAAGTGGACTTGTGTTCTCAAGGGCGGCCACACATGAGCGGATTGAAGGGTCCGATTTGGACTTATCTACACAGGAGCGGCTACACATGGCTGCCTCTCATGAGAGAGGGTAGCCCTTTTGGCCTATAAAAGGAGGCCATTTCTAAACACATTTCATAGTGTGAAGTTGATGCAACAAGCTGAGTGTGAGGTGGTGAGAGTGACGCAAGGCGGGAGCTCCATTAAGGATATAATCCCTTTGTAAACTACTTCTTTTTTCCAAGTACTAAAGCCATTGAGTGGCTGCTTTCCCGTGGACGTAGCCCACATTGGGTGAACCACGTATATCATGTGTATACTCTCTCTCTCTCTCTCTCTCTCTCTCTCTCTCTCTCTCTCTCTCTCTCTCTCTATACTCTATAATCTCTTGTGTGTGAAATCTATTTCTCTCCATTAAGTAATCTACTCAAATAGCTATTTAGCTACATCATATTTCCTAACAATTGGTATTAGAGCAAGGTTTGCTCATAGTGAGGTTATCTCAAGGAAAGGATTCCTTGAATTGAGTGGGATTTATGGCAAAGAAAGGGAAGCTCAAGATTGAGAAGTTCAACGGCAAAAACTACCAACATTGGAAGATGCAGATTGAAGACTATCTCTACCAGAAGGACCTCTATTTGCCACTAGGCAATCTTGCAAATAAGCCCGCAACAATGGCAGATGAAGCATGGATTGTCCTTGATCGAAAGGCACTGGGAACAATCCGGTTAAGCTTAGCGTCAACGGTGGCCTTCAATGTTTCGGAGATGAAGACCACGGAGGACTTGATGAAGTCACTTGATGACTTCTACGAGAAACCATCGGCATCTAATAAGGTATTTCTTATGAAGCACTTGTTCAATCTAAAGATGGTAGAGAATGGTTCAGTTGTAGAACACCTAAATGACATTAACACAAACATAATTCAACTTCGATCGGTGAAAATCAATTTCGATGACAAAGTGCGAGCTCTCCCTATACTATCATCTCTACCGGATAGTTGGGACAGCCTTATGATGGTTGTAAGTAATTCTATCTCTGGTACAAATGCTCTTAAGTTTGATGATGTTGTGGGTGTTCTCCTAAGCGAGGAAATGCAAAGGAGAAGCACAGGAGAATCATCAAGTGTTGCACTATCAGTGGAAACAAGAGGAAGGCCTAAGGAGAGGTTCAAAAACCAAAAGAGTCGTGATCGCTCAAGACGAAGCAAGTCATGCACAAAGTCAGTTCTTGAATTTTGGAACTGCGGCAAGAAGGGCCACGTCAAGAAAGATTTCTGGTCCAAGAAGAAGAAGGAGAGTGAGTCTCAAGACAACAAGCCAACATCGGAGGCCAATGTGGCAGGTAAAGTAGAGCAAGATGCTCTAATTCTCTCATTAGACAATGTATCTAATTCTTGGATAGTAGATTCCGGGGCTTCATTCCATGCGACACCACACAAGCAATATTTCCAAGATTACACAAAAGGTAATTTTGGGTATGTATACTTGGGAGATGATGAAGCTTGTGAGATTGTCGAGAAAGGTACAGTTTCTGTCAAAACTGCTAACGGAAATGAATGGAAGCATAAAGATGTTAGGCATGTTCCTTCTCTTCGGAAAAATTTGATCTCTACAGGACAATTGGACGATGAAGGTCACAACATTGCATTTGGAAACAAACGGTGGAAGATCTCAAAGGGATCTTTGGTGGTTGCCAAGGGAGAAAAGGTCGGTACACTTTGCTTGTGTACTATCAGCACACAACCTTCAGCTTGTGCAGCAACTACAAAAGTTGACAGTGCGGTGTGGCACTACCGGCTTGGGCATATGAGTGCCAAAGGAATGCAAATCCTTCAAGCGAAGAAGATTCTACCAGGTGTGAAATAAGTGGACTTAGAGTTCTGTGAAGATTGTGTTTATGGTAAACAAAAGAGGGTAAAATTTCAAAATTCAAAAAATAAAAGAAAAAATTAAAAACTTGAGTTGGTTCATTCTGATGTTTGGGGTCCTGCAAGTACACCATCACTTGGTGGCTCATTGTACTATGTAACATTCATAGACGATGCGACTAGAAAACACAGGTTTATGTCATGAAGAATAAGTCCGATGTGTTTTCCATATTTCAAAGGTGGAAAGGCTTTGTGGAGAATGAAACAGGTACCAAGGTTAAATGTCTCAGATACGACAATGGAGTAGAATATTTCAGCCAAGCTTTTGAAAGCTTTTGTGCTAGCAATGGCATTCGGAGGCAAAGGACAACCCCAAGGACACCTCAAAAAAATGGGATTTCAGAAAGGATGAACAGGACAATCATGGAGCGAGCACCAAGCATGCGGCTACATGCAAGCCTACCGCTTGATCTTTGGGCGGAAGCTGTAAGTACGTCTGTGTACTTAATCAATCGGTCACCCTCAACGGCATTGGATGGGGGAGTTCCAGAAGAGGCACGGCCAGGTAATCCAGTGAATTATGCATTTCTCAAAGTGTTTGGGTGTGAGGCTTTCATGCACATAGATAGAAGCCTAAGATCAAGGCTAGATGCAAAGTCCAAAAAGTGTTTCTTCATTGGCTATGGAAAAGGTGACTTTGGGTATCGCCTATGGAATCCTGAAGATGGTAAAATCTTAAGGAGTAGGGATGTAATTTTTAACAAACAAAATATGTACAAAGATTACTTGGAAAGAAAACAAACAAAAGAAACAGGTGATGAGTACATGGAGCTTGAGGACGGTGAAGACTCAAGGACTGCAAATGGTGACAATGTGCAACAACGTCAACCAAATGAGGAGCCTCAACCTATTCCCCAAAGATCTACAAGAGCAAGTAGACCTCCAGAAAGGTTTGTTCCTTCCTTCAACCATCTCTTGATCTCAGATTCTGGAGAGCCGGAATCATACGAAGAAGCTATGCAACATGAATCCAAAGAAGAATGGACGAAGAGCATGCAAGTGGAGATGGACTCACTACATCGCAACCAAACATGGGAGTTGGTTGAGTTGCCTAAAGGTAAGCGGGCACTTCAAAACAAATGGGTGTACAAGGTGAAGGAAGAAGAAGGTGGGAAGAAAAGGTACAAGTCTAGGCTTGTGGTAAAAGGTTTTTCTCAAAAGAAAGGTATTGACTTCAATGAAATATTTTATCTGTTGTAAAAATGAACTCAATTAGGCTTGTCTTAAGCCTTGTGGCTGCACATGATCTAAATCTCGAGCAAATGGATGTAAATACAGCATTCCCTCACGGTGACTTAGAGGAGGAAATTTACATGCTTCAACCAAAGGGGTATGAATTAAAAGGTAAGGAGAAAATGTTTGCAGATTAAAAAAGAGCTTGTATGGTTTAAAGCAAGCATCAAGACAATGGTACTCAAGTTTGATCGATGGATGTTGGATCATGGATTCACAAGATGCAACTCGGATCACTGCATCTACACGAAGAATTTGGGAGATGGGAAATTCATCATCCTAATGTTGTATGTTGATGACATGTTGATTGCAAGTGCTAACATGCAGGACATCAAAGCCCTAAAAGAGGAGCTGTCTAAATCTTTTTCAATGAAAGATTTAGGTGCTGCAAAGAGGATACTTGGTATGAAAATATCAAGGGACAGGACGAAGAAGACAATAAAGCTATCTCAATAAGATTACATCAAGAAGGTACTAGAAAGGTTTGCAATGCAAAATGCAAAACCAGTTTCTACACCTTTGGTTGGTCACTTTAAACTAATGAAGGATATGTGTCCAAAGACACAAGAGAAGATGGCCTATATGTCTAAAGTTCCATATGCTGCAGTGGTAGGTTCTCTCATGTATGCTATGGTCTGGACAAGGCCAGACATTGCACATGCAGTGGGAGTTGTGAGTAGGTTCATGGACAACCCAGGTAAAGAGCATTGGCAAGCTGTGAAGTGGATACTTAGGTATCTAAAAGGGACAACAACAAATGCTCTGTATTTTGGAGGAACTAATATTTTTCTAGAAGGGTATGTTGATGCAGATATGGCAGGTGACAAAGATACTCGAAGGAGCACTATTGGCTATGTGTTCACGGTTGGAGGCACAGCAGTAAGCTGGGCTTCAAAGCTTCAGAAAGTGGTTTCACTTTCTACCACGGAAGCAGAGTATGTAGCAATGACGGAGGCAAGTAAAGAAATTTTGTGGCTTCACAAATTCTTATAAGAGCTTGGATTCAAACAAGACAATTGTGTCTTGTACAGTGATAGCCAAAGCGCTATCCATCTTGCGAAGAACTCAGCCTTTCATTCAAGGACAAAGCACATTGAGGTGAGATATCATTTCATACGCACTCTTTTGGAAGAGGGACAGCTAAAGCTAGGAAAGGTGCATACAAGTGAAAATCCTGCAGACATGTTTACAAAGGTGGTCAACAAGGAGAAGTTGAGCTTTTGCTCTTCTTCAATCGGCATTCAAGGATAAGAAGCCAGGATGGAAAGCAGTCACAGGTTTGGTTTCAGTCTCCAAGTGGGAGATTGTTAAGGATGGAGCCTGATTTACCCTTGTAGTTTTCTGTGGTAAAAGCGCACATTTGTAAGGCCCCCATTATAAGGAGAAGCCATCGTGCATGAAAGATAATCACTCGCCGGAAACCAAAATTTTCATGGCCAAAAATCAGGGGCAACTTTTTGCTGGAATATTCCTTTTCGCCGAAATATTATGGCTCGGCGGCCGAAAAGTGGTCGGAAAACAACCGGTCGGTTGGCCGGTGGTCGGAAGTCAATGGTCGGTGGCCGAATTCGAAAGCGGACTTGTCTTCTCAAGGGCGGCCACACATGAGCGGATTGAAGGGTCCAATTTGGACTTATCTACACAAGGACGGCTACACATGGCGGCTACACATGGCTGCCTCTCATGAGAGAGGGCAGCCCTTTTGGCCTATAAAAGGACTAAAGCCATTGAGTGGCTGCTTTCCCGTGGACGTAGCCCACATTGGGTGAACCACGTGTATCGTGTGTACTCTCTCTCTCTCTCTCTCTATACTCTATAATCTCTTGTGTGTGAAATCTATCTCTCTCCATTAAGTAATCTACTCAAATATCTATTTAGCTACATCATATTTCCTAACAGCGATAACGCGCAAGCTCTTCAGGAGAGAGTTTGTTTTTGCCTTTGTAAACTCCCTTTTCCTTAGCTTTGTTGGAATTGCCCTTAGGAGACTTTTGGACATTATCCTTCCCCTTAGGCTCATTGGAACCCTTGTTTTTTGTGGGCTTAGAATTTCTTTTAGCCACTGTTTGGAAATTGATTCGAGAATCCAGCAGTATGGTGTATAACCGCAGATATGGTGCATGGCCTTTGGGAGTTGACATACTCCGCCATTTCTTCAGTTAAGCCCGCACGCTTTTGCTCCCCAAAATCCATCTTTTTGAAGACAGTGGCTTTGAGATGTAGGTCCCAAAACTTGTCTACATATTTATGAATGGATTCGTAGGGAGAGAGCTTCAAGCTTCGCCATTCGGTGAGTACTTTGTCTATGGCATCGGTGGCCAAAAACTGCTTCATAATGGAAGCTCTCAAAGCTTTCCATGTTCGTGGAGCTTCACCATTGGCCCGTAGGCTAGACCGCCATTGCTTGGCAGACTTTTGAAAGTGCATAGCTACATGGTGTAGCTTAGAGGACTCCATGAAGCCCTCATCTCCAAACGCCGCATCGAATTGTTGGATAAAGGCCAAGACTTTGTTCGTAGCACCAAAGGTGCCATCATATGTAAGGAAAGATGCTCTTTCCTCCCTCTTTGAACTTCTTGAGCTTGGATGACCTTTTCCACGCGGCATAGGATTTTCTTTGGCCTCTTCTTTTTTATGGTTCAAAGGTTGCACCATCACTTTCTTCAGAAGATAAAGAATTTGAGGAAGATGGAGAAGAGTGTAACCTCTTTCTCGCCTTTTCTTACCTTGATCTTCTTTGTCTGCACCATCACTTTCATAAGAGTAAGAGGATGAAGAAGATGGAGAAGAGGGTGTCCTCTTTCTCGCCTTTCTCTTCTCTTGCTTTTTGTCATCCCTCTTTGAATTATGGTGTGGAAAAGTGTGCGATGGTCTTCTCAATTTTGGAGTTGATGGAGAGCGTTTAGACCGTTGTCGTTGTGGAGCCATCTCCACCGAGGTGGCAGCAAACTCACTTCTTTCTCGTTCCTTCAATGGGGGCTCTTGAATTTTCCTTTGGGAAGGAGATGCATCATTAAGAAGAAAATTTTTCAGCCCTTCATATGGATCCTCTTCTTCTTCTCGAATTGGAGAGAGGCCTCTTTTGGAAGTCTCACAAGGAGGCTCCTAGGTCCTCTCTCATCATGGTGGGGAGCTTGGAGAATCCCATGAGTACGAAGCTGCCGTTGCACTTCACTTTGGAGGGATGGATTGCCCATGGCTTGTTGAAGTCTAGAAACAAGGTAGTTAACAAGCATAGGGGCATCATTAGTAGCCTGCTCATTAGCAAAATCAAAGTTATCAATATTAATTTCACTCTCTTTACTATTGTCAGCCATTCTAACAACTTTTAGGTGTAAACTTTTTAGGTGTACTTTGGCACTTCAAGCTCTAGTTACTACTCCTCTTTACCCCTTTAGAAAAAGCACTCAATCTACTGTACCCATGGCTCGAATACCATTAATTGCAAGGAATAGATTGCAAGGAATAGAAGAGAGGGTCGTTCAACACCATAACAACACCATCTCTTGTCAAGCTTCTAATAGCTCAATCATGGTTAAGCCATAGGCAAGCCCCATAGGACTCCACTATTAAGACCATAGCTATCGACGGTGATGCCCCGTTATCTGCATGAAGGCAGGCGCACTGCAAGGCTGAAAAATCCCTATTCTACTTACTCATTTGCAATTAAAAAGAATAATCATTTATAGCTAGCTTGAGGACCTCCCTTCTTGAGCAAGAAAAGAGAAACCTTGTGTTATGATACCAATGTAACATTTAATGGCCTAGTAACTTGTGTGTAGCGGAAAATAACATGAGCATAGTGAGCATTTCATTAGAATAGGTTCCTAATGAGCATAACAAGAGTGCTTGGGTGGAGAGAGCAACAAAAAGAATAAGACCTAGTTAGATAGCATGAACAATACTTCAAAAGAGAGAGAAATTAATCTATTGACAAAAATTGAGGACCGGATTTACATGGAGCCGATCCCCCCTCCAAAAGGCTTTGTATTATAGGTTTCTCCCATCAAGAGAGACATTTTACAATACGATTCTTTGTGTTCCTTCAATAGTAGATAGTGCAATGAAGATGGAAGCTTCAAGCACTAAGCAAAACACTTATAAAACTCCCTCGCGGTCTTAGACCCAAGACCTCACACACCTTCGAAGATGGTGAGAGCTAGCGGGGTATGAGAGTAGATTGAGAGGAAGAAGGAGTAGTCTTACAAGAAAGATAAACATCTCCTCACATAATCACTCATATTAGCATAGCATAGCTTAGTAATTAGCATGGTAGAGGAGATGAGCATGTATTGAAGCTTGGCTCTTGGTTGGATTTGCATCACAAAGCCAAGAGTTGTTGGTGTAGGCCTCTCTTCTCACAAGCTTGGAGTAGGTGATAAGCTTTCCATTAAAGTTCGAGAAGGAGAGAGAGAGAGTCTTCTTGCTTCACACATGAGCTTGTGTGTGAGTGTGTGAGGTAATGCCTTTGAAAATTCAGCCCCCTCTCTCTCTTGGTTGACCCCTCTTGCTATTTGCTCATGCTACCTCCCCATTGGACCTCTCCAGGCTTAGCCAATAGGATTTAAGGAGCATAAGTGATAGCCTTCTGACATGTGTCCCCCTTTCCCCTTTTGTGAGAGCTTTAGGTAATTAATTAATGCAACTAAACTCTCATTGGACCCCTTTGTCTCTTGGACAATAGGAATCAGGCAAGCCATTGGGATGTTGAATGCTCATTGGACCCCTTGGGAGACTGTCCAATAGTCTTCTAGAGAGCTTAATTCTTATTGGTTCTTTTATTAAGTGTTTTTAAATTAATTAAACTAGATTTACTCTACCCTATTTCTCATTGGTCCACCTCCATGGCCATCCAGTAGGATTTGAGTACACCTTGTGGGCATCTGGGCTAGGGAGCTGACATGTGTCCCTCATTCCCTTTGTGTAAAGGAGGCTTGTGTGTATGTGTGTGTGTGTGTGTGTGTGTGTGTGTTTCTCTCTCCTCCCCTACTTGCAAGGCTCGCCCCCTCCTTTGTAGGATTCATGAAGACTTTTGTACACACACACAAATCATCCAATTTTCCTAAGCTTAACCATTGGACACAACCTTTGATTTTTGGAACCTTAGCATTTTGGAAGTCTTAATGGGTTGAACCTTAGGGTCTTTAAAGCCCATTGTTGCACCTTGCTCTTTTGAAAATGGCCCCCCGTTTGGATCCCTATTTTCCCTCCTTTGGATCCCTACTATGGCCGGTCTGCCAGCTTAACCAATATTCTAGCTTTTTTTCCCTGGCACTTCCCCATATTAAATTAGATATTAGTTATTATGACAATACACTGCATATTTGAATCTTCAAGCTTAAGAAACATTTAGTGGAATCAATTAAATGATTTTGGCAATAAAACAATAATCTCAAGATTCCTCTACCATAGTAGTCCAATATGGCAATCATCAAATTTATAGCTTAATTTATCACAGTAAATTACGACAATCGTTTAGTCATGATCCAAGTAGGGGATAAAGAATAGAACATGGGAGGCAATGGGCATCATCACCATCTCCATGTTGCAAGAGTGAAAGTCATAGAGAAGCTACCACCAACCTCTCTTACATTCAATAGATTTTAATGAAAATAAAATAGTAAGACAACATGACAACCTTCTCTCTTTCAATTGTTTATGGGAAAAGACACAAAATACAAGGCTAAGTGAGGGAGAGAACATCCCTCACCTGTTTATATGCATACCATATTAGTGGCTTCCAACTGGGCGACATCATCAGATATCCCACGTTTTTGTGAGTAACCCTCGATAGTTGGAATGAGATACGCCATGCCAACTACAGAATCTCCACAATATCCGAGTATGCAAGAGTTAGGAGTACAGAGTAAACAAGGTTTCAAGCCGACACAAAGTAAGTCAGGTTTCAAGTCGGCGTAGGGAGAGAGAGACAGAGAGAGACAGAGAGAGAGAGAGAGAGGGAGGGAGGGAGAAGAGGAGAGCACATTAAAAAAACCTAAGTATTTTGCAGTTGGTTTTGCAGATGTAGAGGGTCTAGGCCGACAACTCACATGGGGGAAAGAGAAAAAATAAATGCAGAGGATAGTAAATATGGTAGTTGGTGAGGGAGTCCCCACCACATATGTACATAGCAATAATTATTATCCAAGATCCCTCTTAACCAAGGAGAAGGGTCCCATATGTTTTTCTTACTCACAAGATAGAGTAACTATCAACTTCATCAAATCATGGTAGAGAGACAAGGAAAAGCACATTCACAGATTAAGGGTAGTATATGGAAAAGAGTTAAGGGAAAAACCACAAGATAATAAAAGTGTCATCTTCATTATGTTGAGCATAAACCAACAAACTACCATACCCATATTTAGCCACATTGAGTGAGTCATTAAACGTGAAGATTCCAATGAGAGAATTATTCCATTAGTTTTAGTGAAAATGATGCCAACTGTAAATCAACCATAATTACATGTAGATGATGACTTATGGTAGTCATCCTTAGTTATATCAAGTGAAAAAAAGCAATAACAATAGCTGCAAGATAGCAGGTAGAGGCACCTTCAAAAAATATAGATGGGCTAGGAGACTTAGTAAATTTTGGGGTCATTAGAAGACCATAGCAAGAAAAGGAAATCATAGTCAACTCTAATGGGAAGTCTTGTCTAGGCAGGTCATTAGGTCAAACTGAGTATAGTGACAAAGTGTGTGTGTGTGTGTGTGTGTGTGTGTGTGTGTGTGTGTGGTTTTACTTTGTGGTGGCTCTAGGTTTACAAGAATGACAACATGCAAAACTTGCAATCTTTATAGAAACACCGATGCCTCATGCAGCAGCTCACACTTATTAAGCATAGTGGATGGCATTTGCACCTACTCGCAATAGTGATATGTGTGTGTGTGTCCACCACATGGGCTCGTTGCAACAACAAATGGTGTTGTGTTGTTGATATAGCTAGATATCAATCAATGTCTGCAAGCAGTCTAATATCTATCCCAAGCACGGTGTCACTAGAAGCAAGATAAACATTAGAGAGATTGCATGCCAATTGGGAATACAAGGCTTGCAAGCACTAACAAGCTTTCGATCACTAACAATAGAATAAAGGAAATCTCTCTCTCTCTCTCTCTCTCTCTCTCTCTCTCTCTCTCTCTCTCTCTCTCTCTCTCTCTCTCTGTGTGTGTGTGTGTGTGTGTTTATGTGTGTGTGTGTGTGCACCGTGGTTTAGAATTGGCCCAACTCTCTTTCTATATGTTCTCATTGCCACAATATCTCTCAATCATCCACCCTCCTAAAATTAGCATGCTACCCTTGGGTTAATGCTTAGTTTTGGCAATGGAAAGACGATATATACATGGCATTGCAAGAAATATTTCAAGTAGCTTGCATGCTACTACATAGTAGAGTATTAGTAGATGAACTTTAAGTGGGGCTATGCACTTACAAATATAACTCTTTCAATGTATGTGAGTGCCAATAGATGGTCATTTTTGCATCTTTCTACTCGGAGGTGCAATTATGCAAAAGACGCAGGGACGGTAGGATGGTTTGGGTAAGTGATGCATTGCAAGGAAGTGTTGACCATAGGACTAGTTTGAAGGCATGTGGCAAATATAGATGAAATCAATAGTCCGAAGCTAGTGAAAAATAATGTCATGCTTGGATGAGCAATGTGTGTCATGCCTACCAATGGTGGTGTACTCTAAGCATAAGCTTTTTATATATTTTTTACATTGAATGTAAAATGAGGATGTCTCCTATGCTTGCATCCTCATGTGCAAACACTTGCAAATATGAGGAGTGTCTTATCTGCAGTTTGATCAAAATGAGATGAGGAAGAAAAGGGCCAATTTAGTTGTTCGTTGCCATGAGCTTAGTATCAAGGGGAATATGAGCTAAGGAAGAAGAGGTGAGTAGGTAGGCTGTGCCAATTTTGGTTAGGGGGTGTATTAAGGGGTATCTAAACAGATTCCCTCTTTGAACTAAATGGAAAAAAGGAAAGATGTCCTCTCTCTCTCTCTCTCTCTCTCTCTCTCTCTCTCTCTCTCTCTCGCTCGCTCGCTCGCTCTCTCTCTCTCTCTCTCTCTCTCTATCTCTAGATTCGAAACTTTCTAGGTGTCTCTCTTGATCACGACTCATGAGTAAAAAAGGATAAGCGATGGAATGGACGAGCAATAGCTTATTTTGTGCAGAGGAAATTTTAGAAAATTAAATTATCTTTTCGGGTTTTCACAGTATTTTCCTCTATTTTGGTGCGGAATTTTTCCTTTTCGTTCTTGTCCTCAATCATCATTTTTGGAATTGAAAACGACACAATATTAAGCTGGGACACATTTTTCCCAGACAGTGGAGAGGATCTACGGAGGCAGTTTTCATCACACGTGGAAGACACACAGAGAGAGAGAGAGAGAGAGAGAGAGAGAGAGAGAGAGAGAGGCTAGTTGCAGGTGTGTCATGCGAATAGGGCGGAGAGAGAGAGAGAGAGAGAGAGAGAGAGAGAGAGAGAGAGAGAGAGAGAGATCCCATCTGTATGTTTCACGTCAGAGTCCCTGTCGCAGTCGTTGATTTGCATCTGAGAAGATGGGCAAATGTAGAGGTGGCAAAGGCATGAAGACTGCACAGAGAGGGATTGAGAGAGGCGATACAATGAAAGAGGGAATGGAGACAGGGTGCGAGGAAGGAGGATATAAGTTATTACTGATGCACCTGTTGGAGATGGTGAAGAGGCTGCATGCAACCTTGCCGACAACCTTCATGTGGTCTTTTCAAGCCTCAAAGAGCTGTCGGCCAACCATAATATCTCTACCCTCAATGAGGGCATTGAAACCAGACATCCTCGCGTAGAGGCATAGAGATGGTGGAAGTCAAGAGGAGGAAGGGGCGCGGGATCCGGCTTGCATCATATAGGGGGAAGAAGAGGTAGATGCTCTCTCGTAGCCTGCATCCGAAGAGAAGAGGGAGAGTTATATATGCTCAGAGAGAGAGAGAGAGAGAGAGAGAGAGAGAGAGAGAGAGAGAGAAGTGGTTCTATCTGAGCACAACCGCCGCAAGGAGGGATAGAGAGCTTGCGCGGGTCTATGCAAGAGGCAGCATGCCAACGACAATAATGGTCTTCCATTTCGGCTTGGAATGAAAGATTCCTTGACATCTTCAGAGCTAATAATGGGTTTTGTGATTTCAACCGAGTAGTAGGCACAATAACAATGAAGCGCATGGCCCTATGTATGCTTCATTAAAAGTCTAATGGCACACAAAATTGTCAACATTTTCCCAAGTATAAAGACTCATATTCTTGAAGCTTTTGGAGAGTATTTGCTACTTGCTGAGTGGGGATGGTCATGGGATGGGGAAGTCGTGTTGACGAAGAGTCACCCACAATTTACATTCAATTGTTCAATTTACATTTCTATGACAATGTTAAACTCATGCTCTTGAAACAAGAGCTTGGAGTGATTTGTCATTACAAGATTTACTTGAGTTAAGGTCAAAACATAAATTTAAGAGGTATGTCAAGCTTGATCCTGTTCAAATAGCACGACTAAAAGTGCTATGTAGGTATATTGCAGAGGGATAACCGCAAAAAATTATGTGTTGTAGAGCAAAAACTTTTATTTTGTTTGAAAAAAAACTCTTTGTGATGTGTTTTCTCTCTCTCTCTCTCTCTCTCTCTCTCTCTCTCTCTCTCTCTCTCTCTCTCACACACACACACACACATACTAGTGTTCCAAACCGACCTACCGAGACTAGTTTGTTCCACTTTGTCTTTGGCGAGAGATAATCTAGTGGAACAAACTAGTCTCGGTAGGTCGGTTTGGAACACTAGTATGTGTGTGTGTTTGTGTGTGTGAGAGAGAGAGAGAGAGAAAGCTTCTATATAAATGGTTGCTTGAGAGACATTAGAAAATCTCTTGTATTAACACAATAATTTGTGTTCTTTGTTCAAAAAAGATAAACATTAACTATACTAGTATAGCCAGCGGCTTCTCAATCTCTCTCTCTCTCTCTCTCTCTCTCTCTCTCTCTCTCTCTCTCTGCGTTACTGTGCTCTCGGACGCTGCAGGCCACACCCGCCGGTTGAAGGAGGATCTGACGCATGGCGGGGGGGGGGGGGGGGGCGGAATTCCCTCCCCCTTTATCTATTAGTATAGATGATTGATTTTCTTTATTTTTTTGTAATTTGAAGTTATTTTTGGCCTGCTTACAAGGATTTCAAGAGCGAATGCATATGAGATTGATCCCACGATGTCTAGTATTGACTCATTGAGGATTTTTCTTAACATTTTAATTTTTGAAAGAGTCCTTTCATTGAAGAACCTCATAAAAGTCCATTACGTTAAATTATTTTATTATTTCTTTGAATACATATACTCATTATTGTGAGTTGGACCGAAATTTCTTTTATTGTTTCTTATGCTTAATAGACCAACCTTTTTTTTTTTTTTGCCATACTCACTCAAATGAGTGAGTTGAAAATAAAATTAGATAGAACAACATACACCCTCCATGCTCAAAATGAGCTCCGGAGTTCAAAAAGAATTAAAAGAGAACCCAATCATGCTACAATATCAACATCTCGAGGGCTTTTACAGGGAGCCCCCAAACCCGACAAACTAAAGACAACATCACGAGAGCTTTTACAAGGAGCTCTCAAACCCGAGTTGCTAAAAAAAACCATTAGTGTCGAAAGGGGTGGGGCCCGAAGTCCCCATCACTAGCTCTGGTCCCCCAGGTTACCACCATGTCTTCATCCCTACTATCGAATCTGACATGCCCTGGGAAAGCCAGACAAAAAGGCCTCCCACCATCATCACCTGGAAACCCAATCCAGGCCGTGGAGATGCCCAAGGTTCGATACCTCCAAAACTCAAAAAATACCTTTAGCTAGAGCCTTCACCCCAGTCTGTAAGAATACATGTTATCATTTGTAACATGTGAAAAAGGGAATTGTTGTTTGGCAAAACTCACAATTGTGAGTGATTGTATTAGAAAGAGAACAAAAAGTTACAGATCAATCTCAAGCCCAGGCCGAGCCTTGAGAGGCGGATATTACATCAGACTTTACAACATAAAGGCTTTGATCGAATGGGTTGTGCTGCCCAAATCCAATGATCTGAGTCATGACTTTTACTTATTGTATATATCAATTCTTTGCTTTCTTTAATAATTACTGAGAAACTAGCCACAGAAACTTCATTATTGAAGACACGGCAGTTCCTGACCTTCCAGATATTGTAGAAGAAGCAAAATCTAACAATTTGGGTACAGATAAGAAGGGCAGGACTTCGAAAGCGTTTTCCTCCAAGAAAAAGATCCTTCTTTCCCATACTCACAATTGTGAGTGGAGAGAAAATATATTAACTTGAAAAGAATAAAATCACCCTCAAGCACCACATGAACCTTGAGTATCGACAATTCCATGGGGGCATGAACCCAACCCCAAGTGAAACCAAAACATGCTACGAGAAGCTTACGCAGCTCAATGCATGAGGCCACTCTTTATCTCTACATGTTGTTCCTCTTTTGGCTCCTACAATATGGATGAGCTCGGTGTTGAGACACACAATATCATCAAACTGGGCTACAACAAGTTTAGCCTCAAACCCCTGAAGGTTCCTAAGTTTCCAAACTTGACTAAGGTAACAGAATCTGGTGATTCGGGTACACACCAGAACAACATGGCTTTGGTAGCTCCGCTCTCCCAAGATCAGATCGTCTATAAAGAAGCTAATGTTCCATGTCTTTCGTGCCCATTTGTAGACTTTAGCGGCCAGTCCTCGCGAGGTTGGGCACTTGCTAAACAAATGTAGGGGGTCCTTAGAAGGTGCCCTACAACCAGAGCTAGTGGCAATGCTGATCGCTCTAGCATGAACCTTAATCCCAGTTGGCATGGCTCCCCACAACACCTTCCAAGAGAGTGGTATGAATCTTATAGAGATCATGTTAATGTAATTGTTGAAACATGGCTTCCTTGAAGAAGACTCCCCTTGAAAAAGACCGCTTGGCACTTTTGAAACCAAAGAAAACAAGGTGAAAATACATGGGGGACCTGCTAAGAAGGTATGTTGTGGAAGGGGGGGAGGATGAAGGGGTTGGGATGGTCAGGCAAATGGAAAGAGAAGGCAGGAGGTAGAATGGTCAGACCAAAATGTGTAATCAGTCCTTGTGGTTGTGGCGGGAAAGTTGTTGGTTGTTCAAATGTGGTCTAGCAACCAAGTAGGCTTTGGCGATAGGACAAAGATGGTTTTTCTCCTGAGCTCTTGCAATTGCACTTTTTGAAGCTTGTAGTGCGCCACATGAGAGGCAAGGATGACCGTGGAGATGACAGCCAAGAATAAAATGATTTTATTAATTAAGTGCTCTGAATCAAAATGGCAAAGAAGAAAAATAGCTTTAATTCATCTTTAAATTAGAATAGCATGTTGGAAGTGGAATAGACACTTGCAGCTATAGAAAACCATGAGCAGCCACATTTCGGCCGACTTGGCCTATCGCAGCACCATGCTATAAAACGAGAGCGAAAATGACAACAGGGGCATGCAGCATAGGTCCACCGCCGAGCTGAGGTCTTGAGGAGGACAAAACATCCCATCTTACAAAAGATCATCGATGATAGAACACAAGCGTAGGCCGCCCAACACACATCACATGGGGAATAACCACACATGGTCAACTAAAACCACATTGAATACAGACAGAGATAGCATTAAATGGCAAAGCCATTCCTCATGTGCAGCCTTGTGTAGCAACAGTGCATAGGGAATAAGCAGACGATAGCACGCAAGTTGAAGTTCCAATGCTCGAAAAAAACCTAAGTTTAGTGTAATCCCACCTACAAATTTTGAAATTTACCTCTAAATTTTATATTTGAAGGTGAGAAAACCTACAAAACTTTGAAAAAATTAGTGTAATTCGGTGTTAAAACCTTCAAATTTTGTCAATTTACCTCTGTTTGTTTCATATATGTAGGTTTGCCAAGTTTTTGGAAAAATGTTTTTTTCGAGCTCTCCACGCAACAAATGGAGAAGTGAGCACGCATTGAATGTTCTCCTAATTACGAGAAGGGAAATAAAAGAAGACCAATAAAGTACTCTCCAAATCATGACACATGTTGAAAGCCAAAAATTGCCCATAGTGCACTAAGGCCTTGAGCGGGCCAAAAATTCAACAGAACACATTATGTCGCTTTTTGCGTTTGAAAGAGTGGTGTTTTTCATATGTCAAATTGTGACATTAAGATTGCTTACCTACAACCATCAACATTCAAGATAGTGTGAATGCACTTGTCCAAGCATGGCCCATATGAAAGACTTTCTATTGAAAAGGTTTTTTGGTAACTACATCACTCGTGAAGAACACCCTCCGTGGCCAAATTACAATAACAAAAACATTTTATTGCGTCTTATAATAAGGTGAGGAGTCACTAAGGTCCACTGCAATTAAGGGGGGATGACAGTTATTGAAAGTGGGTTTAAACGAGTGCTTCCAATCATATGTCATTTTTGTTGTGTTTTGACAGAGCAATATACACTCACTCACAATTGTGAGTTTTTTTTAAAAAAACAATATGTACACATATTATATGTATGCACATACACACACACACACACACACACACATGTGTCTATGTATTTATATTCTTTCTTTTTTTTGCAAAACTCACAAATGGAGTGAATTATATTAATCAACCCAAATAATTACAAGGTCTTGTCATGCTCGTGTTGAGCCATAACATCATCCAGGGAACATAATTACATCGGCAAACAGGGTAGCCATCCCTACCAACTTGCTCCCTTATCCTTGATACATAAGGTCCATTATCATGTTCTTCAGAGATCTTTTAATTACCGATGGCCAAGATTTTTCCCCATCCTAAGCATGCTCTCTGTGAAAACAAGGCACAAGTAGTCCTAGACCAATCCTCCGAGTGTTGCTTGCGCCTGAGCATCCATATTAGCACTTTGCTTTCTTGTATAATTTCTGCGAAGCTTGCCACCTCAAGGCCTCCTTCAAACACACGGCGGTTCCTTGTCTGCCATACATTATGTAAGAAGAACTACCTGACGATTTGAGTGCTAATGAGGAGGGCAGGACCACCTGAATTCTGAATAGATCAGTCTTTTAAAAACCAATTTTCCATGTTCTTTGGACCCACTTGCATATTTTCCCTGCGAGGCCTTTGATAGTTGGGCAATCCATGAATAGGTGGGCTAGATCTTCACTAGTCAACCTGCACCCCAAGCATCAATCTAACCCAATCCCTCTTTCCTGAATCTTCATCCCCGTCAGTAGAGCACCCCAAATTACCTTCCATAAAAATACCTTCATGTGTTGCGGAACCTTTGGCTTTCTGATGTTCTCTTATATCAAAGATTTATCACATAGATCTTGAAGCCTCTTCTTGTTGTTCCAATACCCTAACTATGACATTCAAAAAATTTATGCTCCCCTCGTGGCCCCCTCCAAACCTCTCTCTCTCTCTCTCTCTCTCTCTCTCTCTCTCTCTCTCTCTCCCCCACACACACACACACACATGTCAGGTGGATAGCAGTTTGCATGGAGCTCTTATGTGCATACACATACGACTTGTCATCATGGTATAGTAGTTGACAAATTGGCGCTGCGGTTGCAGTGATAACCCTAAATCAACACGTGAAAAGGACGAGCAAACTCTTTTTTCTTAATCTCTTTAAGGAAAAGTATAGATGGCTATGATTGGTCGGTCTCTCTCTCTCTCTCTCTCTCTCTCTCTCTCTCTCTCTCTCTCTCTCTCTCATACACACACACAATGCAATCGTAGTCCTCCGATTCACTCTAGAAAGATGACAATGCATCTGTATGCCTTCTCTCTATCTTTCTCTCTCTCATATTAGATCTAGAGATCAAGACTCATCAAGTATATCTTTGATATCTCTTTTATCACCTTCTTTCCTTTATTTCTCAATTCTTTTAAGTTGAAGACTTGCTCAATAGCTCTCTCTCTCTCTCTCTCTCTCTCTCTCTCTCTCTCTCTCTCTCTCTCTCTCTCTCTCTCTCTCTCACACACACACACACACACACACACACACACTAAACACATGGAGTTCTTTCAGCCGATCGGTTGCAATCAGCTCATCCTTCACACGACTTCTAAAAATTTTAGTTGTCTGTATCTCCCTACTCATCAATCAATGACAATGTACCACATTTCTACCAACTTGCTACTATTGCGCCATGCTTTCAAAACCATGGCTTGCCAATATACGTAGTCATTTTGGTGGGCTACCAAGTTGCCAAGGAAAGTCTCTCTCTCTCTCTCTCTCTCTCTCTCTCTCTCTCTCTCTCTCTCTCTCTCTCTCTCTCTCTCTCTCTCTATCATAACTTCTTCATCCGAACTCCGATTTGGGTGATCTATAGCCTCAATCGAAGAGCACGAAGTACTCCACGCATTGATGTAAAGAAAGAAATTTTCAGAGTTATGGAAGGCGTCTCTGTAGCAGCATTTCCGAAGTGAACAGGTTCAACAAAATTGATTCTCATCTCCTATTTTACATACAATGTCTTCCGGCACTCGCAAGGGTTCTTCTTCTTCAACAAGGTCCACAACCATTGTGGAAAATGATCCAAAATCTCCTAAGTGTGGAGATAGCAACACAACCACCCAACCAACGACATCGGAAACCATGATCATGGCGTTCTTGGTATCATTGCAAGAGACCGTAAACAAACAAGGCGAAGACTTACGAGCACTTGCAATGGAGAATGGCACACTAAGGGTACTTGTGGTTGAGAATGAGAATCTCAAGAGGAAACTTGAGATGCAAACAACACGTTTGATGCAACTTGAAGAGGAAGTCAAGGAATGTAAACGCTCTCTTGTGGACTTGAATGCTTTGAAGGAGCAGATGAGCAAAGTAGAGCATGACCATGTATTGAAAGAGGAGAAATTTGACACTATGAGCCGGGATGTATGCGACATGAAAAATGTATGCACAAACAAGTCTTGGGCTGATGTATGTGGTAGCAATGTGGTTTTTAATTCCTCACTCATGCAAGCTATGGTTCAAACAAAGAATGTTGAGAATGTGGATGTGGAGGAGTTGAAGGAACGGGAGCGACGTTCCAAGAACATTGTTATTCGTGGAATTCCCGAAGAGAAGTTAGAGACACCTCCTTCTCTTGCCATTGTTATTGAAGATTTCTTCAAAACCCACTTTGGCATGTCCCGAGTTATGGTCTATGGAGCACATAGAGTGGGGAAGCAAGGAGCTCCTCGCTCGGGAGAATGGCCAATTGTATGCACCATTCCGGATGAGACCAAGCGAAAGATTATCCTTGATAATAGTTGGATCTATTTGAGGGATACAAAATGTTTTGTATGTGAAGATCGCACTATTAAGCAACAAAATATGCATCGCAAGGCATATGAGGAAAAGAATAATAAAAACAAGGAGATCTCTCATGAAGAAAATGTGCCCAAGGAGGAGGCAAGTCTCTCAAGCAAATAGGGATGCGTGACCTATGAGACCGACTTACAATTGAAAATATGCTTTTGGAATTGTAATGGATACCCATGGAATGCGGGGGTTGGCATTGATAAACTAACAAGCAAAGCCGATGTTGTACTTCTTGTTGAAACTTGGAAGCATGATACACAAAGGATTAACGGCTTGGAGGATTACAATGTACATTCATTGATGTGGTCAAAGAATCTCAAGCAACGAAGAGGACAAGGAGGGTTAAGAAAGGATTGGAAGATTTTGTATCAATTGTGAAAGATAACAATTACAAACGTTATGTATGGCTGAAAATTATGACACCAAAAAGAGTACCCATTTTTGTAGCCGGTTGCTACATTCCTCATCATCATTCTCCCTTTTATGCTTGCATGGATAGAGATCAACCATTTTCTAATTTGGAAGAGGACATTGCTTATTTCAAAGGTGAAGGTGATGTTATTGTATTTGGGGATATGAATGCTCGCACAAAAACATTGCAACATGATACTCAACAATTTGATATGCCATACATTTCAAGGGAGTTGGAGGAAGTTCACTTGTATGATCGTACTTCAATGGATGAGAAAGAGCCGGATCACTATGGAAAGTTACTTTTACACATGTGTAATAGCACGGGTATGCTCATTGCCAATGGTGTATCTTTGTGGAGTGGAACCAATGGATTTACATGTAGGAGACATAATGGGGATAGTGTGATTGACTATATGCTACTCTCTGAAGCCATCATGTATCGCATAAAGAGTTTTATGTTTGGTCAATGGACCCCGGAATCCGACCATCACACTTTATGTATTGACCTTTCATGTGGAGAAGCAACTAAGCATGATAATCTCAGCCAAAGGAAAGAGAAGTTATCACTATGTATGGATTTCAAACGGGCACCAATGTACATTGAAATGGTTGAGAAAAAATTATGGATGACAAATTATGGATGACAAAGCTTCACCATTGGAAACTAAATGGGAATCTTTCAAGAAAGCTATTTGTTCTTGTGCGGAAGAATGCTTTGCCATAAAGCATCTCCATGGTATCAACAAAGATAGATCACACAAAAGGTGGTTTCATAAAGAATGTCAAGATGCTCGAAAGTCCTTGATAAAGCTTGATGCAACTATGGACAAAGACAACTATCAAAGTCATTTGCATACATACAAGGCATTGATTCAAAAGAAGAGAAGAAGATGGGAAGTAAAGCAACAAGAATTTCAAGTCCAAGAAAAGGCACATGCATGTGGAAGATTTTGGAGAAACTTGAGAGGCAAGCGGGTTGAGAATTTTGGTAACTTGAGTCTAGTAGATATGTACACACATTGTAGGCAATTATATGAGCAAGAAAATACTGAAAAAATGCCATTTTATGGTTCACTCCCATGTATGCCATCTTTTTTTACTATTGAGGATGTATGCGGTGGGCTTGAAAAGTTGGCCACTCGCAAAGCGGGAGATCTTCAAGGTATCAAGCCGGAGATGATAAAATGGACGGGAGATTTTACCCATGAGTGGATGTGTGATATGTTCAACCTTGCACTTCAACATGGTATGCCTTATGATTGGAGTACTAATTGGGTTAATCCTTTGCATAAAGGAGGGGATGTAAAGAATGTAAGCAACTACCGGACTATAATGATTGGGTCTCTTATGGCAAAGTTGTTTGGGTGCATAATGGAGATGAAATTGAGTGATTGGGCTGAAGAGAATGACAAGCGTGCAAAGGGACAAGCGGGTTTTCGTCGATGCCATAGCACCATTGATCATCTTGTCACTCTTCGTGTTCTCATGGAGGAAAGTCGGTTGAAAGGCAAGCGATTGTATTGTTGTTTTGTGGACTTTAAGAAAGCCTTTGATATGATTCCACGTAACAATTTGTGGAGAAGGATGGAAGAACTCCAAGTGCCAAGTGAGTTTATGCTTGCGGTTTCTCGAATCTATGAGAAGGTGATTTGTCAATTGCGCATGGGAAGAGAAATTTCAAAAAAATTTGTAAGCACTATTGGGTTAAACAAGGATGTCCATTGTCACCAACTCTCTTTGGTCTATGCATCGATCAATTGGAACAAATGGTACTTGACTTTATGCAAGAAGAAGGCATTGAAGAGGTCACTATTTGCAATGCGGTAATCATGCTTTTGTTGTATGCGGATGATGTAGTGCTTCTAGCACACACTTTAGAAGATGCACAAAAGCTTATGGTTGTCCTTGAGAACTTTTGCTTGCATAGTGGGCTGATTGTAAATGAATCCAAAACAAAGGTTATGCTTGTGAAAACCAACCATAAGGAGGAGCCATGCATTGTGTACAACAACGAGACACTTGAAGTTGTTGAGAGCTTTAAGTACCTTGGCCTTGAGGTTCCATCCAATCACAAGTGGCATGAATGTGCTATGCGTCGTTGGGAAGCGGGAAAGAGAGCATATTATCCATTTGAGAACATGTGTAATGCGGGAAACATCAAGTGTTGGGTTCTCAAGAAGTATCTTTTTGATGCATTGGTGACACCGGTTCTTCTTTATGGAGTTGAAGTGTGGGGCGGGAGCATCTCAAAGTCTACATGGAAAGAGTTTGAGAATGTCCAAAAGCGTTTTCTTACAAACTTTCTCCAAGTTAAGACACAAACACCATATATGCTCCTACTTCTTGAGTCGGGATCTCTTCCAATTGAGGTTATGGGCATAGAAAGGGTTGTGGAGTACATGATAAAGATGAGTCAAAACCCCTCACATCGACTTCCTACAATTGCATGGGAAGCAAGCAAAAAAGTTCAAAAGACGCATAAAAGCAAGATCTTGAGCACGGGATGGATGCAAGACATAAAGAAGTGGTTTGGGAGATGGGATGCATTACACTTGCTACATGATGCTTCAATTGACTCTCAAGTGAATGAAGCTTTTGTACAACGCCAATGTATTACGGCTTGGGAGAAATCCGGTGGGTCACCCTTCATACATTACACCACCTATATTGCCCCCAACTACAAAACCATGTTCTTCGCTGAGAGAGGAAACCGTACTCACACTTACATGCTTGAGCCTATTCCCTTGTCCGCGATACGCACTATCGCACCAATTCGGCTTAGCTCCCATTTCCTTGGATGCGAGATAGGGCGTTGGGGCAATGGAGAAGAGTCAAATCGATTGTGCACATTATGCTCACTGCAAGTTCGAGAGTCTGAGTACCACACACTACTAGAGTGCTCAGCTTTTGATCACATCCGAACTTGCTTCTCTCACATTTTCAGCCATAACTTAGACCTACACACTTTCCTCTCCCAGCCAAAGTGTGGGCTCTCCATTTTGACTCTCATCACTACAATTTTGGAGCATCGAGAGTCACTCATCAGCCATACACATACTACATCACATGTAACTTTGGTCCCATAGGTCATATTTGACCTCCAAGGACGATAATAAAATCTATCTATCTCTCTCTCTCTCTCTCTCTCTCTCTCTCTCTCTCTCTCTCTCTCACACACACACACACACACACACACACTGTGACAGTGACATGTATGCATGCAGAGAGCGTGTGCACACACATGCAAACTATCAGGTGCACAGTTTCGGCTACTACAATGTATATGTCGTTGAAAAAGGTTGGATTTGCGTATTCTACTCTCTCTCTCTCTCTCTCTCTCTCTCTCTCTCTCTCTCTCTCTCTCTCTCTCTCTCTCTCTTACACACACACACACACACACACACAGATTGACAACAGCTTGTCAGACGCACAAATTTGACTATTGCAAGTGATTGGGAAAGGCTGGAGTTGCAATCTGAACTACTTTATGCAATTTTTGAAGGCTGGGACTCAACATCTCAATATTGGCATTGATCAAACGGGCCATACGAATCAACCAAAAATGCGACGTGTGGAGGCCCTCTCCTTCCTCTAATTTTTTAAGGTCCAGTATAAAGAGTATAGATAATGGACTACTGAATAATAGCAGAAAACTATTATGTACCCAACTGCTCAAGAAAAACCTAGGTTTAGTGCAATCCCACCTACAAATTTCTCAAGTATATCTTATGCACCTTGGAGGGGGCTACCACGTGACATAAGAAAAGGTCTTGGCGGGGGTGGAGGCCAAGGCGAAGAAAGAGAGAGAATGGACTGGGTGCCAAGGAAAAGGACCTCTCTCTCTCTCTCTCTCTCTCTCTCTCTCTCTCTCTCTAACGAGCCGCACACTTGTAATATTTAATTTGAAGATTAGGACACCCACAACAATTGCAAAAAAAACCTAGGTTTAGTGTAATTCCACCTACAAATGTCAAGATTTACCTCTAATTTTTAAAAAAATTGTTTTCAGTAACACTCACTCAACAATATTGAAGTAGAAACATAAAAATACAACATCGCCATGCTCCAAGAGAGCCATGTATGCAAAAAGAATAACACTTCAAGTCACAACCTTAAATTTTAAATTGAAAGACCACCTCCAAAGTTCAAAGAAACTACAAAGTTCAAAAACCTAAATCAAAGTTTAAAGAATCTACAAAGTGCAAAGAAGTTTAGTGCAAAACCTTCAAACTTTATAGTAAATTTGCCACTTTTTTTTTTGGGAAAAATCATAACATAGCCAAATGCTCAAAAAAACCTAGACCTACTAAAATCTCACTTACTGATTTTAAAAATTATCTGTATACATACAAAATATATAAAAATTGAGTGTAAAAGCCTTCAAATATAATAAAGTTACCCCAAAAAATTCTCACAACTAAGTTTTCCAAGTTTTTGGGAGAAAACACAACTTGATTTAGTGTAACCTCTCTTACAAATTTTTGAAATTTGCCTCGAAAATTCTTTTGCCTTTAAGCGGTTGAAAAAATCTAGGCTATGTGTAATCCCACCTACAAATTTTGAGATTTAGGCTATGTGTAATCCCACCTAAAAATCTAGGCTATGTGTAATCCCACCTACAAATTTTGAGATTTACTTTCAAATTCTAAGTCAACTCAAAGGAAACCACAAAGCTCACAAAAATCAAGCATAAAAATATCAAAAAGTTGTTGGAGTTTCCTCCCATCGTCCACCTTTGAGCTCCGCTCCTACCTTGGGTATACACGCTTTTTGCCTTGGATTCATTGGATCAAATTTTTTTATTACGTCGATTCTTAATTCTGTAGATGTCAATTGTCAATTTTCGATTCTTGATTGCAAATTTTATCGATTGTTGATTGTAAGACCAATGGTTATTCTCCCTCCTCTCTCTCTCTCTTCTCTCTCTCTCTCTCTCTCTCTCTCTCTCTCTGAGACACACATACACACACTCACATGGATTGTAGTAGCAAATGACGCTCTCTCACTCACTCACATGTGCATTCTCTCTCTCTCTCTCTCTCTCTCTCTCTCTCTCTCTCACACACACACACACACACACACACACACACACACATGATGAATCGCATGGACCATTCTCTATTTCTCAGCACACTCTCCCACACATAAAAGCATAGAATGGTTCTCTCTCTCTCTCTCTCTCTCTCTCTCTCTCTCTCTCACACACACACACACACACACACACACGTGCATGTACGCACACAATGTGTCCAAGAGACATCCACAATAAATTATTAGACTCTCATGGTTGAATTGTTGAGCTCATTGCACTTCATTAATGCAATGCAAATGTGGAAGACCTCCGCAACGCTCCAATACCACAGCAAATAGCACGCCTTTTGTATCTTTCATACACACACCTGCAACGAGTCTCTCTCTCTCTCTATCTCTCTCTCTCTCTCTCTCTCACACACACACACACACACACACACACACAAAACACAGATGTGCCGAGATCAAAGATCATTTACCGCATGGAAGGTTCGTGCAAGCGTGTTGAGAGAGGTTCATTGGGTGACAGTTAGAGGGGTTCTTCATGGCCTTCATAATGCAAAGTAGAACTACTCTTCAAATGGCTTTCACAAAAGAAGTAGTCACCCTTGACATTTGAGGACTGAAGTGAGACTCCATGGCCTTCTCAAGAGCTGTAAATAATCTATACTAAGGATAAAGGGGTAGGGAATTTCGGCTCCCCCCCCTGCCATGTGGCTGAAGCTGCTTAGTCCGACGCACCTTGCGGCCTGCACAGGAAACGACCGAGTGTGTTCTCTGCAGCTTTGTGCTCGCATAGAGAGAGAGAGAGAGAGAGAGAGAGAGAGAGAGAGAGAGAGAGAGAGAGAGAGAGAGAGAGAGAGAGAGAGAGAGAGAGACGCTTTTTCGCAAACATTGTGTGTGAGAGAGAGTATTATACCTCCCGGATCCGCCAGAGAGAGAGAGAGAGAGAGAGAGAGAGAGAGAGAGAGAGAGAGAGACCCCTCTGAATCTAATTGCGGGTGGGCACGAAGAAAGAGAGAGAGACGCCGCCTATTGGCCATTTTTGATGTGGTTTGAATGTACACAGTGCACAAGTGCATCCTGCTCTCTCTCTCTCTCTCTCTCTCTCTCTCTCTCTCTCTCTCTCTCTCTCTCTCTCTCTCTCTCTCTCTCTCTCTCTCTCTCTCTCTCTCTCTCTCTCTCTTTGTGTGTGTGATTTTCAATGCTCTTCCCTCTCTATCACCTGCTCTCGCTCCTACGATCTATCATGTGGTTCGTTCATCCACCCATTTGCCCACCACCCAGTCCTCATTCGAGTGTGTAGGCTGCAGCACCTGGCCCGCCATCATCCGACCTGTGCAAGGCGCCCCATGAATGCATGCAGCGCTAGCTTCTTCTAGCACCATCTCTGGCTCTACTCCCAGAATTTCTCCAGCCGGCCCTTGCTTCAAAGTTACTTTTGTGGTGGCTAGGCAACATTTGGGAAAAAGTTGTATTTCCAAACATACAAAATTCATTTTCTTGATTTCGTTAAGAGAAAATTTTGGAAAATCAGGTCATTTTTTGGGTTTTTACACTATTTTTCTCTATTTTGTCGCGGAATTTCTCCTTTTCCCCTTGCTCTCAATCAACATTTATGGAGTTGAAAATGTCACGATATTAAGCTGAGACACATTTTTCCGAACATTGTGGCTAGGCAACAAACCATGCTTAACAATGAGCTAGGTCGACTGGTAGGGTCACGACCCCTAGGCTGCAAGTGGCGTTACAACGTGACGTGGCCTACGATCAGAGAAGCTACTCGCCTTTGATTTGCAAACCCATCCGCCCCCATAACCCTTCGCTTCCTCCTGCTATATGCTGGGTCACGACTCCTAGGCTGCAAGTGGCGTTACAACCGACCGACGTGGCCTGCGGGGTCGGAGACTACTCGCCTCTACTCATGTGAAATCTCATCCACCCCCATAACCCTTCTTTTCCTCCTGCACTCAACCTGCAAGCTCCTCCACCTGCCAAGCTTCTGTAGCTCCTTGCACCTGTAAGCTCCTCTAGCTGCAAACCCCTCCCCACTTCCAGCTATGCTTGGCACTGCATTGATCGACATGTATGGCAAATGGAGTGCACTTCATAAAGTATGAAAATTGCTTGAGGAGCTTCATGATGTGAGGGACATCATCTCTTGGAATGCACTGATTGCGGGATATGTCCAATTTGGGTAGGGCCAAGAAGCTTTGAGTTGTTCTTAGTGAATGCAAAGTGAGGGTGTCTCTCTAGATGCAATCACATATGCTTGCATCTTGGAGGCATGTGGCACTATGCGAGATGCTCCCGCTGGTGGTGGTGAGGAGTGGACTTCAGCACCAACTCTCTTGGGCATTCATATTGAATGGCTGGCTATTGTTGGCCTCGCGTACACTTGCACCTTCAAGGCATGTGGCATTACACAAGAAATCAGTTGACATGGGCAAAAGAACTCATGATGGTATTTTCAGCCGGGGGTTGTTGAAAGAAAACGTGCTCGACACTGCCTTGGTCGACATGTATGCCAAATGTGGTGCACTTCATTAAGCACATAAAGTACATAATGATCTTTTTTTTTTGGGACGTCGTCGTCTTTTGAAATGCATTGATTTGTGGGATATGCCTAACTTGGGCAGGGCCAAGAAGCTCTAAGTTGTTTCCGGTGGATGTGAAGTGAGGGTGTCACTCCATATGCAATCACATACACTTGCATCTTGAAGGTAAGGGTCAGCAATCCCTTGGCTGTTTTTAGCAGATGCAAAGAGATGGTATCTCTCTAAATGCAACCACATAAACTTGCACCTTCAAGGCATGTGGCAGTGTACAAGATGTTGATATGTGCAAAAGAATTTATGATGGTATTGTTAGTGAGGGGTTGTTGAAAGAAAACGGGGAATAGTGACTATGATCGCCCATTACGTCGATATAGATCCTACTACTCTTAAATGCTTCTACTTCTCATATCACAATTTGATGACCCTTAAAGTAATCTCTCTCTCTCTCTCTCTCTCTCTCTCTCTCTCTCTCATGTGTTGGAAGTCGACGCTGCTCCTCCACATGAAATTATATATATACTATAATAAAGGGGGACAAGCAAGATCACCTCGGTGCATGATAACCAACAAGAGGCACGGTCCATATATTGTACTGTAGGACCCTAAAATTATAAGGGGAGCTACCAAGCTGAGCACCATGGCCACCATAATAGGAAATGGGAGCCCCTTTCAACGTGATTGTTGCCTTAAGGTCTCCTTGCTCTCTCTCTTATTCCTTCCCTCAACAGTCGTAATCAATCACGTACACTTGCACCTTAAGGGCATTTGGAATTACATTTGAAATAAATGCATTGTCTATCGACCAATAGGCAAAATACAAGCAAGATCACCTCGATGCATGATAACCAACAAGAGCCACGGTCCATATATTGTAGTGTAGGAGCCTAAAACTATAAGGGGAGCTGCCAAGCTGAGCATCATGGCCACCATAATAGGAAATGGGAGCCCCTTTCAACGTGATTGTTGCCTTAAGGTCTCCTTGCTCTCTCTCTTATTTCTCCCCTCAGTGACCATGAGCAATCACGTACACTTGCACCTTGAAGGCATTTGGAATTACACAATATGCAGATATGGACAAAGGAATTCATGATGATATGGTTCGCCAAGGGTTATTGAAAGAAAACGGTGTGCTTGGCATTGCCTTGGTCGACATGCATGACCAGGAAGCTCTCGGTTGTTTTTAGCATTTTCAAAGAGAGGGAATCTCTCCAAATGCAAATCTCCATGATATGGTTAGTCAAGGGGCTAATGAAAGAAAATGGCCTGCTTGGCTCTACCTTGCTGGACATGTATGCCAGATGTGGTGCACTTCATTAAGCACAAAAAGTGCTTGAGGAGCTTCCTGTCCGAGATGTCGGGGGCTGCTTGGCTCTACCTTGCTAGACATGTATGCCAGATGTGGTGCACTTCATTAAGCACAAAAAGTTCTTGAGGAGCTTCCTACCCGAGATGTCGGGGGGGGGGGGGGGGGGAGAGAGAGAGAGAGAGAGAGAGAGAGAGAGAGAGAGAGAGAGAGAGAGAGAGAGAGAGAGAGAGAGAGGAATCTCTGGATTGTTTTTTGTTGCGATGGGGCCTCACAAGAGTGCATTGATCGCAAGATATGTCCAACTGCAGGGTCAGGAAGCTTTGGGCTATTTTGAGGAGATGCAAAGTGAGGGCATCTCTCCAAATGAGATGATGTACACTAGCACCTTTTGATATGGGCAAAAGATGACGTACACTAGCACCTTTTGATATGAGAGAGAGAGAGAGAGAGAGACAGAGAGAGAGAGAGAGAGAGAGAGAGAGAGAGACAGAGGGAGGGAGAGTCAATATGTACGACAAGTACGTGGATACACAGGGGTTTGACTATGCAACAAAACGTATAGGGGTGCAAAGCCTCAATCATGTAGGACCCTAAAATTATAAGGGGAGCTACCAAGCTGAGCACCATGGACACCATAATAGAAAATGGGAGCCCCTTTCAACGTGATTGTTGCCTCAAGGTCTCCTTGCTCTCTCTCTTATTACTTCCCTCAATGGTCGTAAGCAATCATGTACACTTGCACCTTAAGGGAATTTGGAATTACATTTAAAATAAATGCGTTGTCTATTGACCAAGAGGCAAAAACAAGCAAGATCACCTCGATGCATGATAACCAACAAGAGGCACGGTCCATCTATTGTAGTGTAGGAGCCTAAAACTATAAGGGGAGCTTCCAAGCTGAGCATCATGGCCACCATAATAGGAAATGGGAGCCCCTTTCAACGTGATTTCTGCCTTAAGGTCTCCTTGCTCTCTCTCTTATTTCTCCCCTCAGTGACCGTGAGCAATCACGTACACTTGCAGCTTGAAGGCATTTGGAATTACACAAGATGCGGATATGGACAAAGGAATTCACGATGATATGGTTCTCCAGGGGTTATTGAAATAAAACGGTGTGCTTGGCATTGCCTTGGTCGACATGCATGACCAGGAAGCTCTGGGTTGTTTTTAGCATTTGCAAAGAGAGGGCATCTCTCCAAATGCAAATCGCAATGATATGGTTAGTTAAGGGGTTGATGAAAGAAAATGGTTTGTTTGGCTCTGCCTTGCTGGACATGTATGCCAGATGTGGTGCACTTCATTAATCACAAAAAGTGCTTGAGGAGCTTCCTGCCCAAGATGTCGGGGGGGGGGGGGGGGGAGAGAGAGAGAGAGAGAGAGGAATCTCTGGACTGTTTTTTGTTACGATGGAGCCTCCCAAGAGTGCATTGATCCCAAGATATGTCCAACCGCAGGGTCGGGAAGCTTTGGGCTATTTTGAGGAGATGCAAAGTGAGGGCATCTCTCCAAATGAAATGATGTACACTAGCACCTTTTGATATGGGCAAAAGATGATGTACACTAGCACCTTTTGATATGGGCAAAAGATGATGTACACTAGCACCTTTTGATATGTGTGTGTGTGTGTGTGTGTGTGTGTGTGTGTGTGTGTGTGTGTGTGTGAGAGAGAGAGAGAGAGAGAGAGAGAGAGAGAGAGAGAGAGAGAGAGAGAGGCAATATGTACGACAAGTACGTGGATACACACGGGTTTAACCATGCAACAAAACGTATAGGGGTGCAAAGCCTCAATCATGGAGTAATACAAACATGCACAAGGTTGGGCATTGGGCAACATAGAAAAAAGAGGAGCATAAGCACATACATGCGTAGGGATGGGCAGCCTTTGGCAACCAAGCAAAGCCATAGGCTTTGTGCAACTGAGGGGATGACTAAGGAACAATGCAGAGAGAGAGAGAGAGAGAGAGAGAGAGAGAGAGAGAGAGATGCTAAGTAAGAGCAAGGGGTTTGAGGGTAAGAGCGGCGCCGTTTTACTAGTATAAATATAGATAGAGTACTACTTTTTTGACTTTACATTACCAAGACTAAGTTCTAATCTTTTGACTTTACATTGGCATCAATCAATCAGAAAGTCTTATCATTTTTTACCATCTAAGTACTTAACTCTTCACTTTTGCATTTCAAATGAAATGTTTCCAAAGGTTTTCTTTGAAATGAACCAGAGTGTGACACGTGGTTTGAGGGTAAGAGCGGCGCCGTTTTACTAGTATAAATATAGATAGAGTACTACTTTTTTGACTTTACATTACCAAGACTAAGTTCTAATCTTTTGACTTTACATTGGCATCAATCAATCAGAAAGTCTTATCATTTTTTACCATCTAAGTACTTAACTCTTCACTTTTGCATTTCAAATGAAATGTTTCCAAAGGTTTTCTTTGAAATGAACCCGAGTGTGACACGTGGTGGCTCTCTCGTGGTGGCTCTCTCCTTCCTTCAAAATTTTAAGCTCCATTAGATATAGTATAGTTGACTTCATAAAATCTACATATAAGTGCATGGCACACCAATTAGGCAATGACAACTCATCTCATGTTAGCTCATCCCAAATTGGTGACTGCAAATCAACAAGATTTAATCAACAATAATGTTTACAAAGAACAAGAGTTAATTAACAACAATGATAACAACTTCCCAAAATCATATGAATGCTAGTATGACATGAAGCATGAAGTCTTGCATCCTCATCAGCATCTCCTTGATGGAGAAGCGGTCAACGGGGAACTCACCATGACAGATAGAAACCACTCCGTCCTTCTTTAATTTTTCAATTTGCTTCCATGTCTTTATAATGGTGTGTCTAACGATTTGGTTGCATAGCTCATGCATGTGGGTAAGCACAACTTTTACATCCTCATTGGCCACTATGTCATTTGATTGCAAATGTATGTTCTAATAAAACAACCCTTTGGTCACTCTTTGTGAAAGTTGTGAGGGATCTTCATAGGGTTCTCAACAGGGGTCTCATGTGGTGCCTACTATTGAGTGGGTTCCATAACAGTGGAAAACGCATAGGGGCATATGATGGCTACACAAACTATGGAGTGGATGGTGAAGTTGTGGTAGGTGTGGAGCCAACAAAGGGAAGCGGGGACATGACATCATTGGCACCATCTCCCTAGTATTTTCCTCCACCACTACTAGAGTTTCATAGTCGTGATTGGACACTAAAGAATGAGAGCATCGTGAGTATGTGCTCCTTGGTAGGGATGGATATGAGGATGGTTGCATAGAGTCTAGGTATTCTTGGTGCTTTGGCGAGAGAGTGCCATACCAAGCATCAATGTTTGCTCGTGAGTATACACAAGCAAAAGTGCAAGAGTGAAACAAGAAAAGTGTATGAGAACCCTAGCCTACATGGTCAACAAGTAAACATTGCATAAACAACCAACTAAATTGCACCAAACATTCAACTTAATTAATGAAAAAACCCTTAAATTTGAATTTAATACTCATAAAAACAAGCAAAAAACAAAAAAGCTTTGCTTTCATTGCACCAAAATATGTCTAGTTGCTCAAGGGAAAAATTTGCTGGAATATAGTGAATAGGTTTCAAGAAGCCTCCATCTCCTCTCAACACAACACAACATAAATCCCCATATTTATGAAGAAATCTCCCCTAGAGAGATAGCCACACCCTCATCAAAGGCATCATCAGATTCTTCCAAGATTTGGTTAGGATCTTGCCTTTGAATTAAAATTTTCATCAAAAAGTTGATGAAGACATTCAATTGAGATTTCAATGTTGCACTTTAGCGCATTATTGGCCAGTAGATTATGTTTTAATGATTGGGATTAGGTTTTAGGCCACAAGCATATGACATCGTTGCTACTCAAGGTATTGGTGGAGGGCAAGGTGGGTTGTAAGTATAGTTTGTTGGGGTCAAGGTCCCTGTGCCAAATCACCCTTATGGCACATTGTTCACTGACCTTACTAACTAATCTCACATTAGATGCTTATAATATACAAGAGCATAAGGGATCATGCTATTGTTGCTTCACGTGCATCATGTGTCTTCTCTCTCTATCTCTCTCTCCCGCCCCGCACCACCACAAAAAACTTTTGTTGTCACTTTGCAATTGATACTAGATGTTTGATTTCTTTGGAGTACGACAAATGCATAACCAAGTTGCATAAAAGTTCCAAGCAATGCAGTGTTGATAAGTCGCATCCCTAAAAACAACGCGAAAATTATGCTTTTGAAGTCGAAATAATTAGTGATAACTGAAAATTGAAAGTCATGCATATAAGAGCACATGTAAAGTAGCGCTAGGTGACAGGGCTTTCTCCTTGGTGGCAACCTAAAGACAGTCTTGGATTTTCATTGTTGCTTGTGGTCTTAGGGTGGCTCCCTTTGTCAGCTCATGTATGGTCTATGGTTGGATGATATGGTGGGATGGTTGTTGGTAGATGCTATGGTTCGGTTGGAGCATGGCTTTCATTGTAACTTTTTTGTTTTTGTAATATACACACACACACACACACACACACACACACACACACACATATACACTCAATATTGTGAGTTTGGGGGGAAAAAAAGTAGTGCTAGGTGAAGTGAAACGAATAGAGCACTAAAAGGTACCGTTTGCTTTGGACTTGTAGAGTATTTGGTAAAGAAAGTGGTAGCACATCACTAACCCGTCTATGTGGTGTCACTTATGTGTATGTGGATCTTCTATGTAGAATTGGATACTTCAGGAGATGATCTAGCTATTTCAACAGCTAGATCATCTTCTAGCTATTCATGATCGGTTGTCGCTCATGGACGACCTAGCATGAGGTTGTATTGTAGTTATTTTGTTTTCAGTTTTAATATAATACTCTCACATAATGCCAAAAAAAGAAAACGATCTAGCTATTTATGTACATGTATTACATCTCTCATGAACTGATCAAGACTAAGATGAGTGAGAGTTCCCCTCATCCAAAGCACTTTTGCCAATCTTTTTGTAGATTTAGTTGGCATATTCTTGGACCGCTTGAGTTTTATAGTTATTGTCCATATTGAAGTGACAATGATTATCTTTTACTCAATGTATGATGATGATTATCTTGCTTATGTGTCATGTTGTGATTTGTTGAAAAGTGTATCATTATTAGACCTTGAGTGTCTCTAATGCTTCAAAAAGCTTCAAAAGCTGAATTTTATTCGGCCTTTTCATGAGGAATCTCGTGCAATGCGTAAATGTTGAAAATGATGAGATTTACAAAATCCCTCCCAAAAATATCACATTTCCACAAGTCGCCTCTAAAGTGGCTCTCTTACCCTATGTTATTTTGATAAAACATGTGGATTGCATTGGCACATGCGCATTGTACATGATTTGGATTTGGTACTAATAAAGCACCCTTTTGTGACCTTGCCATAGAAAGTACACAACATATAGGTGCTAATTCTGTGTACAACATTTTCTCATTAGCCTCAATGGCCCCAACATTCCAAATGAGTCTATTAACTCATTAATGATTGCGTGATGTTTGGAATTTTTTACCAAAATTACCAAAATTTCTTCAAAAATCGTTTCCTTTGAACTCAATTTTTGACTATCAAATTTATTCTAAAGATCTTATAGGTGGGCAATAACTTTTACATAATTGAAGAAGCAAATATGGGAGTATAAAGCTAGATTGGCTATGGAAGGTTTTGTGCAAAAGTAGGGGTATAGATTTTGATGAGGTTAAAACAACTGCTATGCGGATAGTTCTTCCTTTGGTTTCCATAGCCAACATGGAACTTGTCCAAATAGTTTCTAAGATTGATGTTCTTACATGGTGAGATCTTCATGAAAAGAGTCGCACTCGACATGTAGAGGGTTTCCTTGACAAAAGGCAAAGAGAAACTGGTGTGTAAGAGCAAGAGAATCCTATATTGTTTGAAGCAAACACTAAAGGAATGGTATTGTAAGATGCATTCACGAAATCTCTAGGTCATAGATAGAGGAAAATTGATCATTGCCTCCATGCAAAAAATTCTACATATGGTACTCCCACGGTAGCCACTCATCAAAATCTCCCTAGATCTCTTGTGTTTGAGAGATTATCAATAATACCCCAATAGACATGGTACATTTACACTATGGGACTATACACCATGCACAAATGTGCTTTGACTAGGTGGGAAAGAGATCTAGAGTTGCCTTGGCTAAGCTAGCTTCAAGATTCATGACATAGAGCAAATCCATTGTGTAGAGGATTAAGCCCATGTTGCTCCGGAAGAGGAAGCACCAAAAAGAGGACATTGTGGATGCGAACAATTGCATCCATGTGGATGGTACTCCTCTCTTTTTAATGGATCCTCTTTGGCAATTGGCCTCTCTCTCTCTCTCTCTCTCTCTCTCTCTCTCTCTCTCTCTCTCTCTCTCTCTCTCTCTCTCTCTCTCTCTCGTTCTCTGTGTGTGTGTGTGTGTGTGCGCGCGCGCGTGCACGTGTGTGCACGTGCATGAGCATGCGCACGTTGTCTGCATGTGTCATCGGGATTGCAAGGAACACCGTCGGACATGGCCGGGGGGAGGGGCCATAATTCCTCCCCGCTTTACATATAGTGATATAAATTCTCTCCTTCACATGATACTCCTCTCTTCAGTCCCGGCAGGACTCGGTTCTAAACACCCCTAAATTAAACGCAGTGCAAATATATATGTGGAGCAAATGACAGGTCAAGAAGATTACGTAGCATCACAAAAATGTTTTGAGCACATCGCCAGAATAATTCTCCCACCTTCATTACATAAAAGCCGCCCGTCCATCGCTTCTGCTCCTTGCTCTGGCCGCTCTGGCGACCTCGTCTGCGTGTTCATCATACACAGGTACGCTAGATCTTCCTGCACCGCTGGGAGCTATTTGAAGTCTCTCTCTCTCTCTCTCTCTCTCTCTCTCTCTCTCTCTCACACACACACACACACACACACACATACACACACACACACACACACAGACGCACGCACGCATATAAGCTTATTTCCCCTTCTAAATCCGCCCTCATAAAAAATCTCCCCTCTGCACACATTTTCGGTCTTGTACTTGAGAATTTCCTTGCGTCAGCATCGTCATGCTTTCTGGAGGAGACTTTGATGAGCCCGATGAGCCCCCAGAGCCTGACGAGATCCTCCACGAAGAAGATGATGACGACAATGATGGAGGTGATGATATGATTCTAGATGACAGCACTGATGAGGAAGAATTTGTGGAATTCGACCCATCTGGCCGATATGGGCGGTACTCAGAAGTGCTTGGGAAGGGGGCTATGAAGACAGTCTACAGAGGTTATGACATGACAGATTGCAAAGAGGTGGCCTGGAATAAAGCAAGGCCGCCAATTGAGTGCTCTGATGAGCAGGCAGTGGCGGTGCAGCGTGAAATCCATATACTTCAAGGGCTACATCATCCAGGTATTCTCAAGCTTGGTAATGCATGGGTCAATGACACCGGTGATACTAATTTCATTACAGAGCTTTGCTCTACTACTCTCTTGGAATACCGGCTCAAGCACACGCGTATCAGCAGAAAGGCTGTAAAGAGTTGGGGAAGACAAATATTGAAAGGCCTGGCTTACCTTCACATGCAAGATCCGCCCATCATACACAGGGATTTGAAATGCGAGAATATCCTTGTGAAGTGTAGATCTGACACTGCTCTTAAAATCGGAGATTTTGGAGCCGCAACTTTTCTCGACAAGACGCATCACATGCACACGCTCGTGGGAACCCCAGAGTTCATGGCACCTGAGATGTTTCAGGAGGATTATAATGAGCTTGTTGATGTGTACTCTTTTGGGATGTGCATGCTCGAGATTCTGACGCGAGAGTGTCCCTACAGTGAGTGCAAGAGTCTAGGGCAAATCTATAAGAAGGTCATAAATGGAGAAAAACCAAAGGCCTTGCTCAAAGTAACAGACATGCAAGCACAGAGGCTCATCAACCGGTGCTTGTTACCAGCATGCAAAAGGCCGTCGGCAAGTGAATTGTTAACCGATCCATTTCTGCAGTTTCGTGAAGCAGGGTGCACTAGTTCTGGTCAAAGCATCAAAGCTTCTGCTTCAATGCCAAATTTGAAAACTCTGACTAGTAATATTGGAGTGAAGAATATGCTCAGTGGGCAGGGTATCGTGAATAAGCTCGCAAGACCATCTGCATCTACAAAGAGTGTGGATCACGCGGAGAGTGTAGATCATGATCTGTTGGTCATGAAAAGCAAAGATTGTGTGCCTAGAAAGGCTATTTGCACCAAGAGCCCCTCCTTTCGCAGAACCTATAGGGTGACTGGCAGAGTCGAAGATCAGTATACTTTGCGCTTGAAGATACGGATTCAGGAATCTAGCCGGTCTTGCGATATTCACTTCCCTTTCGACTTGAGATTTGATTCGCCCATGAGCGTGGCAGAAGAGATGGTGCGCACATTAGATTACTCGGAGTCAGATCTGGCAACTATTACTGATTTGATTAGAGAGGAGATTGCAGCATTAATACCCGGTATGGAAGAGAGATTTGTTATGCCAGCGTCACCTGAAATGACGTTTCAAGGTCCCTTCTCAGAGCTCTGTGAGCATAATGAGTCAACTGATGTAGGGTTGTCCTCCATCTCGTCCACCTCATGGGAGCTGAGTTGCAATGCCAATGAGATTGGAAATAAGGGGTTTTGTGAAAGGCTTCTTAGCTCCAAGAGTTATGGAACAGCTGAAGAGGAGCCATGCAGAAAAGCTTCGGATGATTGTAACGCTGAGTTTTCAGCATCATCAGAAGATGGGGGGAGTACAACTACTGTGTTTACATGTGAAGGCGACTCATGGGTCGACAACTCCAGTGATTCAATGGAACTTATTTCTGAGAATGATGAAGAGCAAGGTGACTCGATGCTTCCAGAGGGTGATTCAATTACAACGAGAGATTCCACGAACTCATTGCCTAGTACGCTTTTCACGGAGCAGGCTTCGTTTGCGTCAAAGGAGATAAAAAAAGGGAATGAGTGCAACTCATTATCAAACAATACTGATGTAGCTGTTAATGCAGCTTTGGAAGAGAATGGAATAGTCTCGGATGATTGTGGTGCATTTAGAAGGAAAAACAACCGATTGGTGCTTTTTGGCAGTAGGCAGTCTCCACCCCATTGTACCTCGAAAAGCCCTTCCAGGTTCAAGCAGCTTCCTGCGGGAATTGGCATTCTACTGAGGCCTAGTGAGCAGGGCCTTCGAAGGGCACGCCCTTCTTGTATAAATGCATCCGCCTGACACTAACAGCGATATTGTTTGGTTTTGTGGCTTCGGCACATCCCCACAGCACTTGTGGATTTACTCACATTTGCAGGGAGTTTGTGCATATCAAAAAAAATTACTGGTTCAAATGTATGATGTCAAACAAACGGCCACCCCTCCCTAGAGCTTGAATTTATGCTGCGGAGGGGATATATGGTTTCTGAATTTGTTGGGAAGGTTACATGAGTCTTTTGTATTTCTGGTTTGACTGGGTTGTGTACAACTATTGCAAATTGAGTGCAAAAGTTGGATTAAGTTCTCTCCATTGTTCCCAGTACATGTGGTGCATCAATTAGGTGGCCATGGTGATGCCTACGCGCGGCCCTTGGCCCTTGCCCGACCATGTTTCATGGCTAATATTTGGAAGGGATAAGCACCTCCCCCTGTGGGCCCTCTGGTGTGTTGTAAAAAAAAGTCGGATTTAGTGTGTTCTTAGCAAGAAACACCCCCCCCCCCCCCCCCCCCCGCCCCCCCCAAATTTTCCCTCCTGCTTTTTTTTTTTTTTGTAGTGGTCGCAGTGCAAAGTGAACACGTATGCAGCATATCATTTCAGTATCAATTTGTTTGCAATCCATGAAAGGGATTATGTATGTACCTTGCTGTCAAGCCTTGTAAAGTTAGGCTTGATGTCAATTTTCAAGGCCCCTTTCCTTGGAGTAAGATTAGTAAAAACTCTCTGCTAAGAGTCGGTTTTACATTGTGGATGTGTGTGTCCCTGCTGAAAGCAAAAATTTACTTGTGTAAGATTGGTAGAGAGAGAAGAAGAAGAAGAAGAGCGGTTTAACGTCATAGGAGACTATCCCAAGAGACCTTAAAGATCTATCCGATGAGGGGAGTTGAAGTCAAGACCTGTTATTCAAGAGAGGGGGAAGAGAGAGAAGTTTTTAACGTCGTTGGAACAATCCCACGAGACCTCAAAGATCTATCCGACAAGTTTTGAACTCGGGACCTCTTAGGCAAGAGGCTAACAAGTCCGGGCAACATTGATCCAGAGATGTAGGAGCTGTTGTTGTGATCCAAATTCGTTGTTTGGGGATTGAGCTGTGCCTCCCCATCTAATGCTCAAGGGGAGATTATTTCTGAGAGTCTTGAAAGCTTTCCTTGCATCATGCCCACACCAACATTTTCCTTGACATGAAGAGGTGGCTTCTTGCCTCATGTGCTGTGTTATGAGGGTGTGGTTGGAGATGTGGAGAGGGTTGATCCTCTAGTAACCTTGGAGTTTGGACTGGAAAGGTGATTCGACACCTCTTTTGTTTGCAAACATGAGGGTCAAAAATTGGACTCACATTGATTGGACAAGAGCTTCGCTTCCTTCTATGTGAGTGGATGTGATCTTGACGCTTTGGGCAGAGATTGAGAATGCGATTCTAATAGATTGGCGTCCACTGTGGCAAGGGGACCCTCATCACTAAAGACCACGGGTCTTGAATGAAGCCCAAGCCATGGGATTGATGATGCACAACATGGGCACAATTTTCATGGTGATGTGCGTTTGTTGGATGGCGGCTAAGTTTCCTTTTTAGGCCCTACTTGACTTTCGCTTGCGTCTGTTTACAAACCCACGCGGGTGCGTGGTTAGCACATCAGCCTGTCAATGGGGAGGTCGCCAGTTCGATGCCTAGCTTGCGAATGAGAAAGTCAATGCCGTTTGAATTTTGTGGACCATCCACGCCCCTTGAGATCCCTGTGAATCCTTGCTCGCCATCAATCCCATGGCTTGGGCTTCATTAAATACCCCATGCCACTTAGTGTTGTGGCAAGCGGACCTTACACATGGCGGTGGTCTGTGAGTTTGTTTTAGTCTTGAGATTGGTTTTAAGATCAACGATACCATTGGAGTGATGGCCCTTTGCATTCGAACCATTGATCGCATTCCCACTGGTGGTGGGGCTACTTTATTGAGACACACAAATGAGGTTTTGTGGTTCTTGAGAGTAGCTACTATTGGTGTTAACGGCCGTCCGACATTTGATGAGATTTTGTTGGATTTAGAGGCCTCCACTCTTGTTCTTTATGTAGTTGATTCCACAAGGAAGCATCGTTGTGTAGAGTTGATTTTCCGTGTGGTTGATGTTCGGTATCATAGAATAAGACTCTTGGAGGGTTGTGATACTTGAGGGCCTGGTTGTGAGGTCCCAAATCCACACTCAAAAACTGTGATGGGATCATTGATAAAATTCTACATCTAATGAAAAGCAGAGTTACTAAAAAGGGAAATTTAGGGCACATGCTCTCACCATTAACCTCTCGCCATTAGATCTGATTATGATATTTTCATCTCAGCTTCCTAACAGTGTGGTTGAACTTTGAACATTATGTCATATCTTTTTAAGTTGTTTTGATATTTTTCTTTTTTAATGTATTGTAAAAATTACACAATTTAATAAATATTCAAAATAAAAATCTAATGATAATATTTTTATCTTAACTTTCTAATAGTACATTTGAACTCTAAAAGTTATTTCATATCTTTTAGTGATTTTGATATTTTTGGACAACATAAGGAGTCCTTAGTGAAGGGTAGATTTTTGGGTGCAAACCTGGACCATTGAAAAAAGCTTATCGATTAATGCCACATGACGAGCTAATAATAATTTTAAATTATATTTCATAGGGCCTTGTGAGAGGGTGTTGACATTTGTGTACCTCTATCTTTAAAGAGGGGTATTGAGTTATTTTTAATGTGTTTGAAATATATTGGAATGTAAATAGTTTATTGTTGCACTTCAAAAATAAAAAACATAATATTGTGTTGTGACACTATATGTTTAGAAATAATGTCACTTTCTATTTTTCGCAAAGAAGCTTTTTATTAGGAAATCTTTGTCAATAGCCTTATATAGGCCATAGTGAATTTTCACCTTGTTGCTTATTGATTTTCATTCAAAATAAAAACAAATTGGTCTAAATTAATATTTAAATTATAAGTAGGACTATGATATTTTTATCTCGACTTTCTAATAGTCTAATAATTATGTAATTAATGTTCTTTCACATTTTGCGTATATAGAAAGAAGATAATCCATGATGTAGAATGTTTAATCTTTCTTGATTTAAAATATAGAAGCATAGAATAGTTTGAGTAATTATCTTTCACTAATCTGAGTGGTTTAGGATCAATCACTTTGATTAGCTCACTAGAGTTTTTGCTTTCTTAGTGAGTTTGAGTAAACTATCTAAAGCTAAAGAGATTTTGACAAGGTCTTCAAGCCTAACTAAGTTTGTGAGAGTTAATGGCCTTTTATAAATGTATGTCCCTCCCCCAAAAAAAAAAACTTCGTATACATCCCTTGCTGCTAAATTTATTATGCACATGGCTTGCTACCATTTCTCAGTAGTTGTCCAATTTAAAAATAAAGCTATGCTATTTTGGTTGCATTTCTTGTTTTAAGTAAACATATTTGCCCATGTGGTCAAGACCATGTGACACCTTATTCAAGCCATGTGTTATAATATCTACTAAGGTTTTCAATAATTTGTTCATTTTAAATAACCATGTAGAATTAAATTACGTCCGATTTTGATTTCGAAAATTCTTAATTTAAGTAATGATGTGCTTAAGATTCTAAAAATACCAAATTTTTATGATAAGGATTTGTCAATTATTGAACTTAATATTTTTAAATAAGAACATAAAATATTTTTTGTATTTTGTAAAGGTGGAAATCTTACATTCACTACAACTTGAAGAATTTGAGAGTCCTCATCTCAATTGAAGTTAGAGAAAACATTACAAAGGGAGACTTCATTCTCCCGTGTACTATCTTCAGTGGGATAATCTTTCCATTTGACAAGATGCGCTCTCTCATCACTATTTTTAAAGGTTCTTTCTCTAGTGTTGCAAATACAATATGGTTGAAATTCAAGCACTCCCTGCTTTTGCATTACAATTTGTTCATCATCCAGAGCATGATTGGGATACAAGGCTTAAGGAGACTGATGGAACACGTCATGAACCTTGAGGTATTCGATTAGCTTTAGCTTGTAAGCTTAATCACTAAGTACTTATGGGCACCCTCATATTGTATGTGGTTAACTACAATTGGGATAGCTGGAGCATAATGGTTAATTATTGTGTTGTCTTTTTATTTTTTTACTAACGGTGAGTTGATGACTTGGAGATTGAAATTCTGGGAGTTGAGGAGAAAGCATCGATAACAAATAAATTCCTCGACCGTTTTACATTTGCACAGTGTCTTAGATCTTTTATCAATAAGCCACTATGGCTGCTTTGTAAATATGATAGTGAGAACTTGTCCTAAGAGGGTCATCCAATAAGTGATATGCTCCACTCAAAAAATAAAGTGGAACTAAGTGTAAAAGAAAGGCCACCAATTTTTGGCACCAATAAGCAATATCAAATATTACTAGTATGTGACCCGCGCGTTGCTGCGGTCAAGGAGTATCATTCAATTTTGGGTAGCCCCCCTCCCCCTTTCTTCAAAGGGATAACATGTGTCAGTATTCTTTATGCATCCAACTCAAGGTAGTGACAACCATACCTTAAATGCTTTATTATGTGCAATAATATTTTACATGCTTTCTGGTATCAACTTAAATCACATCGACTTTGTGTGACAATAGAAAGTGCATAGAGAATTGAATGAATGTAACAACTATAGAACATAAACTTAAAAGACTGCACGTTTGGGGGGGGGGGAGAGAGAGAGAGAGAGAGAGAGAGAGAGGGAGGGAGAGGGAAACTAAAAGAAAAACAACAATCCACTTCCATTATTATAAGTAGTCTTTGCAACCATAACATAATACTCGTCTTAAAAGAAAAAGTTTTTTGAAAGCTACTAAATTTCAACTAACAAAACAGTTGCAACTTCAAAACGACAACCTTCGGGATGTTGTATTTGGTACTCGTAGAATCCATTGGCCCACACAACGAATGCTCCTACCAAAACGATGACGGCCCTCATGTAGGTGTACAGTACACCCTCATGTAGGGTGTACAATACAATCCTCCAATTTTCAAACCTATCCCTATAAGAGTATTTTGCATTGGCCGGCAAGCAATCTCCGAGCTCGCGAACCCGTATGCGAGCTGAACCTGCACTATGATTCAAAGCCACACTGATTTAAAAGTATCCTTGTAGTCCGCCAAAAAACTCATGTACTTCCATTAAAATGTTATCACGATAATAGTAATTCTTGCAAGCCAACAGGTTAAGTACAATAAGTTTAATAACCAACCAAAACATTAAAAAGCATTGTGCTTCATTGATGTTCCTTACCTGACAACTTCAAAGCTCTCAACAATGTGTACTACATCGTGCGTAGTGAGTGGGCCTCTCCAACCAGGATGATCTACATGAGAAAATTGTCAGTTTGAACACCAACCTGAAAATTTTACAAAGAATATACTTAGATGTTACCATAGATATGAAATGGTGGATGATGAAGCATCCTGCTAAATGTAGATAGTCTCCAATTCCTTCTTTGATGTGGCATCTATAAATAGAACATTTCAACCCCATCCAAGAAACATCATAAAATCAGCTTTTCATGACCATCAAAGTGTATAGAGAATTGAATCAACATGCTAACTATATTATGTGAACCATATGCTGGTGCGAACCAAAAGAACACACTATTAATACCACTACAACTCTTAAATTTGTGTCAAAATCTTAGCTCTCGATCACTCACAGACATGTAGCATAGTTGTTACATAAATCTACTCGTTTATGTATATATAAGCCATAAAATTTCAACATTCCCACATAATGAGATGAGAAAACACGAAAAATATCACATATAACAACTTAAAATAGAAGGCAATACTTAGTTTTGAGATTTTGATGTCTTTTTTGAAAAGAAATAACTCCAAATGCAATACCAATAAACCTTCAAACACAGAAAGATTTTATTCATAATTTACATTGTCCACTCCATGGAAAACGTCAAAACTCTTAGGAAACAAACAAAATAATTAGTGGCAAATGATGCTTTGGTGGAGTTTCAACTGGCACTATATAATAACTATAATAATGTCCAAATTTTCTACAATTATCATACATCGACGATCCGTTTTGCAAATGAAATCCCACAAACTCTACCGTCTTGTTTGAACCTTCCACAAGGTCTACATTATACATCCTTGGTGGATACACATTATAACAGGGGCCAAATGGTCCATAATTTTCAAATCAAAGGGTTTCATAGGAGGAAGTTTGTTGTTTGCAAAACGAAAACAAACTTGAGGCATGTGCATATGCATCAATACAATAAAACATCTAGTTGAAGTGGTTTGATGTGCATGACCCCAGTCGGAAGTTGTCTACAATGGTCATTGAGTCAAAATAATAATGGGGTTTAGAAAGTGCCTCCCTATAATTCGAGGGTGCAAAAAGTGAACCAAATCTAAAGGAGCAAGACAATTCCTACTTGTAAACCTACATAGTGTAGTGACTGAAACCTCTTTTCTAGCGACATGCTACTTTATGTCCCTAAGCCACAAAGGTAGTACTTCATATTGTTTTGACACGAATATCATCTCAACCAAGATCTCAAAACTTATTTTAGGTAGTATAATCTATGGCTTCATGCAATGTAGATCAAGCAACACAAGCATAAAACCAAACGAAACAACATGTTCATTAATTTACCCTACCAACGTATTTCAAAGCAAGGTATGCTTTAGTACATCAAGACAGTGAATCCAATTATCACACAGATGTACGTGCTTCAATTATTTCTAGTAGCCAAGGTTGAACATTGCTATATGGCACCGACATTAGAAGCTCAAGCCATCTTTGTCATCAACGCATTCAATCGATTCATGTGGACCTTGAGCCGTGTCACCTCTCCTTCTAGAGCAAGGACCTGGTCCTTAAGTGCATCAATTTGGATTCCAATTTCCCTATTGGGCATGTTTGAGTTTTGCATTGATTCAAATTGTTGCTCCATGTGCACCAGCATGTCGAGTTGGTTCTCCTCAACGTGGGTCGTTCCGCCATTGCAGCGTTGTGCACATAGATGCACCTCATTGCGAAGTTCTACAATTTGTTGGCCATTGGCTTGCTGAGCCACCTCCAAAAGTGCTTCCAAGTGTCTTTAAAAGTCCAACTGCCTGGACTCACTACGGGCAAAGAAGTCCCATAATGCAGCCATGAGTTGGCCGTTCCTACCATTTACCACAGGATCAACAGAAGAGGATCCCACACATCGAGCATTTCTCTTTGCCACTCGAACATTGGCAAACCTTGGAGGAGTGGACTCAATAGCATCAGACTCGGTCTCAACAATGGCATTGTTATTAGTGTTTTCCATAGCTGTACCATTAAAAAGTAAATCACAATGCATATAAACCTGGATTATGTGTTAACTACCATGAAGGAGGCAATCCCTTGCACAATATTACAAACATAGCATCTTATCCTACCAAAGAAACATAATCTACACAAAGCTTAAGAGGTGCAAGTTTAGGAAAAGGCACAGAGAGACTTTAAAGTTTTTCTCACACTTCCTAGTAACATGCATGATTTTTCTCTTTTCCTTATCTCATCTCTCTCTCTCTCTCTCTCTCTCTCTCTCTCTCTCTCTCTACATAGCAACCTATCCTCTCAAAAATGTGAGGATTATTGTGCTCAAACAAAAATCTCTAAGATATGAATCTAATATCTTGGATCCCTCAAACTCAAATTTTCAAGTCAAAAACTCTATTCCATAGATTTAGAAAAGTCATAATAAACATCAAGGCATTCAGAAATGTATCCAAATATTCAAAGAACATTGCTTAAAATGGATCACAAACATGGAAAAGTTCTTGATATGTTTGTCATAGAAACAAACTCATTCAAGGGCACTAAAGTGCCACAAATGATCTAAGGGCCACTATCAACGTAGCTCGCTTCATCATTGGCTCGGAGTTTTTCCATTCTTAAATTAAGGACTGTTTTTCCATCCCAAGGTTGATTATCTCTTGGATTAACAAACGAAAGTAGTGAAAAAGGGAGATTTTTTTTGAAATAATACAATCCAGTAATTTATACGTACCAGTTATTACAGCTATGTATGGAACTGCCAAACATGCAAGTTGTTTAGGCAAGTAGATTTGGTAGATCAACTCAGAGAACCTAGAACTCTGGAGGTACTCCCAATCATTGGGAATGGAGTATCCTTCATATCTAGCAAACCATTGAGCATCATCTTCATCTTGGGAAGACACACACTCCTTCCTTACTGAGTAGACACTGTACTCAATGTCGGAGGAGTATGCCAAAATAGGCAATTAAAAATATCGATAGGTGGCAACTTCCTAAGGTCCACAACACAAAAAGAAACAAAAAAAATCCATGAATCTTACTTTATGCCAAGAGAATTCCCGATTTCATGCGCACACACCTGGTCTTGTAGTGCTTGCAGATGGTCCTAACAATTTTTTCATGCGGCAAAGGTGTGCACCAAAAACGTGGCTCTGCTTAAACAAAAAGAAAATTAAGGTCTCAAAAGGAACACAATAAGTCTCCACATAATGCCTTAATGGTGGACAAAAACATACCAGGGTGTGGATGATCTTCTACATTTAACAAAGAGGACACCTCGGAGATGTAAGAAACCTGATCCATGATCTATATAGCCAAATGGAAACCAAAAATAGACAATGTGAGGAAGGAACAAAAAACCTCACATGACATAGTTTAGTATATGTTATGGAGAGAGGTAGAAAATTAATTCATGAAATATTTTATGAGTTGAAACATACACAAAGAGGAAGACAATGATAAGAAGGATTGGAGCCTTCATACAACATTGTTTAATATCTCATGGTACACAATGTTTGTTGTTACTGCAGTTGTTTCTTTCACGTCAACGTCACGTAGGAGAATCTTCACTCTAGTATAGCTGAACGTGCACGTGACAATGCAACATACAATTGTCCATGAGTGAAGACCGGTGTCACCAAGTATAGGCCCAATACGGCAATGCTTTGGCCCTGTGACTTATTTATCGTCATACAAAAAGCCAATCTAACTGGAAACTGCCTTCGTCTAAGAACAAATGGCAAATCGGTGCCAAAATGCACAAAACATATTCGAGGGATGAAAACCCTGGTCCCAACACGTGTACCTATAATAACTTCTGCCTCTAAAACTCTACCGTGAAAGGCCTTGCACATCAAGCGTGTCCCATTGCATAGACCTCGACTTGGGTCAAGGTTTCGTAGTAGAATTATTGGGGCGTTCATCTTTAACTCCAAGCAATGTGCTGGAAATCCACCACCCATGTTTAACCCATTTAAAAACTCCACAGAGTATAAGAATGAATCTTGCATCGAATTTTCCACCACACAGTCAGCACTAAAGTATTGCACAATATCACCTTTCATTGCATACATGGCCTTAGCATTGAGAATATCAACATCTGAGTTTTTGGGAGCAAGGATTGCTCGCTCTTTGAAGTATTCTGCATGGCCCACATCTTGATCCAATTCTGAATAAATGCAACCTATCAATACATCTAGTGAAGACGAAGAAAGCACCATGTGATGGGGAATTACCATCTTCTGTTCATCACCACTTGTCAAAGTCCCATTTCCTACATCCATAAGCCATTCTCTAAAGGCAGAATTTGCAACATCACCATCTCCCACACGCATGTTATGTGTCAATTTAAGGATCTTCACATGATTCCATAAGTGTGATCGACAAAGTGTAGCATCAACAATGTCTGCAGGTGCTCCCTTGAACACCACTGGTAAGGTTTGCCTAAAATCTCCCCCAAGAAGTAACACTTTTCCACCGAATGGCCTTCTTGAGCACATGATATCTTGCAAAGACCTGTCCAAAGCCTCAAAGGTGTGTCGATGCATCATAGGTGCTTCATCCCGCACAATCAACTTGCATAGTCTAAGCAGTTGAACAAGCTGACCCTGAATAGGGATATTGCATGTGCTACAATTATCGAGCTCCAAGGGTATTTTGAACCTGGAATGTGCAGTGCGTCCATTCCGTAGTAGCAATGCTGAAATCCCAAAAGACGTTGTGGTGAATGCAACTCCTCCTTCTCCACGTATGCGTGACAACAAATAGTTGTACAAATAAGTTTTTCTAGTCCCTGTAGGCCCATCTAGGAAAAAAGTAGCCCCACCATCAACAGCCAATCCATGAAAAACTGTCTCAAAAGCAATCCTTTGATCTTCATTTAGAGTCCGCTCCATTGCATGTGACATAGATAGCTCTTGTGTGGTATCAAAGCATTGTTCTTGGAAAAGCAAGTTGTTTTCATCACGTGTCACAAAGCGCTGATCAAGCATTGGAATTCCAAGATATTCAATTAAAAATGTACCAAGAATGTTATGCAAATTTTTCAACGCATATCCTTCAGCCACCTGTGCACATCCATCCAAGGACTCGTATCTTGACTCCAATATGTGCTGATAGTCCTCGGACAAAAAATATCAAAATCTTTCCCATAAGAGATGAGGGCTCACAAAACAATAGAATGGTCACAAACAAATGTCTCAACTACAAGCCTGTATGTGTACTGCAAGCTTCCTCCATGCAGCCAAACCATTCCCCATCATCCTCCAAGATACCTCTTGCAATGCATGCAACCCAATACGCCATTTACAGAACACAAATCCTCAAATGATTTGCATCCTTTACAAACAGTCAAAAGCAACGGACATAATATCGTTCACTTGCAGAGGGCTGCAAAAATACATCCGCCTAATAGGGTCCCCACGACATCTCTTCATCCATTTTTTGGATTCTGAATTCCACACCCACTTTCGAGGAAAATCAATCTAGAAAGTTTCGTTTGCATTAGGATTCTCCAAGCTACATGTGAACCACTCTGTCAAAGTGGTCTTCTCTGCACCCTTTCTTTGCAAGACATCATTAAGGTTGTCATTATCTCGAAATGTCACCATTTGACCACCTGGAACATGCACGCTCAATCTCTGGACAACTGGGGCATCTTTGTACAAAGGGAATTTAAAAATTCTCCAGCAAGCCTCATATGCGAATACATAGCGGCCATCTGTATACATGTTTATCTCATCAACATTCTCCCTTTTTGTATCATGTACTGACGTATGGAACCTTACAGTTGCCCTATCATGCCCCTTGTAGATGTACTTGTAGACATACTTGACAGCTGAAATTGTAGAGCATACCTCAACATTGATATGTGCATTATATAGTGTTGACAAAACAGGATTATATGGCACAACCCATCGGTTATCGATAGTAGAACCCCTAACCTTGGCGGTGAATCCATTGTTTTGTCGTGCATAAATGGGGTAGCCATTATTATCCCCCCCCCCCCCCCCCCCCCCCCCCCTCTCTCTCTCTCTCTCTCTCTCTCTCTCTCTCTCTCTCTCTCTATGCCGCTCACACATTATGTTTTGTATGCACATTGGCAAGGTTGTCTTTGGAATGCAACGGGTTTTTTTCATTGCATGCACAATTTTTGCAAGTTTTTCTTTGGTGCATATGAATCTAGTGTGGCTATCTTTGTTGTGCACATAAATATACATTCGTCTAACACTAATGCTTCATGTGTATGGAATAGTCAACCTCAAAAATAGAAATAAATGCACTTTTTTGTATGTGTGAATCATGCATGGGTATCATATGTCCCTTTTGTTTGTGTGTAGGTGTCATGCTTGCCAACCCTCGCGCACAGTTTTTGGCTTGTCATGCAGGTTTGTATTTGAGTGCGCAAAGATGAGTAAACTTAATCAATTAAAACCCTTCATAGTAAGAGCGATTCGAGTTTCAAACTTCAATAAGATCTACTTTTTGAGATTTAACTTAGTAAATTTTAGATTTGAAGGCAAAAAACCTACAAAGTTTAGAGAGCATGGCAGTGTGATAGAACACAAGTGTAGTGGTCCTAGTGGCACCTGAGGCTATTGTGCAAAGGTGTAGAGAGGTAGCTTGTGGTCAAAAGTGGAAATAGAGAGAGAGAGAGAGAGAGAGAGAGAGAGATTTGGAGTGGGTTGCCATAATTAGTCGCACCCTTCATCATCGCTTTAATCTAATCCCACATAACAATTTTTCTATGAGAGTGCTCCAAAAAACCGCTTTAATCTAATCACACCTAATAAATTTTGATATTTACTTCTCAAAAATATCATTTTGAAACTATCATTATGACCATGAGTAGGGCTAGAAAAATACATTTTTCCTAACCGAAGAAAATAAGGGAAAACTTGAAATGCTAACGGTTTTCAGGTCAAAATTTGAAGCTTTTTCCGGTATTTACACTAAAACTTATGTAAAATTGCGGGTTTTCTTCGAGGCAAGCTCTAAATTCAACCTCGATTCTATGATTTTAGCCGGTTAAAATTCAATGTACCCCAATACATTTTTCCTGACCAAAGAAAATAAGGGCAAACTTGAAATGCTACCGGCTTTTAGGTCAAACTTTGAAGCTTTTGCCGGTATTTACACTAAAACTAGCATAAATTTGTGAGTTTTCTTCAAGGCAAGCTCAAAATCTAACCTAGATTTTATGATTTTAGCCGGTTAAAATACATTGTACCCCTTTTTTTTCTAACAATGACCGTGAGAACACCTAAAGGTGATTGCACATGCAAGATGCAAACGAAGGAATTTTTTTAAAGCATAGAGACATTCAAATGTAGCCGAGGTTGCCGTTCGCCGCCCGCAATCCGCTCACCCGCATCTCCCCATCCTCGTCACTTGCCTTCGCCTCCCACCGACCGCTCGTTTAATTCACCGACCGACTGCCTTCTCCACCCAAGGGTTGATCGCTCCCACGTTGGATCTCCTCGGCTTGTTGGCTTGCCGAGAAACGATCGCCTATCTCCCCGATTTGCTGAAATGCTACCGGTTTCCATGTCAAAATTTGAAGCTTTTGTCGGCATTTACACTAAAACTTGTGTAAACTTGCGGGTGTTCTTCGAGGCAAGCTCAATATCTAACTGGGATTCTATGATTTTAGCCGGTTAAAATTCAATGCATCCCAATACATTTTTCCCAACCAAAGAAAATAAGGGCAAACTGAAATGCTACTGGTTTTTAGGTCAAAATTTGAAGCTTTTGTCGGTATTTCCACTAAAACTCGTGTAAATTTGCGGGTTTTCTCCAAGGCAAGCTTAAAAAATAACCGGGATTTTATGATTTTAACTGGTTAAAATACACCGTATCCCGGCAAACTGAAATGCTACCGGTTTTTAGGTCAAAATTTGAAGCTTTTGTTGATATTTACACCAAAACTCGTGCAAATTTGCAGGTTTTCTCCAAGGCAAGCTGAAAATCTAACCGAGATTTTATGATTTCAATCGGTTAAAATACACGGCATCCCAGGTTTTTTTCTTAACAACGACCGTGAGAACACCTAAAAGTGATTGCACATGCGGAATGCAAACGAAGGAAAGTTTTTTCAACATAAAAACCTTCAAATGTAACCGAGGTTGCCGTTTGACGCTTGCAATCCGCTCACCCACGTCTCCCCGACCTCGTTGGCTTGTGTCCGATTTGCTGGCCTTCCGTTAAGAGGCTCGATATTGCGTGTGGAATGGCAAGGAGTCCTCTCTCTCTCTCTCTCTCCTCTCTCTCTCTCTCTCTCACGCTCTCTTGCTCACGGAAACTCTTGCTCACTGTCCCACACAGGCACTCACTCAATATTGCAAGGCTCAATACTGCAAGGCTTGCTCAATACTGCAAAGCTTTCGTTTTTCACGTCTCGCAAAAACGCAGACACTCAGGCTCAAGGTGGTCGATAGGAAATTGAAGCCGGGCTTTCTCTCAAACTCTCAGGCTCAAGGTGGTCGAGAGGAAATTGAAGTGGGCTTTCTCTCTCTCTCTCTCTCTCACTCAATCGAATCAAGTCTCTCTCTCTCTCACGCAGTTGGAGTCTGGACTCTAGACGCCAATCAAATCTCTCTCTCTCCAGTCTCTCTCATACGCAGTGACACACAGTTGGCGTTTCTCTCTCTGAGAGTCTCAAGTCTCGCTCACACGCACAGTTGGCGTTTTGCAAGAGTCCGTGCCACTACAATAGAAGCGTAGCTGTGTAGTCATCATTCTCTCTCTCCCCCAGAGTCCCATTCTCTCATATTACAGCCTAGTCATCATTCTCTCTCTCTCTCCAGTCTCTCACACGCGCAGTTGTGGCGTTCTGCAGCCGACTTAAATGACCTTGTGTGTGTGCGTGCACAACCTGCTGTGTTGCCGGCTGAAGGTCTTGAGCCTGCACTATGCACACCCCCACACTCGTAGTCAGTCGTCACTGTGACTCACACACACACACACACACACATCCCTGCGCACATGGACACACTGTTGCGCTGCCACCTAAAAGTCCTGAGCCCGTAGTGTCATTGTCTCTCTCTCTCTCTCTCTCTCTCTCTCACACACACACCTACGCAAGGACATCTTCTATACTGGACGTTGAAGTGACGTGCAGACTTACTGGCCGCTAAAGCGACGTGCAGACTGGCCGTTGTCATCATTGTCGACCTGCAGACTGGCCGCTGATAGTATTACACACACACAGCGACCTGCAGACTGGCCGCTGGCAGTACCGAGCGAGAGAGAGAGAGCGTCTAGACCCAGGTCGAGGTCATCGCAAGAGCCGTTGAGGTCCTCGAAGGGTAGTGCATTCTTGGAGAAGAAATAGGAGAGCACATGAGAGCACAACACGTGGGTGCTCGTATTGAGTTCCAAAATTTTAAGGTGCTTCATATAAGTATAGAAATACCAAACTCCACAAGAGGGAGGGCAGTGGAGTTTGGGGCTACAATCTTGGCCTTGGGGCTACAATCTTGGCCTGTCTTGTGTAGATGCTCTCAATTTTTCCCTTTCCCCTCTCTTAACCTATGTTTTGGGCTATGGATTTTCCTCTTGTGTAAGAGTGTGCAAGATTTGCATCCTTCCTTCTTTTCTTTGTGTACTACTATGTGTAGATATGTCACCATCTCCATCCCTTCTTTCTATGTCAACATCAACCCTTCCATCTCTATCTTTTCCCTTCTCCATCAAGGCAAGGTCAATGGTCATATTTCATGGCCAAGAGTGGAAGCCCTCCCTTGCTCCCAACAGTGGTATCAAAGAGAAAGTTTCGTTTCACGAGGAGTAATTAAACGAACATGAAGGTTCAATGTCGGCAATCAAGAAGCTATCGTTAAGAAGCTCAAGGTAAATTAAAGTTTTCTAAGTAGATTTTGCTAATAAGATAAAAAAAATTCAGAATTAGAGCAAAAATCAAGGAAATTATTCATGATGCCTTGCAAAAGAGATTTTTCATAGCACTTTCAGACGATCTTATAGAGAGTGCGTTTTATCAATACTTGGTGAATTCCACTGCATGTAGAACATGCTCATTTATTATTTTCAAAAGGTAAGAATAAATAAATAAATATATATATATATATATATATATGCAATGGAAAAATCATATATACAAGCTATGTGGCAAAGCCTTCAATCCTCCAAAAGGGATTGCTCATAACTTTGCCGACAATGTACGAGAAAAGCGTCTTAAGCCTAGCATTGAGCCGCATGTAGATTTGAAATAGAGGATAGAGAAGAAAATTTTGGTAGGATTTTGCGAGAAAAATAAGTGTGCATATAGCTATAAATATGGTTTACTTTCCCAAATTTTGCTTCAGATACAACGTTATGTTGAATGGTAGGATTTTGCAAGAAAAATAAGTGTGCATATAGCTATAAATATGGTTTACTTTCCCAAATTTTGCTTGAGATACAACGTTATGTTGAATATGCCCCTGCTGGTGAGATGTACTGATGGCTCACATGCTTCTTGATGTTGATAGCCAATTAATGACCCTTTGATGGCATTTATAAGTGACCCACCCTATACTACGGTAGCCCTAAAAGCGGTATCCAATAGCTTCAATTAAAATTTTGATGCTATCCTTGCAAGCAAGGGCCTTGCCTGGTGTTTCCTGCAAGTGAGTACATCACTTGCTAGATTTCTACCCTGAGTTAGTGAGTCCATCCCTGCGCCCTTTCCCTCTGGGATTCGACGACTAAAGAATCATTGCAAGCACCTCCGTCCCCGCGTGCCTATAAGAAGGTGTGCCTATAAGAAGGTGTGGCTACTGGCTAGCTGAGCATGCATAAAAGCTCAGGCGTCCCCAATCTCATTGCGTGTATTGAACGGATGCTAGCGCACACACATGAAAGTGTTCCACTTTAGACCCAACCACAAAGGGACAATGCTTGTTTTGGGAAAAAACCTGGTTTTCTTGAACTCTCAAAGTAGCAGCCGTGCCAATTGCACTATCTAGACTTTGCAAGCCATCTTCACAAGAGCTACCTTTTTAAAACACCTTGAAGATATTTCAAAATAGACCAATCATCAAAAGGTTAAGTTAAGAAAAACCTCCTCAAACACTACAAGTAGGTATTATCCACCTAAATTGTGCCATAGATCGTAATTTCAAACTCATTATCATGTATGAGCTACCTTGAAGATTTCCATGTTTATTAATATAGTTCACAAGATTTATTTTCAATCCTTTCATATTACGCATTGAGTATTTTCAGGTGACTTATTCAGTTATAAGATCTAATGCAACATGAAGAACCATTGCTCAGCTATAGCGATAAGTATTCATTATTATAATTTATGAAGAATTTATGCTAGTAACTGCAAAATAGTTTACTTGATAGACATTTATACTTATTGTGAACTTCAAGATCCACTCCTAACCCAAGCGAGGGAAGAAAAATTTCATCAATTTTATATAGGAAACTCGCTTTAAGCCAACTCCCTGCATCTAGTTTGAACATGATGGGTCGACATTAGAGGTCATGCTACTCTTCTCCCTTCACCTTAGGAGGCTATCTCAAACATAGAACACCATATGGGGAAGATATTAACTAGCACTCATTCATCATAGCTAAGCTACTATTTAAAATTCTCCCTTTAGTCCCTATGGTTTGAAACTATCCATGTTATATGTTTTTCAATCTTCAAGCTACTAATCAAAGCACAAAGGCCACTTTTAATTCCAATGTTGTCAGATTCGAAAACCAATCTCTTTCCAGTGCAGATGAGTTAAGCGTTCTAAACTTCCAAATCAATAAACTCAAGATAAGGATCCAATTTCCAATTGTTTGAACTCTTACCGGAGAAAAAGCCAAATGCCATGTTATTCAGTTGCTACTAGACTTGTATAACTAATTTATTTATTGCTACTATGCTAATAGTTCAATTTGAGGATAGAGAAAACCTGTGTACCTAATGCAATACACCACTATTTGCATCTAAATATTTTCCTAAGAATTGCAATTCAACAAGAAAATAGGATAATGCATATTTTCCAATTCTCTACATTGTAACATTGGGCTACTAGCCCCATGAGGTACTAAATTTTTGGGTGAAGTTTTTCTTTTCACATATTCCCATTTGTGGGCACTCTTTGTGACCCTTCTATGGTTTCGATGCAGGATATGCTAGGACAGGAGGACGGTTAAAATTTTATCCATTGTCCGTGCCCTTAGCTTATGTTTGGATAGTCACTATCTTTTGGGTCATGGTGTAATATCCAAGTAGACTCTAAAAAGGATACCTAACCTTCTAACTTGTAATTTTTCTTCACACTGCCACATTCACAATGCTTTTGACATTATTTTATGACGACCCTTTCGAGGACCCCTACCAACACATCATATATATGAGGAACCACCTACACTTTTAGATCAAGAAGAACAACTCATCCCTCACCAAATAGTTTGTCCTGAAACCACCACTACATGCATTGGCATGGTTCATAATCATTATCTTTGACTTTTATAGGCCACCTTAGAAAGTGGATGCCTGATTTTTTTTTTTCAAAATTTCCCAGATCTTCTCTACACCTTTCATCACTCACGGTCCAGTTGATTTTGTATTGAGCAATAGAGAACATTTGCTATCGTTGGAGAGAGGGATGTTACAAGACTAGCCCACCCTTCTATTATTTGTGGTTAACTACAATTGGGATAGCTGGAGTGTAATGGCTAATTATTGTGTTCTCTTTTTTTTTTTTTATTAACGGTGAATTGATGACTTGTAGATTGGAATTCTGGGAGTTGAGGAGAAGGCATCGGCAATAAATGAATTCCTCGGTCATTTTAAATTTGCACAATGTTTTAGGTATTTTATCAATAAGCCATTATGGTTTCTTTGTAAATAAGATAGTGAGAACTCACTCTAAGAGGGTCATGCAATAAGTGATATGCTCCACTCATAAACTAAAGTGGAACTAAGTGTAAAAGAGGGGCCTCCAATTTTTGGCACCAATAAGCAATATCAAATATTAAATGCCAAACTCCACAAGAGGCACAGTGGAGTTTGGGGCTACAATCTTTAGGCCTTTCTTGTGTAGATGCTCTCAATTTTTCATTTTCCCTCTCTTAACCTATGTTGGGCTATGGATTTTCTCTATTTATTCTTGTGTAAGAGTTTGTCCCATTCCTTCTTTGCTATGTGTACTATTATGTGTAGATAAGTCAACATCTCCATCCCTTCTTTCTATGTCAACATCAACCCTTCCATCTCTCTCTTTTCCCTTCTCCATCAAGGCAAGGTCGATGGTTATATTTCATGGCCAAGGGTGCAGTCCACCCTGGTCCCAACAGATTGAGCTCTTTGAATCTTCTAAAGGATCAATTGCTCTTTTTTGGTCAAAACCGTAGAAATACTTTACCCCCTAGTGCTTAAAGGTTTGGTTGGATCGCTTTTGATCAAAAACATGGAAGTTCAAGCATCAATGTTTTCAAGTCCAAGCAAAGGCACATGCTTGTGGAAGTTTTTTGAGAAACTTGAAGGGCAAGTGGGTTGAGAGTTTTGGTAACTTGAGTCTTATGGATACGTACACACATAGTAGGTGACTGTATGAGTAACCAGATATTGGAAAGATGTCATTTTATGGCTCACTCCCATGTATGTCCTCTCTTCTTTTACTATTGAGGATGTGTGCATAGGGCTCAAAAAGTTGGTCACTTGCAAAGTGGCAGATCTTCAACGTATCAAGTTATAAATGATTAAATGGATGCAAGATTTTATGCATGATTTGATGTTGATATGATCAACTTTTTCAACATGGTATGCCTTATGATGATTGGAGCACTAATTGGGTCAAGCCTAACTAAGTATTGGACTATAATGATTGACTTTTTTATGGAAAAATTGTTTGGGTGTATAATGGAGATAAAATTGAGTGATTCCTCTAAAAAGAATAACAAGAAAGCAAAAGGACAAGCGGGTTTCCCTCGATGCCATAGCACCATTGACCACCTTGTAACTCTTCGTGTTCTCATGGAGGAAATTTGGTTGAAAGGCAAGCGATTGTATTGTTGCTTTGTGGGCTTCAAGAAAGTTTTTGATGTGATTCTACGTAGAAATTTTTGAAGAAGGATGGAAGAACTCTAAATGTCAAATGAGTTTATACTTGCGGTTTCTCAAATCTATAAGAAGGCTATATGCCAATTGCACATGGGAAGAGGAATCACAAAAGTTTTTGCAAGCACTATTGGGGTTAAACAAGGATGTCCATTGTCACCAACTCTCTTTAGTCTATGCATCGATCAATTGTTACCATTTATGTGATAGTGACGTGTGTGAACACACTTAGGACTATCGGGATATTTTTTCCCTCAGTAGGAGGTTTTTTCCCTCGTGTATTTTATATACATCCATTAGTCTAGGACTAACTTATCTTTTCATTGTGCACCAAGCAATACAATCTCTGTTGTGTGCCTTGAGCTTCTTCATACTCTACAAGTTGTGTGTGTTTCCCTACAACCCTTATTCCAATAATTGGTATTAGAGCAGGTTGTGTCCTCTCAAGTATAGTTACCATTATTGCTAGCTGCCTGCCTGCTCACTTTTTCCAATTTGTGTGAGCTTTGGTGAACATCAAGAGATTGAAAAATACTACGGAACAACTCAAGAAGCTAGGTCTACTCAAAATTTCGATTCGAACTCATTTCGGCCTCCGTTTCTACTACATGCAGTATTGCACCTGTAATTTCATCCTTTTGTGCAGTATTGTTGTCAATGCAATTTTTTACAAAACAAGAACCTTATAGTCGTCTTTGGGTTATGCTACATAGCATGCATTTGTCCTACTTCATTTTCCTCTTTTCAGGTAGTTTTCACATCAAGTGCAGTCACTCGTCATGGTTGAAAACACCATAGATGTTTTCAAGATGTTTGTTGTTTGCTGAGGATAAATTGGATGGGGACAACTACCCAATGTGGGCTTACATGATGACACATGTTCTTGTGTTAAGGGTCTTATGGAATATTTTGCAGGGCATTGATATAATTCCACCTTCTATGGATACACGCTCTGACTTGCAAGATCTAGTGGCAGGTCTATTGCTACTAGAGTTGTTTTACCTATGGTTGAGCGGTCTTGTTGGGATGTTAGAGATGCACAAGCTCATGCATTGATTGCATTATCAGTGAAGCGTACTATTACTCTTCACATTCGCTCAGCTAAATCAATAAAACAGGCTTGGGATATTCCGGCTGGTCTTTATGCAAGTCCCAATGAGGCTAAAATTGCATTGATGCGTAAAGACCTGGAGTCAAAGATTATGCAAAAGGAAGATGACATGGATACTTTTCTTGAAGGTATCAAGGATACTAATGAGTAACTCATTTCTGTAGGCGAAGTCATTTTTGACAGTTCACTTGTGCAGACTGTTCTTGATGCATTATCAGATTCTTTCCACACTTTTGCTAGTACTTGGAGACTTATTACCCAAAGAAATCCTCAAGCTGTCAAGTTTGATGCATTATGTACATTGCTGATACTAGAGTCACTTTCAAGAAACAACAGGGCTAAACAACATGCAGTTGAATAGGGTATTGTTGTTGCTCAAAGAAAAGAAGGTAACATCAATGTAGCTAATTATGACGATTCTTCGGTGAGTAGCAAATCACTTGTGACTAGTGCTTATGTTTCTAGCACCTCATCTGGGAATTTTGGTGAAAAAGGAAAAAAGAAGATACGTTGCCATTATTGCAAGGTTAAATATCACTTCATAAAGCAATGACCTAAAAAGAGGCTGGTTCCACTACAAGTGTAGCTATTGTAGAATATTCTCTGAAAGAAGATTGTGATGCTAATATAAATGTAGAGTGATCATTGAGTCTAGAGTGCACTTATGATCTTATTGTCCATGATGCATGTATATCAGTTGCTACAGATTCACATGTGTGGTACTTTGACATTATAAAGCACATTACTTCACATTTTGACTCATTTACCTCTATTGAGTCTGTGTCTCATGGAACTATGCTCACTTGTGCCAACAATGCCTCTTATCTGATCAAGGGAGTTGGAAAGATTCGGTTGATTGCTACAAATTGTACTAAGTTCTTTCACACTTTTTGATACACTTTATGTCCTAGGATTAAAGAAAAACATTTTGTCTATATTTGCACTTACTAGACTTGGTCTTGTTGTCAAATTTGTGGATGATAGATGTACAGCTCATGAGCTCAGTTTTGGTGATGAAATTGTTGCATCTGAAATTTTGTGTTGTGGTCTATATAAGCTCATTTTGTATGACAAGTCTGGGCATAAAATTTCAAATGTAGCTACGGATGCAAAGGCTATTTTAGATGCAAAACTTTGGCATGCACCTTGACATCTGAATTTTTCTAGTTTTTTGCGTTTGCAAAAATCTAATATGGTTACTTCCCTACCGCCTCTTGAAGAACCTTCCAAGAATTTTTGTGAAGGATGTATTTTGGGTAAGATACAATGTCAAAAGCTTCAACATGATGGTTTGGTAAGGGTTACATGAAGATTGCAACTTGTGCATAGTGATGTTTGTGGGCCTATGCAAACTTCGTCCTTAGGCAATTACCTATACTTTGTGACTTTCAATGATTATACTCCTAGAATTCATGGATGTATCCGCTTAAAGCTAAGTCTGAAGTGTTCATGTGCTTCAAGAAATTTCTAGTTATGGTTGAAAATGTCTCTAAATGTACTATGGGCACCCTCCATTCAAATCCAGGAGGGAAGTATATGTCTCATGAGTTTAATTCATTTCTCGCTAAGCGTGGGATAAAACACCAATGTACAGTGCCATATATCCTCATCAAAATGGTGTTGCTGAAAGAAAAACTAGGTCGCTTATGGAGATGGCACGATGTATAGTCAAGAGTCAAGCTTTGCCACATTCGTTTTGGCTTGAGACTATCATGTGTGTTACTTGTGTACTTAACAGATGTCCTACAAAAGCTTTGTAGTCTATGACTTCTTATGAAGCATGGCATGATAAGAAGCCAGCTGTTGATCACATGCGCATTTTTTGTTGTTCAACTTATGCCTTGATGCCACGAATGAACACAAAAAAATGGATGATAAGGCTGTTAAATGCATTTTTGTTCATTAAAGTACTAAAAAAGCAAAGGTTACAACAGATTAAAACTATCCGTAAACAAAACATATCTTGGTTTCATGAGATGTGTTCGTGGAAGATTCTTTTCAGCCTTTGTTATCATGTATCAAAGACAGTAATTTAAGCTCACAGGGCCTTTACGACACTTTGTTGCCAATTTTTAATGGTGGAAACTTGAATGTAAATTCCAATGAGGAAAATGTACCACCTATGGGGGGTTTTGAAAATGCTACAGATCAGGCTATTACTAATGCAGATGTACTTGATGTGGAAAGGGCGGAGCATGAAGAAGTTAGAGGTATGCCAAATAACTCGTGTATACTTTGCGTGATAGTAAAATGGATGCACCTTTGTCTAGTTGTACTTGTTCATGTTCTTTTCATCCATCTTATGCGTCAGATTTTTATGCTTTGGCTATTTCTAGTTTGTGTAATGAGGAGGAACCTCTTTCTTTTGATAAATCATACAATTCTAAAAATTGGATGGCTGCCATGCAATCAGAATATGATGCACTTATAGAAAATGCACATGGACTTTATGTGATTTTCCTCCTTGCAAAAAGGCCATTGGTACAAAGTGGGCTACCAAGTTGAAACGTAAGACAAGTGGTGCTACAAGGCTTGACTTGTTACAAAAGGTTATGCACAGCAAAAAGGCATAAATTATGAAGAGACTTTTGCGTCCACTTTTTGTATGACTACTATGCATTTATTTGCATTGGCAGCTCACTTTGAATTGGATATACATCAATCAGGCATCGTTATTGATTTCTTGAATGGTGATATATTTAAGGAAGTTTATGTAACACAGCCTCATGATTTTGTCAACAAAGGACAAGAAGATAACGAGTGCAAATGTAAGAGAGCTTCGTATGAGTTGAAGCAATCTCCTCGTGCTTGGTAAGAGAAAGCTAACAATCATTTGGTTAGAGGATACTTCCATAACTATCCAAGAGAAAACACTTTGTATGTAAAGTGTGAGGGTGATGTATTTCTCATTGTCATTCTATATGTAGATGATTTGCTTATTACTGGTCCAAATGAGATACACAGTGTTTAATTCAAGGCTGATTTGAATTCTCCCTTCAAGATTTTTTGTTTGACTATCATGTACCAGAGACAACAATCTAAGCTCACAGGACATTAATGACACTTTGTTGCCTCTTTTTAATGGTGGAAACTTGAATGTAAATTCCAATGAGGCAAATGTACAGCCTATGGGGGGATTCTAAAAATGCTATGGGTCAGTCTATTACTGATGCAGATGTACTTGATATGAAAAGGGCTGAGAATGAGGAAGATAGAGGTATGCCAAAAGCTCGTGCATACTCGTTCAAGTTCTTTCCATCCATTTTATGCGTCAGATTGTTTTACTTTGGGTATTTCTAGTTTATGTAATGAGGAGGAACCTCTTTCTTTTGATAAAGCACATAATTCTAAAAATTGGATGGTTGCCATGCAATCAAAATATGATGCACTTATAGAAAATGATGTTGGGTTTATGTTGGCCATGTCCGGCCGCCCATCTAACTGCTACTAACCCAAGTGTATAGTACACTTGAGCCACTCTTCAATATATGTGTACATTATAATTGGGGGCCTTAATCTTTGGCTCACCCCCTTCCATACGTGTGTCTGTGTGCCCTTTCTCCCTGCCCACAGCTTCTCCTTCACAGATCCCGCTTCATCAATCGGTATCAGAGCGACAGGGGGGAGCAGAGAGTTCAGCCATAGCTTGAGCTCGGAGCTTGAGCGGAGTTGAAGCTCAAGCTTAGAGGAGGAGAAGAGAGAGGGCTGCACATCAGATCTGAGACATTGCAAGAGAGTAATGTGCTTGCAGATGGTTGTGTACTGGAGTGTGTGTGTGCTACAATTTTCAGCCCGTTTTAGTGTTCATTAAGAGAATTGCTGACAGAAGCCGTTTTTCAAAATTATGTTCGCTTGGGCTACCGAAAACAGCGTTTAGCAACTTTTTGCCACTCACGCGCATCTGCTAATTCTTCACCGTTTGGAATATACGTTTGATCAGGAGATTGTATGCAGACAACAGCATGTTTCTTGCAGATCTGCATTCTACAGGTGTTTTGCCTCTTGTGTGAGGGCTTCCATAGCTCTTTCATTTCAGCTCCTAGATCCCTACTCTACACAGGTTTTTGGCATCGGATTGCGTTTCGACAACGGCATCGACACACAGAGTACATGTTGCAGCATTTATGTCAGTTTTGGTTCCAGTGGGAGCAGTTTATATGCGTACATGCATATTTCTACACTTTTTACAGTGTTTGAGCTCTTTTGAGAGCAATTTGCCTTCCTGCAGGGATACTTTTTGACATGCATATGCTTTTGACGCCTGTTTGTGCGCAATGACAGCCTTGTACGTCTTTGTGGATACTGCCAGTGTACGTCTTTTGTGGAGCCATCTTTTGGCTAGTATGGCAGTCCGTCCATTTCTGAGACTTGGTCCGGAAGATAGCCATTTCTGAGACTTGGCTATACGTTTTTTGTTGCATAACCTAGGTTGTTGAGGGTCGATAGCATGAGGTTTTCATTGAGCTAGGGTATTCTCAAATGTGGAGATACCTTCGGTGATACAAGTAGCTGGAGCATCCCTTACGAGGCCTCGCCATAGGATATGTATAGAGTGGTATAGGTGCTTTTGACGCCGAGTTGGCGGTCTATGGTCAGTTTGACTGTTTATGCACCTCAGTTGGTCTCTATACAGTGTGCTTTTGAGAGGCATTGCTCTCTTCTATGCTTTGTGAGTGACATACTTGGTCATTTTGTCTCGTATTTTGGTTGACATAGTCCCAAATACAAAGGAGACTCTGCCAAAATTTTCCTAGAATCTTTTGGTAGTTTTGTCACCATGTCTACTAGAAAAGACCGTGACATTTATGACTTAAAGAAGTTTGATGGCACTAATTTTCAGCTTTGGAAGAATCAGATGCAAGATGTGCTTGTCCAAAAGAAACAGAAATTGCCTATTATTTATGCGACACGGACTGAAGAGATGAATTTGACTCAATTTCAGTGGGATGAGCTTGATGAGATATGCAGATCTACTATTAGATTACACCTTGCTGAGTCAGTGTACTTTTCAGTACTAGAATGTGAATCTGCCTATGCTTTATGGAAAAAGTTATGCAACACTTATGAAAAGGATACGGCAAGTAATAAGGTTTTCATGATGCGAAAACTGTTTAACCTTCACATTAAGGAGTCAGCCAGTGTTGCCAGTCATATTAATGACTTTGATTCTCTATCTACCCAGATTCGTGCACAACGGATCAATATTGATGACGAGATGAAAGCAATCTTCTTCTTTTGTTGGTTGCCACCCTCATGGGATATCTTTTGCACAGCTGTTAGTAACTCTGCTCCTAATGGTACACTAGTGTACATTGATGTCACTAGTTCTCTTTTGTCAGAGGAAATGCGCCGCAAGGCTATGGATAGCTCGCATCATGGCGAAGCTCATTATGTGCAAAAGGATGGAAAACAGCGTAAAGGTCGTTCTTGGAATCGTGAATCCAAGAAAGAGGGTAATAGAGATGCTTCAAAGGGTAGATCAAAGTCTCCTGGTCGTCGCAATGTTCAATGCCATTATTGTGATAAGTTTGGTCACATAAAGAAGGATTGTTATGCTTGGAAGCGTGACAAAGGTACAGGCAAAGGCAAAGACAATGATGATAAAGAGGAGAAACCAAAGAGTTCGGTTAAGATTGAAGAACTGAACATAGTGCAAGATGATTGTGATGCACAAGACATCAATATGTTGACTGAAAATAATGATGTATTTTATGATGCACAAGAAACTCTATCTTTGCAGAGTTCTATGCCAGCAGAGCTACTTGTTAGTGATGAAGTGTCCCATACATGGATTCTTGATTCGGGCGCTTCGTTGCATGTCACGCCTCATAGGCATTGGTTTACTACATATGAGGAAACCATTGGCATTGTTATGCTAGGTGACAACTACTCTTGTGACATTGTGGGCATAGGTAATATTGCTATGGTTATGGCAAATGGGGTGAGGTTTACCATACATAATGTGCATCATGTTCTAGCTTTGACACGAAATTTGATTTCGGTTGGACATCTGATGACTTGGGTTACAAAGTCACTTTTCATCAGCAGTCTTGGCGTATTGCAAAAGGTCATCTTATTTTAGCCCACGGCTCTAAAGCTGGTACACGTTATCCTCTTTATGTCTCTAACAAGAACAGTGTTCTTTCTGTAACCGAGCTGCCAACTGTTGCTTTGTGGCATAGCCGATTAGGTCATATGTCAAAGAAGGGAATGGAAACTCTTTCTCGTTTGGGCTACTTACCGTCTTTATCATTTTTTGATTTTTCCTTTTGTGAACACTGTCAATATGGTAAGCAAACACGAGCACATCGTACACAGTCTTTTGACAAAGAAAGAAAGCCCTTAGAGCTTGTGCATAGTGATTTATGTGGGCCTATGCCTTCTAAATCCCATGGTGGTGCATCCTATTATGTTACATTCATTGATGATGCAACACGACATGTTTGGGTCTATGCCATGAAGTCTAAAGATGAGACTTTTTCTTGTTTCAAAAAGTTATTATCTAGTATGGAAACTCAGTCTGAACATAAGTTGAAAGCTTTACGCTTAGACAATGGTGGAGAATATGTCTCTAAAGAGTTTTCAGACTTCTGTTCAAGTAGGAGAATTAAGCGCGAGTTTACAGCTCCTTATACCCCTGCACAAAATGGTGTTGCCGAACGAATGAATAGGACCATCCAAGAGAGGATTATGTCTATGCTATCACAAGCTAATTTACCGCAAGTGTTTTGGGCTGAAGCATTATACAATGCTGTGTATTTGATCAATAGATCACCACATGCTTCATTACAGTTTCGTGTACCTTTGGAGTTATGGTCAGGACATAAGTTGGTTTATGAAAAACCCGTACATTTGGCTGTGAAGCTTATGCACATGTACCCAAGGAGTTGCGTGCTAAGCTTGACCCTAAGTCCAGGAAATGCATCTTTATTGGCTATGGTGTAGATGGTCAATTTGGCTATCGTTTATGGGATCCGGAAAGCCGATCAGTAATCCATAGCAGTGATGTTGTCTTCAATGAGACCAAGATGCATAGGCAGCCAACGAAAGAGGTTGAATTTCGAAAAGTGACCGTTTTTCGATGTATCACCTCCTGCACAGATAGCCAGAGCCAATTACTACATAGGCTAGTACAAGCTCTGATCAGCCGAGGAGACCTCAAAGAGTCTCACATCCGCCAGAACGGTTTGTTCCAGGCGTGGACTTTGTGTTGCTGACAGACATTGGTGAGCCTTCTTGTTACAAAGAGGCCATGCTAGCCAATGATAAGGTTCAGTGGGAACATGCTATGAAGAGGGAGCTATCCAGTATTGCAAAGAACAAAACATGGGAACTTGTTCCATTGCCAAAAGGTAGGAAAGATTTGCCTTGTAAATGGGTTTACAAGAAGAAGATTTCATCCAATGTTGAGAATTACAAAGCTCGTTTAGTGGCCAAAGGTTTCAAGCAAGAATATGGTGTAGATTTCCAGGAAATCTTTTCTCCAGTGGTCAAGATGATGACACTAAGAATGTTGCTTGCTTTGGTTGCCACTGAAGATATGGAGCTTGATCAAATGGATGTCATTACAGCTTTCTTCATGGTGATCTCAAGGAAGAGATTTATATGCAGCAACCTGAAGGGTTTGTGCTAAAGGGCAAGGAACATTTGGTCTGTAAGCTTTTGAAAAGTCTCTATGGCTTGAAGCAATCATCCAGACAATGGTATCAAAGGTTTGATGCATTTATGCGTTCCCTAGGCTATAAGCGCAGTAATGAGGATCCATGTCTTTACGTGAAAAGACAACCAAATGGACAGCTTATTATGCTTATCCTTTATGTAGATGACATGCTTATTGCTGGTCATTCTAAGAAGGACATTGCTCGCTTGAAAACCAAGCTGAAAATTCAATTCGACATGAAAGATTTGGGTGAAGCCAATCACATTTTGGGTATGCACATTACTCGTGATCGTAAGAAGAGGTTGTTGTACCTTTCTCAAAAAGAGTATGTGCACAAGGTTCTTGATCGTTTCAACATGCATAAGGGGAAGGCTTTGAGTACTCCATTGCCTGCATACTTGAAACTTAGCAAGAAAGACTGTCCCAAATCTGTTGAGGAAAAAGCTGTGATGGCTAAGGTTCCTTATGCTTCATCTTGTGGTAGTCTTATGTATGCCATGGTGGCTACAAGACTTGACATTGCACATGCAGTGGGAGTTGTCAGCAGATTTATGTCTAACCCTGGTAAAAAGCATTGGGATGTTGTCAAGTGGATTCTCAGATACTTGAGAGGCACTGCAAATAGACAATTATGCTATGGTCATGGAGAGTTATCCATTAAGGGATATGTAGACATTGATTATGCAGGCTGTGTTGACAGTCGTAAATCAACTACAGGTTGGATTTACACATTTGTTGGTTCTGCCATTTCTTGGAGATCAGTTCTTCAAGATTGTACATCCATTTCCACTACAGAGGCAGAGTATGTGGCATTGAGTGAAGCATGCAAAGAAGCTATTTGGCTTGCTCGCCTAGTGCAGGATCTTGGATTGAAGCAGTGCTTACCATTTCTTCATTGTGATAGTCACAATGCTATTGCCTTGGCTAAAAATCCAGTGTTTCATTCCAGAACGAAACACATTGATGTGCGTTATCACTTCAGTCGTGAATGCCTGGCAAACAAAAGCCTTGACTTAGTGAAAATTCCTACGTCAGAAAACATAGCGGATGCACTCACCAAGAGTCTCTCCAACCATCAGTTTCAACATTGTCGTGAGTTGATGGGAATTGGGTAAGATAGAGACTTACTCATTCATTCTCTCTTTTGGCCTCTCACATTGGCCATCAAGTGGGATATCGTTGGGTTTATGCTTGCCATGTGTTTATGCTGGCCATGTCCGGCCACCCATCTAACTGCTACTAACCCAAGTGTATAGTACACTTGAGCCACTCTTCAATATATGTGTACATTATAATTGGGGGCCTTAATCTTTGGCTCACCCCCTTCCATACGTGTATCTATGTGCTCTTTCTCCCTGCCCACAGCTTCTCCTTCACAGATCCTGCTTCATCAAATGATACATGGACTTTACATGATTTGCCTCCTAGCAAAAAGGCCACTGGTACGAAGTGGGATTGCAAGTTGACATGTAAGCCAGATGGTGAGATTGATTGCTACAAGGCTCAACTTGTTGCAAAAGGTTATACACAGCGGAAAGGCATAGATTATGAAGAAATTTTACTTCCACTTATCTTATGACTACTATTTGTTTTTTGTCTGCATTGGCAGCTCACTTTGGATGGGATATACATCAATCAGACATTGTTACTGCTTTCTTGAATGCTGATATATTTGAGAAAGTTTATGTAACGCAACCTCTTGATTTTTCCAAGAAAGGACAAGAAAATAAAGTGTGCAAATGCAAGAAATATTTGTATGGATTGAAGCAGTCTCCTTGTGCTTGGTATGAGAAAGCTGACACTCATTTTTTTAAATGAGGCTTTTGTAATAGTCCAGCTGAAAGCACTTTGTATGTAAAGTGTGAGGGTGATGTACTTCTCATCATCATTCTTTATGTTGATGATTTGCTTATCACTAGACCCAATGAGACATATTGTGTTGAATTTAAGGCTAATTTGAATGCTACTTTCAAGATGAAAGATTGGGGGATGTCGCATCATTACTTGGGCATATAGTTTAAGCAGTGTGATGGTGGTATTTCCTTGTGTCATGCAAGTTACATAGAGACATTTCTATGTAACGTTGGACTTGAGGACTGCAAACCTATTTCTACTCCCATGGAAACAAGCTTGAAATTGAGTCTTCATGATGTTGGTGATCCTACCGATGTATCATGTCAGTCTTTACCAAACTACTATTGGATGCCTTACTTATGTATACAATGCAAGGCTGAATATTCATTTTGCAATCTCACAAGTAAGTAGATTTATGCATAGCCCAGGCTCTAAGCAATGGCACGATGTCAAAAGGATTTTTTGCTACTTGAATGGCACTTTGCATCTTGGCTTGTTTTATCCCAAGGGGGGATCATTGCTGCCAGATTTACATTGGGCTGGTTGTTTTGATACACAAGTGTCCACATGTGGTTTTTGTTTCATGCTCGGTAGCTCATGCATATCATGGTTAAGCAAGAAGCAACCTAATATGGCCACTTCGAGTTGTGAGGCTGAGTACAGGGTAGTCTTCACAGCTATGTACAGGGTTGTGAGGCTGAGTACAGGGTAGTCTTCACAGCTATGGTTGAGTGTGTATGGCTCAGATTCCTTATGGATAATTTGGGTGTTGGACAGGATGCTGGTTGTTTTGACACGCGAGTTTCCACATGTGGTTCTTGTTTCATGCTCGGTAGTTCATGCAAATCATGGTTAAGCAAGAAGAAACCTAATATGGCCACTTCCAATTGTGAGGCTGAGTACATGGTAGTCTTCACAGCTATGGTTGAGTGTGTATGGCTCAGATTCCTTATGGCTAATTTGGGTGTTGGACAGGACACTACCAACATCATCTACACTAACACTCAAAGCGCATTAATAGTTGCGAGGAACCCATTTTTTGATGCTCGCACAAAGCACATTGAGGTGCATTATCACTATGTCAGAGAGAGACTCTTAGTAATAGAAATCAGCTTGGCTTATGTGCCGACACAGGACAACCTTGCAGATCTTTTCACAAAGGAATTTCCTCATGAGAATTTTGAATCTTTATGCAAATATTTGGGCTTGCTTCCCTTTGTGGATTGATCATGTCCTCAAGGCGTGGCACTTCCCCATGCACTATGTGCTAGCTCTTGTTCATCGCATCACTCCTAGGAAAAAATTATTACCATATAAGTGATAGTGACGTGTGTAAACACACTTAGGACCGTCGGGGTATTTTTTCACTCACTAGGAGGTTTTGTCCCCCGTGCAATTTATATACGCCCATCACTCTAAGGCTAAATTATCTTTCCATTGTGCACTAAGCAAAACACTTTGTTATGTGTCTCAAGCTTCTTCATCTTCTCCAAGCCGTGTGTGTTTCCTTGCAACCCTAATTCCAACATCAATTGGAACAAATGGTTCTTGACTTTATCCAAGAAGAATCCATTGAAACTGCCATTTTTTGCAATGCGGTAATGACGCTTTTGTTGTATGCAGATGATATAGTGCTTCTAGCACACACTTTAGAGGATGCAAAAAAGCCTATGATTGTCCCTTAAAAAAAATTCTTGCATAATAGGCTGACTGTGAATGAATCCCAAACAAAGATTATGCTTGTAGAAACCAACCATAAGGAGAATCCATGCATCATGTGCAACATTGAGACACTTGAATTTGTTGAGAGCTTTAAGTGCCTTGAGTTTCTAGCCAATCACAAGTGGCATAAGCGTGCTATACATTGTTTGGAAGCTACGAAGAGAGTGTATTATGCATTTTAGAACAAGTGTAATGCAAGAAATGTCAAATGTTGGGTTCTTAAGAAGTACCTTTTTGACACTGGTGACAACGGTTCTTTGTTAAGGAGGAAGTGTGGGACATGAGCATCTCAAAGTCTAATTGGAGAGAGTTTGAGAATGTCTAAAAGTGTTTTCTTAAAAAAATTCTCCAAGTCAAGACACAAACACCATATATGCTCCTACTTCTTGAGTTGATATCTCTTCCAATTGAGGTTATGGGCATGGAAAGGGTTGTGGAGTCTATATTAAAGATGTGTCAAAACCCACTTCCAACAATGTCATAAATAGCAAGCAAAAAAGTTCAAAAGATTCATAAAAGCAAGATCTTGAGCATAGGATGGATGCAAGACATAAAGAAGTGGTTTGAAAGATGGGAGGCATTACACTTGCTACATGATGTCTCAATAGACATCATGTAGCAAGTGTCCCCAACTACAAAGCCATGTTCTTTGTTGAAATAGGAAACCGTATTCACCCTTATATGCTTGAGCCTATCCCATTGTCATCTTTATGCAATACTACGGCCATTCAACTTATGTTTCACTCCCTTCATTGCAAGATAGGGCATTGGGGTAATGAAGAAGAGTCAAATTGATTATGCACATTATGCTCAATACAAGTTTAAGAGTCTGAGTACCACACACTTCTAGAGTGCTCAGTTTTTTGCTACATCCAAACTTGCTTCTCAAATATTTTTAGCCAGACTTAAATCTACACACTTTTCTCTCTGAACCACAATGTGGGCTCTCCATTGTGACTCTCATTACCACAACTTTGGAGCATCGAGAATCACTTACCCCATACATTCTACATCACATGTAAATTTGTTAAGTATGGAGCCTGATTTATCCTTGTATTTTTAACTCTAGAAACACACATTTAGAAGGCCCCCATTATGAGGAGAATCCATCGTGTGTGAGAAAAATCACCCTTCAGAAAACCAAAAATTCTTGACAAAATATATGGCCGGATGATGGCCAAAAATTGATTGAAAAGTGGCTGACAGATACATGGCCGATGGTCGATTGTCAATGGTCAGTGGTCGGTGGTCTATAATCGATTGCTAATAGCCAATGATCGGCGCTCAACAAGTGGTGACCAAGTTTTAGGTGGACTCGTACACCCATAGGTAGCTACACATGGTTGTGTCTACACATGGATGGTTACCTCTCATGAGAGAGGGCAACCCATAGTACTTATTGATCCTAGCAATTGGTATCAAAGCATGGTTTACTAGTAGCTAGAATATCTAAAGGAAAATATTCCTTGAATTGAGTGGGAGTAGGGGCAGAAGAAGGTAAGTTCAAGATTGAGAAGCTTAACAGTAAGAACTACCAACATTGGAAGATGCAAATTGAAGATTGCCTCTACCAAAAGGATCTCTATTTTCCATAGGCGGTGTTGCAAAGAAGCTTGCAACAATCGTAAATGAAGCTTGGAGTATCCTTGATCAAAGGCATTGGGAAACGTTTGGATTTGCTTGGTGTCAATGGTGGCATTCAATGTTTTTGATAAAGTCCCCTGACGGCCTCTACATAAACCATCCACATCAAATAAGATATATCTCATGAAGTGATTACTCAATGTGAAAATGGTAGAGAGTGGTTTGGTTGCAAAATAATTACCCATGGACCAAGTAGGGCATAAAAGAACAATAACACATATATTACATGTGTGATACCAAAGTGAATGATGTTTAAATAGTGAAAGTCGACCATCACAAATCACCTAAGCTCAGAGTCAATGGCTACACAGCTTAATGATGCCAGTAGTAGTTCCTTTCAATGCAAGTGTAGTGGAATCTGTTGACTTTCTAGCTGATCTAGGTTTGTGTTTGAGCCACTTAAGTGGCTTTAGCCACAATAGTCGCTTAACACCTTATTCTATAAAATTGGCTCTAAGATTGTCTATTTTTTAAGAAACCCTGATCATAGGATATCATTGAGGTCCTATAACATAGAGGAAAACTTGAGTATACCACTTCTCTATAGTAAGAATCCACAGAACTAGATTTTAAATTTAACAGTATACATGTTTTTTAGGCCTAAAACAAGCCGACAACTTTTTTCTAAAAATAGTATATGCATAGATTCTTATTGTATACATAACCATGTATTTTTCAAAAAAGTTTTAATGTGCTTTGAAGGTTTTTGAGGTGACTACATGGGATATCAAAACTTTTGAGTGCTTTTTATTCTATTGTACCTAAAAGATGGCTCTTAAAAAAATAACAATTTTACATGAAATTATTTATTTATTTATTTTTTCAACTCCCCATATGCCTTGAGAACAGATTCCTGAAAGGTTTTCATGAGGTTTTTTGTGGTCTATGAGAATGAGAATTTACAAAAAAGTTGCTTATAGCCACAAAAGTGTCTCATGTTCACATAGCCCTAGTGTTAATGGAAATAAATAAAAGATCCACGTGTTCTAAAATAATGCTTGGTGGTATTCTCCGTTGTTGCCAAAAATTGCTTTAGTGTAGCTTGTCGGGCATAACTGCAAAAGGATAGCTTGCCAGAGAATGAGAATATGAAATGATGTAGTCCATGGATTCAGAGCAGGAGCATTCAAAAAATTGGTTAGGATAGAGCTACCTTAGCGACTTTTAAAGAGTTGGTTAGTAGTGAGTAATTAGTGAATCTATGTTTGGGAGTTAGTGGGATAGTGGTTTAGTAAGATAAATATATACGGTTGTTGATGGTGGAGATAGTGAATAATCCTTGTGAGGAGGCCGTTGTGAAAATTGAGAGCTTGAGGTTATATTGTGCTTTTGGTACGGGAAGGAGGTTAGTCTACTAGAGATATTGGACATAGAAATAGAGTTCAATTTAGAAGTGATTAAATGTACAACATTAGATGAAAATTAAACAATTGATAGACAAAATTTAAACCGGCTTATTATAAGAGAAATAAATTATCATACATTTGTTGTCGTCTACAGTACGCAAAAGATGTTCTGGTAAAAGAGAGAGTAGAAAGATCTAAAAGAGGTAGACATAATTAAAATTTATTCATGTGGTATTATAGACACTAAGAAAGCTACAAAAATTGCTAAAAGATGTTTACATGGATTTTTGTTCACCATAGATGAGATGAACATTTGCCTCCCAAGTAGCCTGCGGCGATTGGGATCATTCATTTCCTTCCATTCAGGGTGAGTGTTTTGTGGTTCTTGACACATCCATAGGCAGTACTCGAGACGAGGGTCGGAATCAAAAGAATAATATACAATTTTTTCAACGGGCCTATCCCAGACTCTAAACATAACAATGGGAAAGCACCCATTGTTGGTTTAAAATGAGTATCTTACAAGCTCGGGTGGTTTTGACTATCTAAGAATGCAGCAAATGGAAGGCATTGATGTGGAGGAATTTTTTTGTAACCCGTATTTCCCCAGTGTGAAGTTTTGCTTTAACCCAATCAATGTTGCCTAGGAGGGGTGCACCAAAGTTAGGAACACCGCAAAACTTGGGCTGACCTTCCACGTGTTCGTGTCAGGCACGCAGGGTATTGGGCACCAAGTAATCCTCGTTATCCAATCATGAAAAAATGACGGAGGACCTTGATGTCCTAGTAGATTTATCTACTGACATGATAGTCTCATAGTATATAGGTTTGGATCTCTTGCAATGCCATGACAAGATCCAATTTTTTGAACGAGGTTGCTAGTATGTAATGATAGGATATCATAAGTAGAAAATTTATAAATATTAGAGATGGTGAAGGGTGGTGTGCAGGGAGCATGGCTCGTCTCAAAAAATGTATGGGTAGATCATTTGAGAGGAAAGGAGGAGTAAGAAGAGATAGTGACTTAACTTGATGGGGTACAAGATCGGTGTGAGGGACGTGTGTTTAGGCTCTTAAAGAGGGGTATTAGAGAGTTTAGTGGTTTGTTTTGTAAATAGGGATAATGGGGATACTAATGGTGGCTTGCATAGTTTTTGTGTTATGATTCAACCCATGATATAGGACGTATAGGACGTGTATGTAGCTATTTTTACTTAAATATAAGACATAATTAAACTTTAACATTCAAAAGACAACTGGCTTTAGAGAAAAATCAATGATAAGTACAAAAACAACTTAGTCTCAGAATTATCTTTGTACAAAGTTTATGAGAATGAAGCCTCATTCCAGTATTTATTGATAGCATAAGTACTTCCCCAATAGCAAGTGTATGTGTAATCATGTACATACATCTGCTTTAAGCCAAAAAAATTCCAAGAAAAGATAGAGTCCTCACGTGCATCCATTCAAACAAGACAACAGATACGTTAGCCTTGGATGTGTTTTACAGGTGTCAATGGACTATATTAATTGTTATCCATGTCCAACTTACAACCTTTTTAACTAAAAACATATATCCAAAAAGTGATAATGTAAAAAAAAAGTAAAAAAATTTAAGGAGATAGTCATACATATGGTTTCTATATATCCCCATTTTTTAAAGTACCTTAATAGATAGCTATTATATACATCATTTTGATCAAAAGGCCACCACCCCTTTTGATTCAAGTGTCTTAATACCCACATCGGCATAAACGATCCGAACCTTCAATATCCTATGCAGAGAGTGTCCAATCCAACCTTTTATGACTTAAGACCAATAAAACATCACGACAGAGTTTAGTTTTCCCAAGAGCAAAGATAGCCAAAGCTATGCCATCAAGATATAGCATCCAAGGTACCATTTGTGTTTGGAAAAACAATCCTTCCAGTTTTTTAGGCTAAGAAGGAAGAAGTACTACTAAACCCTCAAAAAATTAACTAGTTTTAAGCTTGATAGTTAGATCAATATTATCATTCTTAATGCTACAACATTCTTTTGTAGTTTTTATGATGCTTACACCTCAACATATCATTGATAGTCAATCAAAATAAGTGAACGAATGAAAAACCATAGCCATGTAGAAGAATCCAACAAGGATGATAGCCCTAATGAGATTGTTTAGGGAGAAAAACCAAAAAAAACTTTTTTATCAAATATGCAAAAACCTAAGTTTCTAGAACAAAGAGGTAAACAGGAAAAAATATGAACAAGAAGCTTCCGCGGCAGGTCACCTCACCAAAACATGATGCTCCTGAGTTATGCTCAATAAGCCAGGCGGTATCCTCCTTTGTGAGAGGATTGTCGTAAATCAAACTAATCAACCAATTTCCCATATTCCCACTACCTTAGGTGCCCCGTTTTTTATGCAGTAAATTGTTTAAGCAAAGCTCATAGAATCAAAAATATAAACAGAAATAGTAACAAGATCCTTAAACCATAATCTCCCACACCAAGTTTTTTTCAACTGTCGAACGTAGTCTAGCTTAGCCACCCACACAGTGGGCCTTACCAAGCTAAGTCACATGGTTCACATGCCTATAAGCAAAGGTGTTTACATCACCTTTAGACCTATACATACAAAGGAGAGATAACCATATTACCAAGAGAATATACGGTAACCGACCTGTGTAGGTTGCACAACCATTCCATAACGACACAACAGAGAAGTAATACACACAGTCCTCTCTTTATGCAAATAAAACACACACAAGGTTAAGTGAGAGATGAAATGCACCCTCACCTCTTTAAATAGAAGAAGGTTGATTCTGAGTACTCATGGCGTGTAGCAGGCAGTTTCCATCATCATTCCAAGCACTGAGTATTCCAGGTGCTATTTCAACTAGGGAAACAAAAGCATCCACCTCTGATGAGGCACGATTTAGTAGAACAGAGTAATCTACATGCCATTAGCATGGCAGGGAGGAGACAATGTGTGTAGCACAGCTGTAGAATGCGAGTTTAATCCTCGTTTATCGTAGCGACTTAACTTCCAATGGTGTAATTATAACCTTTTAGGGGTGACATCCCATGGTGGATTCTATCCTAATGTAGCCTAGAAAGTGAGTATGTTTTTGAATATTTTAACTATAGCTTAAGTGGAATTATATAGAAAAAAGAAAGCAGTACAGGGTGCTTTTATTAGAGCAGGGCACTACGTGTAAAAACTACCCAGGTGTGATTTAGATCATACTGGTTTTAGGTAATATACAGAGAGAAAAAGTACTTGTGTGTGTGTGTGTGTGTGTGTGTGTGTGTGTGTGTGTGTGTGTGTGTGTGTGTGTGTGTGTGTGTGTGTGTGTGTGTGTGTGTGTGTGTGTGTGTGTACCCGCCGTGATCGAGGCACCAAACACAATGGGTCGATAGTAGGCCCATTGTGAATGGGCCTACTACCTTATTAAAGAGATGAGATTATCGTGGTTAAAGTGTAAGCCAGGCCAGTCATTGAGAGAGAGAGAGAGAGAGAGAGAGAGAGAGAGAGAGAGAGAGAGAGAAAGTGTAATTTTATTATTTACGTCATCTCTTCTAAATCCTTTGTTGGAATTAGGGTTGCAGAGAAACGCACATAGCTTGGAGAAGACGAAGGAAGCTCGAGGCACACAATAGAGAGTGTGTTACTTAGTGTGCAATGGAAATATAGATAGCCCTAGAGTGATGTGCGTATATACAATGCACGGGGGGGAAAACCTCCTAAAGAGGGAAAAAATGCATCAGCGGTCCTAGTGTATCCACACACATCACTATCACATGTATATGGTAACAAATCCCCCCCTGGAGTGATGCGGTGAACGAGACCTGGCACATGAGTAAAGGGAAGTGCCATGTCCTGAGGACATGATCAGTCCACAAAGGGGAGTAAGCCCAAAGCTTTGGGGAAAGCTTCAAACTTCTCATGAGACAATGCCTGTGTGAAAAGATCTGCAAGGTTGTCCTGTGTTGGCACATAAGCCAAGTTGATCTCTTCTGCTGAGAGCCTCTCCCTGACATAGTGGTAATGCACCTCAATGTGCTTTGTGCAAGCATGAAAAACTGGGTTCCTTGCAACTGCCAATGCGCTCTAACTATCAATGTAGATAGTGTTGGCAGTGTCCTGTCCAACACCCAAATCAGCCATAAGGCGTCTGAGCCATACACACTGAAGACTGCCATGTACTCAACCTCACAACTTGAAGTGGCCACAGTAGGTTTCTTCTTGCTCAACCATTATATACATGAACTGCCAAGCATGAAATCAAAACCACTTGTGGACACTCGTATGTCAAAACAACCAGCCCAATCTGAGTCCCAAAAAGCATGTAAGTCTGGCAGCAATGATCCCCCCTTGGGATAAAACAAGCCAAGATGTAATGTGCCACTAAGGTAGCAAAAAATCCTCTTGACAGCCTACCAATGCTTAGACCCTGGGCTATGCTTAAATCTACTGACCTGTGAGACTGCAACTGAATATCGGGGCTCGTGTTGCATACATAAATGAGGCATCCAAGAGCATTTTGGTAAAGAGTGACATCAGCAGGATCGCCAGCATCATGTAGACTCAACTTCAAACAACTTGTTTCCATAAGAGTGGCAATAGGTTTGCAATCCTCGAGCCCAAACTTACATAGCAATGTCTCTGTAACGTTTCTGACACAAGGCAATACCACCATCACATTGCTTAAACTGTATGCCCAAATAATGATGCAACAGCCCCAAATCTTTCATCTTGAAAGTAGCATTCAAATCAACCTTAAATTCAGCAATATGTCTCTCATTTGGTCCAATGATCAGCAAATTATCTACATAAAGAACCACAATGAGAAGTATCACCCTCAGGCTTTACATACGATGTGCTTTTTGTTGGACTATTACAAAATCCTTGTTTGACCAAATGAGTGTCATCTTTCTCATACCAAGCACGGGGAGATTGCTTCAACCCATACAAATCCTTGTTACGTTTGCACACTTTGTCCTCTTGTCCTTTCTTGACAAAACGGTGAGGCTGTGTTACATAAAGCAGTAACAATGTACGATTGATGTACATCCCAACCAGAATGAGCTGCCAATGCACATAGAAAACACACACTAGTCATACAACAAGTGGGAGGAAAAGTCTCTTCATAATCTATGCCTTTTTGCTATGCATAACCCTTTGCAAAAAGTCGAGCCTTATGGCAATCGATCTCACTATCCGTCTTGTGTTTCAACTTGTAAACCCACTTTGTACCAATGGCCTTTTTGCCAGGAGGCAAATCACATAAAGTCCATGTGTCATATTCTATGAGTGCATCATATTCTAATTGCATGGCAGCCATCCAATTTTCTAAATTATGTGCTTCATCAAAAGACAGAGCCTTTTCAACATCATGTAAGCTAGGCACATCCAAAGCATAACAATCTGATGCATAAGATGCATGGCAAGAGCCTGAACGAGTACAACTAGATAGAGGTGCATCCAATTTACTTTCATGCAATGTATGCACCAGCCATTTTGGCATACCTCTAGCCTGCTCATTTTCAACCCTTTCCTCATCAAGTACATCATGTACATCTGCATCAGTAATAGGCTGATCTCTAACATTTTCAAAAACCCCGATAGGCTGTACTTTGCCTCATTGGAATTTACATTCGTATTTCCACCACTAAAAAGAGGCAACAAAGTGCCATAAATGTCCTGTGAGCTTACATTACTGTCTCTAGTACATGACAGCAAGGGTTGAGCAGAATCTTTCACAAACACTACATCCCATGAAACCAGAATACGCTTTGTTTGCGGATGATACAACCTATAACCTTTGCTTTCAGCACTATAACCAACAAAAATACATTTGATAGCCTTATCATCCAATTTTCTGCGTTGTGTTTGTGGCACCAAAGCATATGCCAAACAGCCAAAAACACGCATGTGCTCAATAGAAGGCTTTCTATCATGCCATGCTTCATATGGAGTAATAGATTGCAAAGCTCTTATAGGACACCTGTTTAGTACATAAGTGGCACACATGATGGCCTCAAGCCAAAAGGAATGCGGCAAAGCTTGACTTTTGACCATACATCGTGCCATTTCCGTAAGTGACCTGTTTTTCCTCTTAGCAACACCATTTTGCTGAGGTGTATAAGGCACTATACATTGGTGTTTTATCCCATGACTAGCTAGAAATGCATTGAATTCATGAGACATATACTCCCCCCCTCGATCAGAATGGAGGGTGCCCATAGTACATTTCGAGACATTTTCAGCCATAGCCAGAAATTGTTTGAAGCACATAAAACTTCGTACTTTGCTTTAAGCGGAAATACCCATGCATGCCTGGAGTATCATCAATGAAAGTCACGAAGTAAAGGTAATTGCCCAAGGACGGAGTTTGCATGGGCCCACAAACGTCACTATGCACAAGTTACAACCTGCATGTGGTCGGAACTGAACCATCCTTTGGAAACTTAGAGCGCTGCATTTTACCCAAAATACAGCCTTCACAGACATGTTTGATTGGTGGTTCAAGAGGCGGCAAAGAAGCAACCATATCAGATTTTTGCAAATGAGCAAACTGGCAAAATTTAGATGACCAAAATGTGCATGCCAAAGTTTTGCATCTGAAATGGCCCTTGAATCTGCAACTGCATTTGCAAAATTTTGTCCACACTTGTCATACAAAGTGAGCTTATACAGCCCACGGCACAAAAGGCCAAATGCAACAATTTTGTCACCAAAACTGAGATCATGAACTGTACATCTGTCATCCACAAATTTGACTACAGGTCCAAGTCTAGCAATTGTGGATACAGAAAAAATATTCTTCTTGATCCCAGGTACATAAAGTGCATCAACAACTGTGAAATAACTGCCATTTGCAGTAGTAAGAACAATCTTTCGAAGTCCTTGAACCGGATAAGAGGCATTATTGGCACAAGTGACTGAATTCCCATGAGCGACAGACTCCAAAGAGGTGAACAATTCACGATGTGAGATAATGTGCTTTGTAGCACCACTGTCAAAATACCACACATGTGAATCTGTAGCAACTCACATGCATGCATCATGGACATCAGGATTGTAAGTGCACTCTACACTAAAAGCCCATTCTACATCAACATCAACATTACAATATCCTTTCACAGAAGACTCAACAATGGTTGCATTTGTAGTGGAACTAGCATTTGCAGTGGAACTACCCTCTTTCTTCTTAGCCTCTTTGGCCTTCAACTTAGGACACTGCTTGATCAAATGATCATTAGCTTTACAATTATGGCAACGCATCTTCTTTTTGTCCTTATCACCAAAATTTCCAGACGAAGTGCTACCAACAGAAGCATTAGGAACAGAGTTTTTGCCACTCGCAACAGAACCATAAGAAGTGGTTTCATTACTGTTACCACCCTTTCTTTGAGAAGCAATAAAAGCATGTTCAACTGCACGATGTCTAGTCCTGTTTTTTCTATAAAGTGACCCTTGCAACAGCAATGTGCATAATGCATCGAACTTGAGAACTTCTGGATTTCCTTGGGTCATAAGTCTCCAAGGACTAGAAAATGTCTAGTAAGAATATGGTAAGGCATCAAGAACAGTCTGCACAAGGGAACTGTCTGAAATGACTTCACCTACAGAAATAAGTTGCTCATTGATATCCTTGACACCAACAAGGAAAGTGTCCATATCATCTTCCTCATGCATAATCTTCGACTCCATCTCTTTACGCAGCAAAGCAATTTTAGTCTCATTGCGGCTTGCATAAAGACCTCCAAGAATATCCCAAGCCTGTTTTGCAGATTTTGCTGAACGAATGTGAGGAACAATGGTGCACTTCACAGACAACACAATCAATGCATGAGCATGCATATCCTTTACATCCCAATGACATTGTTCTACCGTAGGCAAAACAACTCTAATAGCAGCGATCCTTGCAACAAGACCTGCAACATCCTCAACATCGCCTACATCCGCAGAACCAGGACGTACATCAATGCCCTACACAATATTTGAGACTCCCTTTGACACAAGAACGTGTTGCATCATATAAGCCCACATAGGGTAATTGTCCCCATCCAACCTGTCCTTAGCAGCAAACATCTTGAACACATCTGTGTTGTTGTTAGCCATGGTAAATGATGTACTTGATGTGAAAATTGCCTGAAAAGAGGAGAAATGAAGCGGAAAAAACACGTGCTATATAGCACAAACCATAGAATACTGTAAGGCACTTGTTATGCAAAAAACAGCACTGGCAAAAATTTTGCACAAAATGACAAATAGCCTGTGCAGTAATGCCTGTAGTGGAAAAAGAAAAAGTGAGCAGGTGTGTGCTGGAGCAGCTAGCGACTAAGCCCGGGAGGATGTAACTTGCTCTGATACCAATTGTTGGAATTAGGGTTGCAGAGAAACGCACACATCTTGGAGAAGACAAAGGAAGCTCCAGGCACGCAATAGAGAGTGTTTTACTTAGTGTGCAATGGAAAGTTAGATAGCCCTAGAGTGATGGGCATATATACAATGCACGGGGGAAAAACCTCTTAAAGAGGGAAAAAAATGCCCGGTGGTCCTAGTGTGTTCACACACATTACAACCACATGTATATGCTAACATCCATTAAGACAATATTTGTGATATAAGTATCGTGATATCTTCCCAAGCAAGAAAGTAGTTGGAGGAGGAGTATACAATTAGGTAAAGCAGTTTGATACAAGTGCTAAGAGCAGCTTTGTGGGGTCTACTATTGTTGTTTTTTATGAATTCAATAGATGGGAGGTTGAGAAGGTCTCTTTTCCAAGAAAATCTTTGGTCATACTCTCCTATACAAGGTTTATAAAGAGAGATAGAAAAGTTGAGAAATTGTACTGAAGTGCAAAAAAGCCATTGGATGTAGTAAACCCTTGTCCATAAGTTGGTTCGATTTTTAAGTAGTCGGGATATATATATCCAAAGTTGGAGGTGGAAGAGGGTCAAAGATGGTCTCCACTTCATTAGTGGAAAAAATGGTTCTCCCCCGAGGTGTTACGGGGATTACAAACCAAAGTTTTGGTTGGTGGATTGAAGGGATATAGATGACCTATAAAAGAGAAGCTCAAAGTGAGTAACATTGGTATAATTAATTCTACAAGCAAATAAGATTAAAAAAGGTAGTTTTCACTCACCTGCTCACAATTGCACGATAAAACTAAATTGTCATATCTCCCTGTGTGATGCACACTAGAGTCCACCATGTAGAGGCCATTCTCATGTCGTCTACACACATTTGCAAACCACTTGCACTCAAAGATGAAGGTATCAAAGGCTCTAAAATTAACCTTTAGCATCTTTTCAATAGTTCCATAGTACTTGGATTCATCACCATCTGTGTCAAAGTTGTCTGTGATGGCACAATCCATGGTGGTTCTACGCTCGTCAATGTGGCTTATACGAAAGTAACAATCCTTTGACAACATAGAGTTAAAGGAAAGGCACTACAAAATAGGACAATATCTTTTATCAAATACAAAGATAAAATCAAGAAAAAAAATTACAATATGGTTTAGGTATATGAGTACTCTACCTTTGGTACGCAGCCTCGTGCATACTCCCATTCTTTGTTGGTGATGTCTTCTCCACGTGCTTTTGCTTTGGTCATTCTCCCATGAATCCAATCTGCACTAATCAGATCTAGGAAACATGCAAGGTGTCTAGGCACTGGGGGTGCCCTCCGTCCTCCATGTGCTTGTTTCCATGCTTCTCTCTCTTGCAAACACCTTGCCTTTGCCACTATCCATAAGTCCACCCACTTGATCATAATCTTTGCATTGAGAATACAAAAGTTAGTGACCACTCGGGATAGATTTATATCCATGTTAAGTAGTTTTTCCTTTCTACTTGGTAAGTGTGAAGTCATCCTTGCATCTTCCTTGTCTGACCACATGCGAGGCATTGAAGGATCAACTTGTGTCAAATACTCTGAGATGTAAACAAATGCCTCTTGCATGATTCCACCCTTCAGCCATACATGCCTCTGATTGAGACCGTAGCCGCACAAAATCTTTGAGAGTCTTTGAAACCTCTCTAAGAAGAACATCCATCATGCGTGCACTACTCCACATTTAGCAATCTCCTCCACCACGTGAATCAAGAGGTGGATTTGACTAAGAAGGAACAATTGAGGAAATGCATCCTCAATGCACACACATTTTTTGTTGCAAGTGTTTGAGCAGCAGGGATAACATCTATTTCAATTTCCTTGGAGCTCACAAATCTACAAGAAAACACACAAGGATACACTAAGTGCTAGTTGAGATTATTGTGTACATTAAAAAAAGTGTAGTTGAGTGGAGTCTTGTGGTGTACCTTACTAGCTCTCCAAGTTTGAAAATAGCATCCCTGACTTTCTTGTCCCGACATATACACATACTCACCGGTAGAATGAACTACAATGTAAATTAGGGAGAGGGAAAGTGAGAGAAAGTCATACACTCAAATTGTATATATAATAGGGAGAGGGAAAGTGAGAAAAAGTCATACACACAAACTATATATGGAATAGGGAGAGAGAAATTACCTAAAGCATCTTGTGCCAATCATGGGACTTTAACCCATACAATTGAACGCTTCCACCTTTCTTCGCTTTTGTGAAAGCTCCCTTTAGCGAGCTCATGTATCTTATTGGTGTGTGAATAGAAGCAATGGTACCCTTCACTTTGTCTAATTCTTCTTTGGCAAGCATCCATGGTGCTTTAAGAATCTTTCCATTGGGGACATGGCGTGGAGTAGCAAATACAGGGAGACGTTTCAAAAGCTCCAAATCCTCCCTCGCACCCAAAGAGTCCTTCTTGCCAATAATGTGATCCCATAGTGTTTGGGCTACATTCTTGAATATGTGCATGGGATCCCAGAGGTGTTGTATGTTTAAGTCCTTCCAATATGGAAGCCTTAAAAATATGGAATACCTTGACATACCTTTTGGTGGAGGCCACAGAGTTGGATTTTTGTTGTCGTGCTCTTTCAAAATGGTTGCCCAATCTGCCAATGTGAGCTTTAGAGGGGTCTTTCCATTTGTTGGAGCCTTATGCTTGCTATGCCCTTGGGATAAGAAATGATGGTTGTTTCAATAGGTTACCTTGTGCAAGGCATCGGGCCTCTCTGTCACCAATGATGGCTTGCAAGTAGGACATGCATTGTGACCCAATGTGGATAATTTTGCATACATATCATAACATTAGAGAGAGAGAGAGACAAACTAAAGGGAGAGAGAGATAGAGGGAGACAGAGGAAAAGAGAGATACCAGAAATCCCTCCAAGCCCAGTATAGTCGTGCATAGTCCACATAAGGATTCCCCTCACAATGTCTTCTCTTCCCCCCTTTCCAAGTGAGACATCTACAATAGGAATGCCTCTCCATAACTCCTCCAACTCCTTGATGAGGGGCTCAAGGTAGACATCAATATTTGACACTTTGTACTTCCCTGGCACAAGCGAGGAAAGAAGTATATTTCCCTTCTTGGTTGTCTCACATGGTGGAATATTGTAGTTGACGATCACCACAGGCCAAGTTCTCCTTGAAGTAGATTTAGTACCAAAGGGGTTGACACCATCACTTGCTAACCCAAGCCTCAAGTGTTGAGGCTCCAACCCAAACTTTGGCCATTGAGTTTCTGTTAGAAGCAAGCTAACATGGATACCATTTTTCAGAGTTCTCATTGTAAAACACTTATTATTTTGATAAATCGGGAACATTGTAACTCATATTTTCTCGGATAAACTGTGTAATTAATGAGCCGGGGCTACAAGCTTCTAGATTGTATCAACTTGCCATTACCCATCTTTGGTAGAACTCCCAGATTATTATTTTGACCACCAAAAACCTTGGCTAAGGTATAAAAGCCAAGTTTTGTAAGTTATTGTTAAGTTTTGGATAATGAAATACATAGCGTGAGCTAACGGCGCTCACTCCTCTCCTTCTCGCGCTTCCTATTCCCTCCTCGGTTGCAGTCATGTTTGTTGCATTGCAACTACAGATAAGAGCTCTACGCATTGACGTAAACACATCACAATAATTCGTAATTTTTCGCATCGCCGACCCGCGGCCTAATTTTATCATAACTAGGAATTTACACTTTCAAATCAAAAACTAAGCATAGGTGGGGTATTGGGGCATCGTTGCTAAGCATTTAGATGCATTCTGGGTCAAAAACGACTAGGTCAAAAATCCACTGATGTTAATAATCACGATTTTTTAACTTGACCTAAAGTGGGATTTGAAACCATAAGCATGTGTACTTAGGTTTTATAAACATGTCCTAGAAGTTTCATTACGTTTGGATGTCATTTGATGTTGTAACGGATGTGATTTGTTTGCTGATGAGCGATTGGCTTTTGGTGATTTCAGTCACTTGAGTGTAGCTTGAGTTAGATGAGAGTTGTTAGTTATTTTTCGAGAGATTGACAACCTCTTGTAGACTCTATGCACTAGTCGAGTCAGCTTCATCCCATGGATTGACAATTTAATCGTGGTTCTTGCTAATACTGCAATAAGATAGGATGGTGAGGTTAGACATGCGTCCCACATTTTGCGCCATTGCCGGGGATCGAAGAGACCTAAACTTGGAAAAAACATGAGCGTCTTGTGAAGTTATCCTTTAACTTCCTCTAGGATCTCCTTGTTAGAAGCTGGACACACCCTACAAAAAATGATTGCTTGACGGATTATTATTTTTTGTAATTATTCATTTATTGAGGAAACCCGACATTTCACCTTTGTAAATATTGGGGCTTACAGAAGTTTCCAGATTGTATCCCAGTTTTGACATTTAGATTGCGTCGATGGTTAAATTGGAACATTAGGGTTTGAGATTATAAGGTATTTATACCACTTTTTGACCTTAATGAAAAACCTTTTGTCATCTTAAAAAAGTTTGAAGTTTGTGAGTGAGCCTATTGTGTACGCGAGAGAGTGAGAGCTTCATCTTGATGCTACGCACGCAGGGGTGGTCATAATCGAGTGCGGAGAAGTGCAGTGTGTTGCCCCCGACAAGAGCTACGCGCCAATACCTACATTGCACGCGTACGGTCCAGTTTTACGAGCTCCATCTACGAGCTTCATCTAGTGATTCGTTGAGCATACGTTGTCCATTTTTGCATTGCAGCATACCCACGCGTTCGCCTTGAGTAGAGCTACACATTAAGCACTTTAGTTTTCAAAAATGACGACCTGCAAATTTGGGCTAGACATCCTACGTGATTTTGCACCGGGTGTTTTGGGTTGGGGTTTTGGTTCATGGACCTTAGGGAGAGCGACCTATTGGTGTTAGTAGGGTCTCCTTCAAGTTCTGTGGTTTTTTGAGATTGTTGGATGGGTATTCGGCTCTAGAAATCGTTGTAGGAAGTTTCCTCTTATGCACTCCTGAAGGTTGTAGCTTAGACATTGGGTAGAGACCTCTGTAGGAATTAGTTAGGAGTCGGTCGAGTGTAGGTTGACACCCTATGCTTGCTTCCACGCGCTTGCGGTTCTAGCTTCGTCCTTAGCTGACAAATCTTGTTAGGTGAGTTCTCGCTGTGCTGACGTCCGTCGCGGCGTATCCGTTCAACATTGGCGCCTTTGCTAGGGACGAAACCCCTAGGTAGGTGACCGAGACTAGTCCTTGAGGATAGGGATTCTTTGGATTGCCAAGAGTCTCATTTTACATTTAGATAGGATCATAGGGTGGAGGACTTTCTAAGTCTTAGAGGGAGTCTAAGGAGTGTGTGTCTGGCCTAGATCCTTCGACTTAGGTAGACTGAGATAGTTTAGGTCTTAGTTGAGTTGATAAGTAGTAGTTGAAGTGGTAGAAGCGGTGAGAGGAGAGCTTGAGAGTCCGGAGAGGCCAGGAAGCAACCAAAACACCATTAACACCACTTCACATGATGAGTAGGAGTAGGGTAAGTAGGACATCATGATTTAGGATCTAGAGCACTTCATGCATGTATACTTGCTTGTTAGGTTCATCACAAGGGTGTAAAAGACGCAAAAGTGTGTTTGAAAGCTGAAGTGAAGTCCAAAAGTTACTGTGAGTGTTTCTGATAGAGATGCAGAGCATCAGGAGAATCTCTGTCAGGAAAAAAATTAATTCTAAGCCAGGAGACATCCTATGCGTAGGATGTCTACAGGGTGATCTAGTGGAAATTTTGGAATTTTGAGTTGACCAGTGTGTTTGGAAGGTAGATTTTCACCTGGAAAGTGGAAATTTAGCCATATCTTGACAGGATAAGGCCAGATATACTGAAATTGCCAGACATCCTACCCAAATTGTGCCAAGGCATTATTTTATGACCAAAACAATAGGATGGCTGCATGATCATGATCTGCATGATATATTGATTGATTGAGAGAGTTTTCATCTCAATTAGGTGAGAAAATTGGGTTCTAAGCAGACTTTAGCACTTTTGACTGAAAAAGGCTAGAACAGCTAAATCCAAACCAAAATTTAAGCATACCACTGGGTTGCTGACATCAAGGGGGAGCTGTGGATCAAATCTGGGGTCAAACAAGCCAAAAAGACATCCTACGCGTAGGATATCATCTGTGTGATTTTGCACTCCAAACTCAGTTTTGAGCATACAAAAGTGATCAGCACCTTAAGGAGAGTCTGTGCTTTGCATTTGAAGCCATTTTGAGCAAAAAGACATGCTATGCGTAGAATGTCTAAAGCAAGAAATTCAAGCCAGAAACTGACTGTAGGCCTAGCAAGGTGTTATATAGCCTGAGGCAAGCCTCCTAGTCAATTTTGGTCTAAATTGGGGTTGATTTGACTGAGCAGACCAACATCAGGCTGTCAGAACAGATTTCTGATCCATTGACCAGCTTATAGGTGTCCAAATCAAAAAGTAAAAACAGATGTGGACTCAGCACATCAAAGGGAATCCATAGTGTAAAAATTCTGGCAAAATAGAGCAGGAGACATCCTACGCGTAGGATGTCTATTAGGGCTTAGGAAAGAGAAAATTTGACTGAGACTATACAGTGAGGTTCTATTTGACTTAAGGGTTCCAGAACTTCTTTCAGAAGTGAATTTGGACCTTGTTTGACCTTTTGATGGAGCAAAGATAGAAATAAGACTTTTTCAAGTAAATTGACCGACATCCAAGGGAAGTACAGTTCCAGATTAGCAGACCTAATCCAGAACATCAGAAGTGTATAAAATACAGTAGTGGTTTGAAGAGGATCGGAGAGTACCACAGACGGAGAGTGAGAGAGAGAACGAAACACACGACACACAGATATGGGTGGGGAGACTCAATGAGTGAGCAGCCCCCTATACACTTATGCTATGTATGAGGTATACAAGTCAGTGGGCGCCCAGACTCTAGGTGGTCGGGCTATGCTATGTATAAGGTATACAAGTCAGTGGACGCCCAGACTCTGGGTGGCTGGGCAAGGCACAGGCGCCTATACCCCAACAACCTCCCACTTAAAGGAGACTGTGCCTTTAAGCAAGGGAACCTAGTCTAAAGACTACAAAAGGCGAGAGAAAATCGCTCTCAATCGATGCCCTCTGGCTGGCTGTGATCGTGTGCATCCAGCTGGCTCTCAATCGATGCCCATTGGCTGGCTGTGATCGTGTGCATCCGACTGTCCTACTCCCGTGTAAGTCCATACACCACCAGACGTACCGCACACGTACTGCAAGTATGTACGCAATACCTGCATATCTCCCTCGTGCACTATTCCATCATCAGTCAACAAACAACTGACAACCCCAAATGCAAATGCTCCCTACTCCCACTGCAGCTGCGATATCCGGTCTCAAGATCAGCATCTCATACATGAGACCACCGAATGCCGATGCAATGCTAGCAGGCCCTGCTAGCTCTACGGAGCATGCATCAACATATATATCCCTGGAAATAGGCATCTTTGACTGACAAGGCGCGTCAGCCACATTCATCTCCTGATTGTCCGCAAAAGACGCATCAACCTGTCGTGCAACCTCAGAGCAAACCAGCTGCTCTAGGTGTCTGCTAGAAGACATATCCTGCACAACTATATCCCCATGCTCACTATCGAGCATAGAAAGGAATGACTGCATAATCGTTGACATCTCAGCCTCCTCTGCAATCATCCCCTACAAACATGACCACTCAATCTGTTGTGACTCACTAGAGCTCTCATGCTCTAACTCCGTATGCATAGACTCTTGCACAACGTCCTCCTGTCGTGACTCACTAGAGCAAGACCGCTCTACCTGTCTATCATGCATAGAAGTATCTCGCACAACTGACTCTCTGCTTTGCTCAGTCACTAGCAAAGCATGCATGTCTGACTCTGTCACCTCTCTGTGTCACTGCTCAAGTCGTGCCCCAATTGTGTGCACAACGAGCTCACTACTCTGCACTCTATGCAAAGCACCCTGCAACCCATGAGCAAAAGAGACTGTCTGGGTCTCTCGCTCTCTGCATGGCTGCAACAAGATTGAGACTCGACCATCTTGCACCAGTACTACATACAATGGGTACCATGTGCCAACTCTAGCACCTCTCGCAATCACTAGCGAACCCAAATGCAACGCAAAAGATCGCTCAAGCAGCGATACCCGACATCCACTATCCGGTAACTGTCTGACTGAGATCAAATCCCGTCTCAGATCTGGTCTCAGATCTGGCACATAACACACATGACGCAGGGTAAATCTCATACCATTGGGCAAGGACAAACATACGTCTTCTGCACCCTCAATGTCATACACAACACCATCAGCCATGTACACACAACCAAGTCTCCCACTAGAAAACGTGCTAAACCACTCACGATGCGACGTGAAATGGAAAGTAGCATCTGAATCTAGTAACCAATGTGAAGACAATGTGCAATCCGATATGCAATCCGTAGACATAAGATCGTCTGAAGACAAGCTAGATGTAAATGTGACATCGCCATCACAAGAATACTCAGTAACCACCGTACTGATCTCACTAGCATCTATCATGCCCAATTCTGCATCACGCATCTGTCACCTCCGTTGTCTCAAACGCTTGAAACATCGACGCCTAATGTGCCCTCTATGTCCACAATGCCAACATGTCAAGTCGCTATGCCGTCGAGACTTGCGTGTGGGACCAATCTCTCCCATGGACATAGAAGTGGGACTAGACTCCCCTGTAGACATGGATGTCACGTACATAGCATGTAAACTCTGCCATAAAGCATGAGTTGTAGTCTCCCTTGAGACCTGCCAGTAAACAGACTCAACTAGATGCAAATGAATCGTAGACATTGCTAACTCATCAAGATCCCGTCAATCATCATCACGCATAGACTTGGGCTTCGCCGATAAACCACGCAAGGGTTTATCCTGCCCCAAATCCGCCAATGCAACAAGCATGTGCTCCTTCCAAGCAACAAAATCTGCACCATCAAACTGTGTCAGACCATAACGCTGGAAGTCAAATGAAAAATCAGCCATAATGCTCGCAAAAGAGCAACCAACAATGAGTAGCAAATGTCAACCAAATCAGCCCTAAATTGGCTCGAATCGCATCAACAAAAGTCTGCAAATATGGCTCAAAACCTGATGCAAAATTGCACCAATAACCGTGCAAAACCTTGCACAAAATCACAAGTCAATATGACTCGAATCCGGCTACCTAGCTAGTAGCCACACAAGCATACATCACACAAACAAAATCTGCACCATCAAACTGTGTCAGACCACAATGCTGGAAGTCAAATGAAAAATCACCCATAATGCTCGCAAAAGAGCAACCAACAATGAGTAGCAAATGTCAACCAAATCAGCCCTAAATTGGCTCGAATCGCATCAACAAAAGTCTGCAAATATGGCTCAAAACCTGATGCAAAATTCACCAATAACCGTGCAAAACCTTGCACAAAATCACAAGTCAATATGACTCGAATTCGACTACCTAGCTAGTAGCAACACAAGCATACATCACAATATTCACTCTTGTGAGTGTGCCAAGATAATTGTACGTCTGTCAAACCGTGAGCTAATCACCAAGCCCACACTGTGCGGTATCGATGCATACACACGCACAAATCTCCCACATGCAGAGAACACAGCACGCAAATGCTGAGTGCAACCCGCAATCTCTACCTAGATCGCATAGATGATATGCATAAAACTCCTGGGAAAATTTCACCACAGTTTCGACGCACAATGGCTATCAACGCAAAATAACCATTTTCATGCAAGCTCAATACAATGAGCAATCAATGCGCATCAAACTACACTCAACATACATGCATAAGCTCTGCAAACCTATGTCCAACAAATGCTCACAAAGAGTACCACAGGTGACCATACATGTCATCCACAACCAACCTCTGCACTTGCTCACAAGATCTACTGCTCACCACATAAGCATACATAGAGCATTACCCGCTCAAAGACCATGTATGCAAGCCACAACACTGCAGAAGAACCACTCAACTGCAACAGGCAACACCTGTGGGAGTACTATACTCAACCTGTATCTGGGAGTCAAGCTCGATCTTGTAACACCTCATATGTCCCTGCTACCTGCAATGTGCACGGGTAAGCTGTCTGCAGCAAAGAAAACAACAGAGCCCAAAACTATCCTGAAAAACAGTCTCTGTGTTTTTAATTTCAGACCCACCTGCACTCCGAATCAGTAAACGATTCTTTCTACAAAGTAGTAGAGCTTGAAGCCAGCTCTGTTTTGAACAAAAAGTTTTGGAATCGGAGCTTTGTAGCTCAATTTATGAGCAAAACAGTGGACTGCTGTCAAACCGTCAAAAACTGAACAACTTTCTTTTGTGCTTCTTTGAGCTCATAGAAAGGCTCAAACTCACTTCCCACCTCGATGCGTGAGCTGAATGCATCAATCTCACAATGCTTCCATGTCTATGGAAGCTCCAAGCTCCAATCTATCGCCGATGTAGCCGTTGCAAAGCTTGGCGAGAAGAGGGAAAATGCTCTACCCAGTGGGCTGATCTATAGAGGAACTGTGGACTGATCTGTGAGCATTAGGAAGCTTCTGAGAGCTCTCCTGTAAGCCTCTGTATGGCTATCCACAAGCCTCCTCTATTTCTTTGCTCAGATCTGTGACCTCTCCGCCATAGCCGACGAGTTCATCGCGAAGCCGTCCATCTACGCTCTCACACCTGTCGCTTTGATACCAATTGAAGGGGATCGGAGAGCACCACAGACGGAGAGTGAGAGAGAGAAGAAAACACACGACACACAGATATGGGTGGGGAGACTCAATGAGTGAGCAGCCCCCTATACACTTATGCTATGTATAAGGTATACAAGTTAGTGGGCACCCAGACTCTGAGTGGTCGGGCTATGCTATGTATAAGGTATACAAGTCAGTGGGCGCCCAAACTCTGGGTGGCCGGGCAAGGCACACGCGCCTATACCCCAACATGGTTGAGGTTAACTCTCCAGTTATACCAATCACTGCTAAAATCACCTCTAGCGGTTAGATGCTTTGATTCAATTGCCGAAATTAAACGCTTGTGTACAGGTATATTCAGTGGCAAAGCAAGAAGTTGTGTAGAAACTGGCCCTTTGCCAGGTGAGTAGATGGATTTTTGATAAATTGCATTGCTAAGTTTGATGAATTTAAGATCAGGAAGATATATTTTTGGAGACCAAAAGGTGGCAGGTGACCAAGGTAGCTTAGTGTCCACCGAGGAGAGTGTAACTTAGGCAAGGCTAGATCCACTAGCACCAATTATTGAGGAGGGTAGTGATACTGACACTTCATCAGACAAATCCTTCTTCATGATGGGTAGTCAACAGCTAGGAGGTTTCACTTATGATGGACCAATGCCAAGGGGAAGCACCTCCCTAAATCATTTGAACGATTCCAAGTTCATTGTAATCTTCTTAGAAGGAACAAACTTGAGGGGAGCCCTAGTTTATTCTGACTATCGAGGACGCAAGTGTATTTGTATTGAAGAAAGACCAGCTCAGAGACTGGAAGTAATTCGAGTCTATGATGATGGAGATAGATTCTGAGACGAAAAGGGGAACCACTATCTGATAGTTAGTAACCCTGAGGATTACAATAGATATGGAGATAACGTGGCAAAGGGGAAAATGGTTTCAGAAACTCAAGAACCGTCACCAAACATTGATCGACCTGGAGTGCTTTTTATGTATGATAAGAAAACAACCAGGGTTTCAACCTATAATGAGAATGTGGGAATTTACAAGCATGAGAGCGAGGGAATAGTCTCTTACTTTCGTTGCAAAGAACCCTACCCAAACGAGTTAAGCAAAGACAAGGTTCTTTACTTATTCTCTTATGAAATTGCTATGGGGAAGGATATCGTTTATGTTGATAGGTACGGGCGAGAATACCAACGTATTCTCTGAGAGGAGGTAGAAAAGGCAACAGTTCCAGGAGCATCAACATATGCCCCCAATGAAGTGCCAAGAGCCACCTACACCCCTAGCAAGTCGAAAAATCCTTTTCCAGAAGAGTATGAGGCGACCTCACATTCTACCCGACATCAGACATTCACCAACCAGAACCAACCAGCAACTCAGCCATCATTGCAGGCATGGCTTCGACAGAGTGCAACATAGAACATGACCAAAACCGAGATGGATATCAAGCCGCACGAGGGCTAAGGGATTTACAAGAACCACCACTCTATTCAAGGTATCAAGGCGAGAGTAAGCCAAAAACTCAAGGGTCAATAGAGCCTGGAAGACCACCCATAGAATGAATTCGACGAGATGAACCATCTCTTGCAAGAACTATTAGAAATTATTGCTTAGGAGCACCACTGGGAGAGAAACCAGCCCACTATCAAAGGCCAGAGGAGGTATATCGATTGGGACGAGGAGATCCAATGATGAGATTTGTAGACCATCGTAGAATTACACCTTCTCAAGTGCAAAAATGGGTAAACAAGAAATACATGGGAAACAGAGATCCTAGGGATCATGTAGCAGTCTTTGTGCATGTAATTAGAGCTGAAGAGGTGTTAGATTTCCCTACCCAATTTGCAGGGTTTGGACTAACCCTAGAGGATGACGTTGCTACTTGGTTTGACTCTGTGGAGCGTAGAGACTTTGAGTATATGGAGGAGGTGTTTGACGAGTTCATCAAGGAATTCTCACAAAGGGGGATAGCTCATAATACCATCTCACAAATCCATAAATTCAAACAAAAAGACAGGGAATTTGTGCGAAAGGAAGCCCTACGACTAAAACGATATGTTAAGTTCTACCCTGTGGAAGAACTGCCAACTCAGTCCAGACTTATACTTATATTTATCCAAGGACTAAGGAATGCAGATCTCCAGAAGGACTTACATATGAAGAGGAGCACTACGTTAAATGAGTTGACTAAGGAGTCTCTTTACCTTGTAGACAATTGTGCGGTCTACAAAGAGGGTGAATTCAAGGATCTTGACGACGATTCATCCTCACAACAAAGTGGAAGCAAGTCTTCTAAGACAACACCGAAAGGAGAAGTAGTTGTAAACCAGGAGCAGCTTGTAGAGGAAGTGCTAAAAAAGATTAACATGTACACCAAACCACAAGCTAAACAGCCAAAATGGTGTGCTATTGAACAAAAATGGACAAACCACGAGACAGAGGAATGTTATTACAACAAGGGGTGTGTGAGAGAACGACCGTATGCTCCCCAAGCTCAGGTAGCATCTCCTCAAATTCCACCGATGCCTAGGTATCAAGCAGGTAACCTACCAAGACCTATAGGTGTAGAGAGACCACAACCAGTGTTGGGGCAGAAACCACCCCTACTAGGATTACGACCAGTCGGCATAAGGTATACACCAACAGTAACCAAATCAGAAGAGAAGGCTTTGGTGCCTATGCATGCATATTACGAAGATCCCAATGGATATGCAGCAAATTCCACCTATTATCCATCGGAAGAACCTTCAACGCCAGAATCATGGAGCATGATGGGAGGTAAAGGACCACCAACTGTTGCACAGGCAGCAGGAGAAGGAAGATATAGCTTGGATGAATGAATATTGTTGTTCATAGCCAACGGAGGCATGGGAGGGTAGAGACATGCATACCAACAAAGAGAAGCTCAAGGAGCACCTCAACAGCCTAAAGGACCCTGCTACAAGTGTGGTGGAGATCATTGGCTAAGAGACTGTCCTCATGATGAAATCATTAGAGTCAACGCATATTGCACCGAGTGTGGAGTTACTCATTTAATTCCGGATTGCCCTAAGAACCCGAGCAAAGGAGCAAAAACTACCTTGAACATGCTGGAAGCAGTGCCTTCCACTGGAGGGTCAGAAAACGAGACAATAATACCTATTCAGGCAGTAACACGAGCCCAATCTCAAAGAATGACCAAGGAACCCATAATTGAAGAGCCAAAAACCGATGCCCCAAGTTCAGAAACGAAAAATCAGAGAAGCACTTGGAAAGATAGAAAGGCGCGTATGAAAGCCAGAAAATAACAAGAGCAAACACCTCTATCCGAGGAGTTAAAACACACTAAGGATAGATTAGAGCGGTTAGAGGATCTAGCTAGCCTAAGCTCACATACTACGGAAACCATAGCACCCAAGGAAATAGCAGAACCCAAAAGTGCAGGATCAGGAGGATCAGTACTGGAAGACAAGGTAAATGAGCATCTAGATGCAATTTTAACAGCTTACGAAGCCAGACTCAAAAAGAACCAAACCCAAGAGCAAAGTGGATGACTTATCCATATGCCAAAATAGAAAAAAAGAGGTTGGAAATGTGTAGAAAGATGATTGAAAGAGCTCAATCCTTGATAGAAAACCCATGTGGTAAACGTGCAAGTTGGCAGGAATTACCAGCTTCAACCCCTATCAAACCAACTTTAGGGAAACAAGGAGAAACGAAGAAAAGACTCATGAATGCCTCTGAGTCTAGGGGAGAGCCTATCATAGTGCCAAATACAACAGATGAGGCAAGTGATAGTTTTCAGCCTAAAACATTGATAGAAATGGGCAAGGATTGTAACAGTCTAGATGATCTGTGGAAGCAAATCCGTGAGGCCAACGAATCTAATAGGGTGATTTACCACATGAACAACACGAGAAAAGAGAAAAATGAGATCTTACCTCCTATTGAAGAATTTGAGACCAGATCACAAATGAACTTTGATATACATTCACAAGGGGGAGACCAGGGATCAATTAGTTCGGGGCACAGCCAACCGACTCGCTAAAAACTCTACCCTCTTACCTAGGAGAGTATGAAGCCAAGTCTGAGGTGAGAGCAATCCCATCTCAAAGACTTTCTTCTAACAAAGTGATGGATTCACAAGGGTTCATTGAGTTATTGTCCACCCCGGTGGCATGCACAATCACATTAGCCGAACTCCTGAGGTTACGACCAAACATGTGGACCACAGTAGACAAATGCTTAGAAAAATTTGGAGTGAAAGACCCCCAACTTGAAACTTCAAGAAGGGATCAGAGAATTGGACAAGCCTCAAATAAAAACTAGGCCAGTACCTTTAAACAAGGTTGGAGAGTATTGTGAGGGAGAAGATGGAAACACCACACTACTAGTAGAATTCCAAGGAGTAGTTTCCAAAGCTATTCTTGACAGTGGAGCAGGAGTCGCTATTGCCACTAAGGAAATTTGAAAAAAATGGGGAAAACCAGCTTTGAGAGCTACCAGAATGAAATTGCAATTGGCAGATGGGTTCATGGAGAAGCCTCTAGGACTCTTAGAAAAAGTGATTGTCACCTCGTGCGGAATCAAGTATGAGCATACATTTGCAATAGTGGATTTCGACAAGAAGAACAATTACGAAATCATCTTGGGAAGACCATTCATGAGACAATTAAAGATGGTCTAGGATTGGGTTTACGACCACATATACCTCAGACATGGCGAGACTACAACCAAAATTCACTTGAAAGACCATAGTTATAAAAATGTGAACCAGACACCAGTGGAAGAGTTTGATTCAGCTACATTAGCAGGGTCTGAGCTCCCAGCATGGTTAGGGTAACAAAAAGAGCCATGGATGTGCGGAGCTTCACATTGTGGGAGCTTAGAAAGAGAGGAATGCATCTTAGAAAGAGCGATTGAGGACAAGGATTATCTTCCGGAACCTTTTCTTGAAGATGCCTTAGAACCTCTAGAATGGGAACACATACTAGCAACATTGGATGTCTATACCATTACAGATCGTCCAATGACAAAATTTTGCGATAAGGATGGCTATGATGTGCTACCCTATTACATGGTAAGCATTATACTAGGAGGAGATGAGTTTGTAGAACCACCAGAACAAGAAGAGTTTTATAACTCCTCTAAGCATCTGGAGGTAAATAATGATGCAGATAACGAGTGTTCAGACAACTCAAGCGAGCTTGGGGAGAAAACAGAGAATATCAAGTTTTATGATTTTGCCAATCAACACCCTAGACGCCAAGAACGCTATAGAAAAAAATGAGCAGAAAACAAAATGAGAGAAAACCTGATGCCCAGGATAAAAGATAAAACTCACTATCTAATGCTTGTCAAAGCAGAGGATTGTGTAAAAGACCAAATATCAGGGAGATTCTCGAGAGTGCGAAGGAAAAGAACGCAAGAGGAAATAAAACAAGTACGGAAAGCTAAAACAGAAACAAAATCAAAAAAATAAAAATAATAAAAAAAACAAAAAAAGAAACAACAAAAGACCTAGAGTAGACCAAATTGGAGCGTAAAAAGAAATACCAAGAACTAAAATGGTCTTTACGAGAGGTATGGACTACTGAGGGAGAAAGTGATGGTAAGGAGGAGTCAAAAAAAGGAAACATGAAGTACCATCACACTATCGGAAATTCACCATCCAGGACAGAAAAATCATCATGATACCACCAGTCAAGGAAAGAATAAACCAGGAATCTTACGATGGGCCGAAAAATGCAAAACAGATAGACCTCGCTGAACCAGGTGAAAAGCCTCAGCCGGTCTATATAGCAACTGATTTAGAGCCTGAAGAAGAAGAACGGCTAACACAACTTCTCAAGAAGTATAAAGATGTGTTTGCATGGTCCTACAAAGACCTCAAAGGAGTTGATCCATCGATATGCCAACATACAATTCCTTTGAAATCAGATGCCAAACCTAGCAAACAACGTCCTTATACATATAATGACATATTTGCTAAACGAATCAAAGAGGAGATTGACAAGATGATGGATGTTGAATTCATCTATGAAATCGAGCATACAGACTGGGTGTCACCCATTGTGGTTGTTCCCAAAAAGAGCGGAAAACTGCGAGTATGTGTGAACCTCAAAAAGGTAAATGCAACCACCATAAGGGATAATTATCCCTTGCCGATCACAAAACATGTACTAGAGAGGGTGGCCGGGAAACGGGCGTATTCCTTTTTAGATGGGTTTTCAGGGTATAACCAACTGGCAATTGCAATAGAGGATCAACACAAAACAGCATTTGCTACAGAATGGAAAATCTATGCATATAGAGTTATGCCTTTTGGCTTAACTAATGTCCCAGCTACCTTTCAAAGGTTGATGACGCATGCATTGAAAGAATACCTGAGAATATTCTTAGAAATATACATGGATGATCTTTGTGTACACTCTCTTCTACGAGATGAACATATTGACCATTTACAAAAGGTATTTGAGAAGTGCAGAACATATCGAATCTGTCTTAACCCAGAAAAGTGCATTTTTATGGTTAGACAAGGCCGCATCTTAGGACATATTGTCTCAAGAAATGGCGTAACCACTAATCTAGACAAAATCAAAGTCATAGTAGACGTGCCCAAGCCTACTAATGTGAAACAAGTGCAATCATTCATGGGACACTGCGGGTATTATCGAAGATTCATATATATGTATGCAGTCATTGCACAACCTTTGTATCGTTTGTTAGTCAGTTTTGACTGGATTGAGGAGTGTGAAACTTCATTCCAAAAGGTGAAGGAAAACCTTGTATTAGCATCGGTACTTACAGCACCAGATTGGGAAAAGATATTCCATGTTCACATTCCAGATTGGGAAAAGATATTCCATGTTCACATTCCTTTGTAGCTTTATGGAGGTCCACTATTGTAGGTGGAGGCTGTGGAGAAGCTTTTACCTCTATGGATGCATTATATGAGGAGCTAGAAGCTTCATGGGACTCCCCCCTTCCTGAGTTAGGTGGAACAAATCGTTCTTTCTTCGGTATCCAAACTAGCTCTAGAGCGGGTGTGTAGCATTCATTGATTTTTTTCTTTCCACGATCGTCAATTCGTTTTGGAGCTACAGGATTGAGCTCACATGGGTCAGGTGACAAGTAAGAACACAATCTACATTTTGGCACCCAGATTTGATCATTTCCTTTATAGTAGCCTTGGGCTTCCAATAGTCGTTTAGGAATCCAACGCCACGTTTTCTTACTTTTCTTGGAGCGAGTGGTATGTTTCTTACAAGGCGTATGTTTTTTAGCATCAGCCATGGTCGCTAAAGCCTAGCTTTAGGTACCCACTTGTATGTTTTCTTCGTTATTTTAGGATGAGTCTTGTCAGAAGCTATATGCATTGCTTGTAGCATATTTAAAGGTACGGGCATTTCATCCCCCTCAGGTGTTACCCAGGTCGTCCCTCTATTTCCCCAAGTGTCTATGGTTGCTGCTAGGTGGACCCAATCCACATTGTTAGACTCAGTCATCCCAGGTAGTACATCCATATAAGGAGAATCTTCCCCAACATCAGTGTCCGCTTTACACGTGTAACAATACTGCAATGGGGCCGAGTGAACTGTGGTGTCAGATCTATGATCAATTATAAACCTGTTTCCTAGAGGATCCACTTGAATGACAGAATCTTGAAACTGCAGGTAGACATGGTTTTTCGACCAATCATGTACCATTTTGGCTTCCCTCATGAAAGGACGTCCTAAGATCATCTCCGATGCCATAGTGTGCTTGGAGAAATCCATAACAATGAAGGTAACTCTTATTTTATGTCCAAAGACCTTGATCTTGAGATCTTCTAGCATCCCAATAGGTTTAACAATAGACCCATTGGCCATCTTCACTACTATAGTTGTGGTCGCAAGGTGAGGTCTTCCCATAGTTTCCCAGCAATTTTTAGTCACAATGCTAACCCCAATGCCACCATCAAGGATTCCCTTCATAGTTAATCCCTTAGTAGTGATTGGTATGGTCGCATTGGATTCATCACCCTCAAAGTATTGTCCCAACTTGTTAATAGGTATTTCTATAACGAGGTTCTCATCTAGGTTGGGTTGTGGATCTAAGTGTTCCTCCTCCGTTGGCATCTCCCCAGCTCCATCCATCTGTGAAAATTGTGGTAGCCCAAACTTTTGTTCTCCATTGAGGAAGGCTCGAAGAGCTGAGACTAGCTCAGGGTCTTTATATAGTTTGGACATGATGGTGGTTCTAACTTCTGAAGACATGAAATCCATCAATTTGGCAATGTTTAACGGCACCTTTTGGCCTTGAGTCCATTGACGTGGGGAAGATGGGATCTCCATTTCTTCGATAGGATCAGGTAGTCCCTCTGTAAACATTCTTTCCATCAAGAAGTGAGTACGTCCACTTTCCCATGACTTTAAGTCACTTTCTTCTTGGATGACACTAGGTATGTCCAAGGGTCTATGGACTTGGTGAGGTTGTTGTTGCGTAGGGAGCACAGTGTCTGTAATCTGGATCTTCCTAGGTGCTGGTTCTAGATCCCTTTGGGTATCTTCTACCAAACTCCTTAATTGCTTGACTCGCTCAATCTCCTCTGTAGGGTTTGGGTAAGTTCCTATCTTCTTTTTGGATCATGGCCATTGTGGCTCATGAAGATCTTCCTTGTTGGTTTCTATGTTAGTGGTCGTTTTGGTCTCCATGGTTTCACCTGAATGAGAATCTTCTTCAGCGTCGTTCATATATACGGGGTCGTCACCAGTCCCTATGTTGGTCTTTGAACTGGGGTCTGGCTTCGCTACTTTTTGCGATCTCTTTCTTCGTGTTTTCTTCTTTTTCTGAGATTGGGCAATTGATGCCGTGTCTCTTTTCTCAAGAATATAATTTTGTTTTTGGAGCATCGATCGTGTCAGTACGTTTACTGGTACCACGGGTGTACTTGGTGATGGCTCCTCGGTAACTTCAATCAAGTTTAATGGCGTGATTTTCGATGCATTTGGATTATTTGGACATTGGGCAATCAGATGATCTATGCCACATCGATTACACATGAGTATCGGCATTGTAGACGTGCTCGCTTGATTGGTTTGCATTAGTGTGGCATTCTTTTGTAGCCTAATAGGACACTTGGCTACACGATGTGGACCTCCACACTCATAGCATTGAAGAGGTGGTCTCTTAGTGGTGTAATTGATATTTTGGCCTCTTGCCGCTGTCAGGAGTTTTTTGGAGCAAGGGATTTCGCATATGTACATACACATGCATGGTGCATCAAATAAAGGATTGCCCATTTTCCTTAGCCAGGTGGTTATGTGGGGCCCACATGTGTACAGGTAGGACAACATGTACATAGTGCAGCGATTTTCACTATTACCAGTACCGGTGTGTTTTTGCCCATTTTGGAGCCTGTTTTGGCCGTAAACTGCTCATCCGAGGTCGGATTTGAGCACTTTGACATTGTAGACTGGGGTTTTGGGCCGTTCCGGACGCGATGGCGCTGTCCATTTTGCCAAATTCCTCACTCTTTTCCTGCTGTTTTTCTGTGTAAGTTCCTCCTATGAGCGAAGTTTCTGCTCCAGTTTGTGATTGTATCTGGCTTCTTTCACCCATAGTGTGTGAGCTATTTGCCCCATTGGTGTTGGCCCAAGCTCATTTGTATCTAAACATTAGAAGTTCTCCTCTTTTGAGCTGAGTTTTTTGGGTGTGTGTGTGTGTGTGTGTGTCTCTGTGTGGAGTGGGCAAGTGGATAGTCTCTCTCCTCTCACTCCAGAGGTGTGTTCCCTGTCTCGGCCAGGTGTGTTGTCTAAGCCGAGTGGTGCCCCATAGTGTGTGTGTATATCTTCCCAAGAGTGTGTGTCGGGTCGTTATAGAGGCGTTGTGTGTGTTTTCATCCCGCTCACATTCTTTTGGCGCCCCCACGGAGGATCTTCTTCGAGTACCTTCTGCTTCGAGCTTCGAGCTTCGAGCTTCGAGCTTCGGGATTACAGGTTACAGATTACAGGTTACAGGTTACAGGTTACAGGTTACAGGGACAGGTACAGGTGATTCACACAGGTACAGGTAGCTGGAGTACAGTGATGTCACTTGCAGTTGTTGTGGGAATGCATCACTTGGCGCCTATTTGAGCGCATTGTCTGTTGGATTGTACGTTACTTGTGGAAACTGCCATTGTACGCCTTTGTGGAGCCATATATGGTTTTATTTGGCAGTCCCAGCCATTTCTGAGATTTGGTTTGGAAGATAGTCATTTCTGAGACTTGACTATACGCGATTTGCATTAGCTTTCGTGTGAGGGTCGATAGCGTGAGGTTTTTATTGAGCTGGGGGATTCTCAAATGTGGAGATCCTTTCGGTGATACAGGTAGCTGGAGCACCCTTTTTGTGACCTCGCCATAGGCTATGTACTAGTGAGTCCTACTTGATGCTCGGGTTCTATTGTTGACAGTTTATGCATACATAGACAGTCTATATTTTGGGTTCCTACTGCTCTACTTCTGCGGAAACTCTGTCGAAATTTTCCCAAGTTATGATGGCTGGTTTTTTGGTATTTTGAGCCATTTATGCTGTTATGCTGCTGAAATTTTGGCAAAATCAGAGGTTGAGTCAGGTGTGCCTTCTTGGGAGCTTCATGGTTGGCTTTAATGGATGATCAAAATGGCCCTCAGTTCACTCCTTTTCATTTAACTCAAAGAATTCAGATTAATGTTCATGTGTCCAGGAAGATCTTTTTCCAGCAGCGCATAGTCTTTATGTTTGGGCCAAGAAGATTGAGAGAGATCCTGGAATGTCCTTTGCCTGTTGTCATTCCGATGATCAACTATGAAAACTCATTTGATGTGCATGTGTTTGTCCTTATCTAAAGTTGAGCTCCATTGAAGTTTCTGGGGATTGGGAAGTGAAAAGTTTTGGGTTCTTGCACGTGTGTTCGAAGGGGTTCTCAAAGCATCATAATTTGGGTAGCCATGGCTTTCTCTTATCCGGAGTTTCATGGAAGAAGTGATGAAGATGTGGAGGACTTTCTGGAAAAGATGGAGGTTGCCTGCATTAGCAACCAGATTCATGACCCTACGCAAATGTTACGCCTTCTCCAAATTTGTTTGAAGAGTGATGCACGAGCTTGGTCCAAAGCATTTGAAGAGGAGTTGCGTATGGCTGATCCACCTATAAGATTGAGTTGGGACAATCTAAGGCATGGATTGGAAGTGGAGTTTGTGAAGATAGAAGATCCTGACAAAGTGTGGCAAGAAGTACAGGCTTTGGTACAAAAGGAAGGTGAGCCAGTAGATGCGTACATACGTAAGTTTTCATTGGCATGGGAGCGAATGTGCAAGGCTTTAGCACCACAGGTACCCCCGCCTGACATGATGAAGAAGGACAGGTTCTTGGCTGGTCTTTGGGAGAATATACGTTGGAGAGTGGAGCTAAAGAAGCCTAGGACATATGAAGATGCACTAGAGGTAGCAAGGAACAAAGAGTGGAAGCTGAGGAAAATGAGCCAGTTAAGGGTGGAGTCTTTGCCAATGAGGTCTGAATTTCAGCCTATAGAGTCTTTACAAGGGCGCATGTCAGGGGTTCATCATGAACCAGTGGTTCCTGTTACTACTCAGGTTATGCCAGCAGTGGTCACTACAGCAGTGCAAGATGATGGCCTAAGGCAAGACATGAGGCAAGTGGTTGATCTGATGAAGAATCTCAGCCTAAACATGCTAGGTCAAGTGGGAAATAATCGAGGTCGAGGGCGGTTTGCAAATCAGCCAGGAGGTGAAGAAAGACCTAGGAATGGTGCTGGACAAAGTAATAGTAGGTTTTGGAGGCAGACGCCCACATGTTATAATTGTGGAGAGTTGGGTCACATCAGCCCGCAATGTGATAAGCCACCAAGGATGGGGGGAGACATGTATCCATTGCCAAGACAGGTGCTAACTAGGTCAAATGATTATGGCATCGAAATTAAGGGAGACGAAGGAACCAGTGGACTGACCCAGGAGGAAAAAGGGAAGACAAAAGTGCTAAGTGTAGTCACCTTGGAGAAGGCATCAAAGCTAGAGGATACATTAGTGATGCCTATTGGAAAGAGGACCACAGAGGAAAAGGAAGGAAGAAGTGCCCCAGGTCCTAGTAAGAAGAAAGGAAAGAGCCATGAAGGCGAGGATGTCAAGGCCAAGAGGAAAAGGAGAGCTCGTCGAAAGTTTCATGTTTCAGATTTTCCACTAGGGGATGGGCAATTAAGCTATGACTTGAAGGAGGATCTGACGAGCAGGAAGGCAGATGTTACTTTTGGGCAGCTTATAGAGATGGTGCCTAAGCTAAAGCGACAGTGGAAGAGGATGGTTAACCCAATGGAGAAAGAGCCAGAGAGAGGTTCAGTAAAGGTGTTGGCAATGGATGAGCTACCAGACATTTGTCCAATAGTAGATGTGTGGCATAAAAGGAAAAATTTGGGACAAGGTTATGTGGATGGCGGAGCCCAAATATGCGTCATAACACACTCATGCGTTGAGAAGATGGGTCTCACAGTGGCTGGGGTGTCAGGTTTTCGGATCAGATTGGCAAACCATCAAAAAGTAAAATGCTTGGGTGTTGTAAAGAGCTTAGAAGTGGAGGCATATGATGCAAAGGCAGTGGTTGATTTTCATGTGATGCCAGCAGGGTTGGGAGCATATCCTATTATACTGGGCAGACCATGGTTACGTGCAGTGGGAGCTGTTCAAGATTGGCGACATGGTACAATTAGCCTCTATGGAAAGACAGGTACCAAGAAGCTTTATAATATGGACACAAGGAAACGATTAGAGGAGCTTTATGAAGATGAGGATGAGTCTAGTGATGAAGACTCTTCCACGGTGACAGATGAGGACAGTGATAGCACTACCAGCAGTGATGAGGATGTTGATGTTGCATTTCTTTTGATGGATAAAGAAATCCAGGAGTGTGGTTTAGTCGCATTTGCGAATGAAGTTGAAGATGAAAGTGAAGGACCTTATGAAGTGATTGAAGGGCTGATGCAAACCAAGGTTGAGTTGTCAAAAAAGCAGGAATTAATGACGCAAATGATTAGTGGAGACCTCTCAGCTATGGAGAAGGATATATTTTTGCATATGCTGGCTAGTTTTCCTGATTTGTTCATTACTTCATATGAAGAGATCAGAGGGTTCAAGGGCCAAGAGATGCATATAGAGCTGAAAGAAGGTGCTAAGCCAGTACGGCAAAGGCTAAGAAGGATGGGTCAAGAGCAAATGGAAGCCTTGCGGGTAGAGGTGGACAAGTTATTGAAGGCAGGGTTCATAGTTCCAGTGGAGACCACAGAATGGGTGAGTCCAGTAGTAGTCAGTCCAAAGAAGGATGGGAAGTGGAGAATTTGTGTAGATTTTAAACCCTTAAACGCAGCCACTAAGAAGAACCCATATCCTCTTCCATTCATCGATCAGATCTTGGATTCAGTGGCAGGTTATGAGAGGTACAGTGTGTGTGATGGTTTTTCAGGCTATTTTCAATTGAAGATTGCTCTTAAAGACCGCACAAAAACAACATTTATTACGCCATGGGGCTGCTATTGCTACACAGTGTTGCCGTTTGGGTTGTCAAATGGACCATCTTTCTATCAAGAAAGAGCAAATTGGGTGCTGGAACCATTCATTGGTAGTTGTGTTAAGGCTTTTATGGATGACTTCTGTGTTTATAGCAGTAGGGCTGAACACCATGAGAAGCTGCAGATGGTATTGGCTCGATATGATGAATGTGGAGGACAACTAAATCCAAAGAAATGTCATCTAGCACAGCCAAGGGTGAAGTTATTGGGACATATGGTGTCAGAAAATGGCATTGAGGCTGATCCAGATAAGGTGAAGTCTATTATTCTTCTTCCATCACCTATGAGTACGAAGCAATTGGCAACCTTTATACACAAAGTGAAGTACATGGCACGGTTTATTCCATTGTCTTCGCAGCTTCTTTATCCATTACAGCAAGTGGCAAAGCATGATCCATTGCAATGGGATGACAAGTGTGAAGAAGTGTTTCAAGAGGTGAAAGAGGTGTTAGGGGGGTTGTCAGCCATGCAGGCTCCTGATTGGGAGAAAGTTTTTTATGTAAATCCATCAGTAGGGGATGATGCCATTGGAGCCATGCTATTGCAAAAGGGGAAGGGCAGCCATTATATGAGGCCAGTGTATTGTGCAAGCCGAGTGAAGTTGGTAGCGGAGAGAAAGTTATCGGAAGTAGAGCTAGTGATGGCCAGTGTAATATTTGCTTGTCGACGATTTCGTCATTACTTGCTACCACGGCCTTTTGTTTTCTTGACGAGTTATGCCTTTTTGCCACAGTTAATTAATGGTATTAACATGTCAAATGTGGTGAAGAAATGGGTAATTGAGCTGCAAGAGTTTGAGTTCTCTTTTCTAGTGGAAGATAGTACAAGGGCTACCCTAGCTGATTTGTTGACCTACAAGGAGAATCCCCTTATTGTTAAGGAAGAGGTGGTGAGAAAGGTAGTTGAAGAAGTGCCACAGATCAGCAATGCACATGTGTTGTTCTTTGATGGTTCATACAGAAAGAGCCATGATGCAGCTTCAGGGGGTATAGCACTTTATGATCCAGAGGGAAAGCTAGTATGCAAGAGAGGGTTCAAATTAGATGCTCATAGTAACAATGAGGCTGAATATGCTACATTGGAAGCCGGATTACACATTTGTTTGAAGCATGGGGTTCGAAGGTTGAGCATAAAAGGTGATGCCTTGTTAGTGGTGAAGCAAGTGTTGGGTGTGTGGAAGAGCAAGAACACCTCATTGAAGGAAATGTGCTTCAGAATTAAAGGCCTGTTAAAAAAGTTTGAAGCATGGAGTATCAGACACATTGAACGTGCTCTAAATGGAGAGGCACATGAAGCAGCTCAAGGCATGATTGGGGAGCTATTTGTGTTGAGGACCACTTTACCTCTTTATCATGGCCGGGAAAGTTTGGCTCAAGAAGAGGAGTTTTTGCTAACAGGAATCATTCCAAAGGAGATTCAGAAGTCTAAGAAGTATGGCTTTGTGCGTAGAGCATACAGGTACAAATTGATTGGTGATGTCTTATACATGAAAGGGGCTGATCTCGTGTTGAGACGTGTACCTTGGCGGGAGGAGCTTTACAGAGTGTTGGAAGAGAATCACGAAGGCGCATGTGGTGGCCATTTTGCTCTAAAGATCACCTTGCATAAGATTTTGCAAGAGGGGTATGTATGGCCTAGTTTGCACAAGGATGTTCACCATTGGTGTAGGTCTTGCAATAGGTGTCAAGCATTTGGGAAGAGAGTGTTGAAGCCAGAGCTACGAAAAACCATTATGGCGTTTGATGTGTTTGAAAAGTGGGGGATTGATGCAATAGGCCCGTTACCTATCACAAGCAGGGGCAAAAGCTATATCTTGACGGCAGTGGACTATCTCTCTAGATGGGCAGAGGCTATAGCAGTAAAACAGATCACTGCAAAGGATGTGGCAAAATTTGTGTATGATGAAATATGTTGCAAGTTTGGGGTGCCACTGGAGTTACTTTCAGATAAGGGGCCTGGCTTTAGAGCTAAACTGCTAGATTTTTTATGTGCAAAGATGAAGATTAGGCACCAGCATACCACTCCTTATTACCCGCAGTGTAATGGCTTGAATGAAAGATTCAATGGTGAGTTGGTACAGATTCTTTCGAAAGTGACAGAGCACCAAGGAAAGAATTGGGATTTGGAATTGCCTAGTGCATTATGGGCTTACCGTACTTCGGTGAAGACAGGTACAGGGTTTACTCCATTTCATTTGGTGTATGGAAAGGAAGCACTATTGCCTGTGGAGGTAGAGTTGCCTGCGGTCAAGATGTTAGAGAAGTTGCTTGGGCCGCCTAGTGATGCATTCAAAGAGAGGCTCTTGCAGTTACAAGAGGTCCAGTTGGATAGGATGAGCGCTTTGGAGCATTATGGGCAGAGGCAGGATAAGGCTTTGACAAAGCTAAATGAAAAGGTCAAAAGTAAGGGTATCAAGCAACATGACTTGGTTTTGCGCTACAACAGTAAGCTGGACAACACCTTCCAAAAGAAGTTTCAAATTAAGTGGGAAGGCCCTTTCAAGGTAGTAGAGTGTTTTCCAAATGGCACATATCAGCTGGCTAACCTGGATGGTGTTCTACATAAGTCAAGGGTAAATGGATTGCGTCTTAAGTTGTATCATGCCAGGTTGATGATGGTGGAGCAAGATGAGCTGTCTGTGGATCAAGCTGTGTTGGTGAGGGATGAGGAGACCTGTGATGCGGCGAGTCTCATATCGCTCTTTGCTGCTGCTGATCATGAATGATCTAGCAGGCTAGGGGATGGGCAAATTATGTCAGGAGTTTTTTGGAGCAAGGGATTTCGCATATGTACATACACATGCATGGTGCATCAAATAAAGGATTGCCCATTTTCCTTAGCCAGGTGGTTATGTGGGGCCCACATGTGTACAGGTAGGACAACATGTACATAGTGCAGCGATTTTCACTATTACCAGTACCGGTGTGTTTTTGCCCATTTTGGAGCCTGTTTTGGCCGTAAACTGCTCATCCGAGGTCGGATTTGAGCACTTTGACATTGTAGACTGGGGTTTTGGGCCGTTCCGGACGCGATGGCGCTGTCCATTTTGCCAAATTCCTCACTCTTTTCCTGCTGTTTTTCTGTGTAAGTTCCTCCTATGAGCGAAGTTTCTGCTCCAGTTTGTGATTGTATCTGGCTTCTTTCACCCATAGTGTGTGAGCTATTTGCCCCATTGGTGTTGGCCCAAGCTCATTTGTATCTAAACATTAGAAGTTCTCCTCTTTTGAGCTGAGTTTTTTGGGTGTGTGTGTGTGTGTGTGTGTCTCTGTGTGGAGTGGGCAAGTGGATAGTCTCTCTCCTCTCACTCCAGAGGTGTGTTCCCTGTCTCGGCCAGGTGTGTTGTCTAAGCCGAGTGGTGCCCCATAGTGTGTGTGTATATCTTCCCAAGAGTGTGTGTCGGGTCGTTATAGAGGCGTTGTGTGTGTTTTCATCCCGCTCACACCGCAAGAGCAGCTACTTGATATACAGGTTTGACTTGTCCCCAATAGTCCTCCATGTAGTATTGTGGACTTTCTTCAAGCACATCCATCCCATAGGCGATATTAGGATCTATATCTTTCTCATAGCCTTCCAAACAAGAAATAGATGACTCACAACCTGTTGGGATCGGAGAGCACACACATAGAGAGCCAGCACGAAGAAGGAGATAGACGCAGTGTGTGGCGGGGCGGTACTCACACTACAATGTGTAGTTATGAGTATAGTTATTATGAATGAGTAAATGAATGGCTGTACATGGGCGGCTGAACAACGGGCAGCCGAGCACACGGGCCTTTAACCCAACAATCTCCCACTTAAAGGCAGTGTGCCTTTAAAGTGGCCAAAGTATAGCAAAAGAAGTCAAGCCATACCCATCAGCGATCTACAGTGTGCAAACCGCTGTGAGGCTAACGACTTCGTGAGTAGATCAGCAGGGTTATCGTCAGTGTGTACCTTGACAAGCTCTATGTGTTTGTCCTCTAGCACCTCTCGTATGAAGTGATACCTCACCTCAATCTGCTTTGTCTTCGCATGGAAGACAGGATTCCGTGCCAACGCTATGGCACTCTGGCTATCACAATGTAGAATCGGAGCATCACAAGCCATACCAAGATCTCCCACTAGTCGTGAGAGCCATACGGCCTCCTTGGCAGCCTCAGTGGCAGCCATATATTCAGCCTCTATAGTGCTCAAAGCAACGCATGGCTGTAAACGTGATGCCCACGAAACCGGTCCACTTGCAACTGTGAACACATAGCCGCTAGTAGACTTCCTCGAGTCCACTGACCCTGCATAGTCTGAATCTGTATATCCGCAAACAGACATATCCTTCTCACCATAACATAGGGACAACTCTGAAGTCCCTCTCAAGTATCTGAGAATACCTCTCACTGCATCCCAATGACGCTTGCCCGGGTTAGACATGTACCTGCTAACCACACCAACTGCATGAGCAAGATCTGGACGCGTAGCCACCATGGCATACATCAAGGAACCAACAGCTGACGCATAGGGAATCTGAGACATCTCTGTAGTCTCCAAATCTGTCTGAGGGCAGTCATCATGGCTGAGTTTTACATATGGAGGCAACGGGGTACTAATGGCCTTCCCCCCTTCCATATGAAAACGCTCAAGCACCCTGTCAATGTACTCTTTCTGACTAAGAAAGAGCATCTTGCGAGAACGATCACGAGTGATCCGCATACCCAAAATATGACTGGCATCCCCAAGATCCTTCATGGAAAAGGTCTCATGTAGCCTATGTTTCAAGGCATCCACATCAGAAATACACTTCCCTGCGATCAGCATGTCATCCACATACAAAACCAAAACAATAAGACTACCATCTGCAGCCTTGCGAGTATAGAGGCATGGGTCCTCATAACTGCGTACATAGCCCAATGAACTCATGAATGCATCAAACTTACGATACCATTCACGAGATGATTGCTTCAGCCCATACAAGGTCTTAAGAAGCCGGCATACCATCTTCTTTGAACCATGAATAACAAACCCACTTGGTTGCTCCATGTACAAATCCTCGTGCAAGTCCGGATGTAAGAAAGCTGTCTTTACATCCATTTTCTTCAATTCCATGTCTTCTGTAGCTACCAAAGCAAACAACATACGCAAAGTAGACATCTTCACCACTGGGGAGAAGATCTCGTCAAAATCAATGCCCTTCTGTTGCTTGAATCCTTTAGCCACAAGCCTTGCTTTGTACCTAGGCTTTGCATCCATTGAACACAGTTTTATCTTGTAAACCCACTTGCATGGTAGTGCCTTCTTACCCTTTGGCAAAGGAGTAAGCTCCCACGTTTTATTTTGGATCAACGAATCCATCTCTGACTGCATAGCCTGCTCCCACTTGAGCTTGTCAACACTAGACATGGCCTCATCATAACATGATGGCTCCCCGCAATCAGTCAACAATACATAATCCATAGAAGGCACAAAACGCTGAGGCTGTCTTGCACGCCGCTCTGAACGCCTCAAAGACTGTGCAGGAGGTGCATCTAGCTGTCCCACATCTACATGATCTCCCAACAAGGGCTGATCTCCCACTTGAGGGTCAATGGGCTGCCCACGAGCAGCCATGGGACCATCATACCGATGACCATCCTCCTCAAATATCACACGCCAAACCTCAACCGTTCGCGGTGATGCTCTATACATAGAGTCCTCATGAAAAACAACATCATGGCTGCGCACAATCTTCCTGTCAATAGGATCCCACAATCGATAACCCATCTCACCAGAGCTACCATAACCCAAGAAGATACATCTCTTGCTCTTTGGATCCAATTTGCTGCGTTTTGCCTTAGGTATATGTACATAAGCTTCACAGCCAAAAACACGAAGGTGACCATACGAAGGTGGCAAACTTGTCCATACCTCTTCAGGCACTTTGAAGCCCAAAGGAACACTAGGTGAACGATTTATCAAATGCACAGAAGTGGCAACAGCTTCAGCCCAAAATCCATTTGACAAACTAGCCATAGAAAGCATACTACGGACTTTTTCCTGTATAGTCCTGTTCATGCGCTCTGCCACACCATTTTGAGGAGGTGTATAGGGAACACTAAGCTCGCGCCATATACCCTTCTCAACACATAATGTTGTGAAAGCATGAGACATAAATTCACCCCCATTGTCCGTACGTAAGCACTTCAACTTACAACCTGATTGGTTCTCAACAAGAGCCAACCATTGCTTAAATATATCAAACACCATATCCTTCTTACGAATGGGGTATGCCCATACCTTCCTGCTAGCATCATCAATGAACGTAACAAAGTACATAGCACCTCCAAGAGAAGCATTGGGCATCGGCCCACATACATCACTATGCACCAAAGCTAGCTTTTTCAAAGATCTGTGTGGAACACTTTTCTTATGAGAAGACCGAGCATGTCGACCATAAAGGCAATGCTCACAAAACTCAAAACCACCAAAATCTGAAACGGGAATGTAATCCGCACGTGCCAACAACTTCAAACCTTTTAGTGACATATGCCCCAAACGCTGATGCCATAAAGAAGCAGGAGGTTGCTCAGTGATCCCCACAATGTGATCAGCCACACTAGCTACACAAAGGGAATACAACGTATTCCTCTTAGCACCTTTAACCAAAACAAGGCTGCCCTTAGTGATCTTCCAACCTCCATCACCAAAAGATACATTGAAACCAAGTGAATCCAACTGACCCACACTAATCAAGCTTTTTGCAAGAGCCGGCACATGACGCACACGCTGCAAGACAAACGTAGTAGAGTTTGGCATAGCCAAATGAATATCCTCAATGCCATGAATCTGCATAGAACGCCCATCGGCAATCCTGACAGTACCTGTGCTCGAAGCATCATAGTCATGAAACCACGACCTATGAGGCGTAACGTGAAAAGAAGCACCACTGTCAATGACCCAATCCATAGGCATACTACGCTCATGAGTGAGAAGAAAAGCGTCATCAAAATAGGATGCAAGCAACACATCACCAAGCTCTTCACTAGTAGCACTAGTCGGAGCACATACATGGTCATCTTGAGAGCTACACTCTCCCTGTGTTGCATTTAACTCCTCAATCTTGACATTGGATTTAGGCTTGTCCTTAGCATCATGGTCTTTCTTCTTACCATCTCCATTTTCCCTTTTCCACTTGTAGCAATCCTTTTTGAAATGGCCTTTTCTACCACAATGGAAACATTCCACATCCTTTTTACTTGTGCCTGCACGGGACCTGCTTCTAGATTTACCCCTGTTGGACTTATACTTGTCCATAGTCCTGCCTCTGACAACCATTGCACTAGAAGACTTATTACCTGCATTATTGTTTCGATTAATCTCTTCTGTGAGAAGACTAGACTCCACATCTCATCCAACTCCTCCCAATCATCCCTCTCCTGCACATCTCATCCAACTCCTCCCAATCATCCCTCTCCATGTTCTCTGGCTTAACTCCCTGCAACTTTAGAGGTCGAATCTGTTTCTTCTGCACCAAGACATCCCAAATCTGATCTTTCCAATATGAGAAGTTAGCACCATCCAACTTCTCAATATTGAAAACTGTGTCCTCTTTAGTGCCCATTACAACAAGAATGCAACAATGAGAAACCTGTAACCAACCAACAAACTGCCACAACAAAGTAGTGTTGCAAATCTGACAACACCTGCTGCTCAATCAAAGAGAAAATGCATAGAGTATAAATCAGCCCATAATATGGTCAAAAAACGTACGTAGAAATCCACAAACAAATGCATAAACCCGTGACACCTGTAACTCAACCGGCCTAGGCAAACTATGCCACAAAATGCATCAACAATGAGCTGTCATAGAGGCATAAACATACTCCATGTCTAAATAACCACAATAGAGACATAAGCTGACCAAGCTTACACAAATCCGTGAGCATAAATGGATCCAAGTGAGCATATAACCAATGCACAAGCTCAACGAAGTCCAATCTCTACTGTCAACCAAGTACCTATCTGTACTCAAACCGCAACACTGCAAGCAAGAGCAAACCCGCTCTATGTATAAGTGAACCAAATCTCCACAATATCATGCATAAAGAGTGTCTGTCAAACTGCCATATCCACATCCATCAACATACATAGATGATGTAAACCTGTAGCTCAAGAACACGCATAAACAGACTGCCCAGAAGAGTAGAAGCTCCCACTCAAACCACAACCATATGCATGGCTGTCCCACAGTCAAAATACATGTTTTGTAACCACAGAAGAAACCTGTATCCAAAGCTCCCTGTAACCTGTAACCTGTACCCGTACCCGTACCTGTACCTGTACCTGCACCTGTACCTGTACCTGTAGTCGAAGAAGACAATGTCGCCAAACTCCCACTCTATCTGTGTGTATGAGGCCACTCCAAGAAGAGGCTACACACTCTCAAATGAGCTGTGGGCTCACGTAAGTGGAAGACACTACAACAATGGCACCTGTAATGGCTATGGAAGCTCTGGCAGCAGAAAACTACCAAAGAGAGATGAAAAACGTAGCTCCTAGTCTGTAGCTCGGATGGGATTTCTAATGGCACGAATGGCTCCGAAAGGGGGGTTAAACTCCAGGACACCAGGACACCTGCTGAAAATACTCGCAGAGTGCTGAGCCTTCCAATGCCAAGCTCAGAAAAACCTTCTGCTCTTTGGAAATGCGCGCGTGCGCGAAACCGAAAAACGGCAATGAAACAGCAGCAAGTTTCAACACACTCAACAATGATGATGAAGCTCTCAATGCTCTCACTACCAAGCTCTGATACCACTTGTTGGGATCGGAGAGCGCACACACACAGAGAGCCAGCACGAAGAAGGAGATAGACGCAGTGTGTGGCGGGGCGGTACTCACACTACAATGTGTAGTTATGAGTATAGTTATTATGAATGAGTAAATGAATGGCTGTACATGGGCGGCTGAACAACGGGCAGCCGGACACACGGGCCTTTAACCCAACACAACCCACTTGATTCACAGAAGTGACTCTCGGATGTGGTGGTTGCGGTCCTAGCATTGGAGGTGGTAAGGGTGTTGTTTGAACAACATTTTGGGCCCTAGGGACCATGTGTTGTGATGTTTGTTCAAGAGGTGGGGCCGGCATCAAGGCAGGCACTCGAGGTGTGTTTGTCCATGCTAAGGTTGGTCTATTGGCCATCGCACGCTTAAATACTATGCAATCCTTATCTTGATGACCATACCTCCCACAGGCATTGCAGTCTCCATTGAATTTTACTCTAAAAGTAGGGCATTCACTGGTACTATGCGGTCCATAGCATACTGAGCACCATTGTTGCTCCCTTCTTGGATACATATGATTGTTTTGCGGAGCACGATTGTCTACAAGACTCTCTTGAATAGCCTTGGTGAGATCTGCTAAAGTAATCTCAGATATATTTGGCTCCTTAGCAATAGGCTTTAGGGTCATTGGTTGATGCCCTGATGCTTGCGAGCTAATAGATTTAGACTCAACAGATACTCTTTCTCCTTGAATCATTAAATTATCCTCCAATTGGATCGCATTGGTGGTGACTGCTTCCCAAGTGGTGATACCTCTAATGACTAGGCCATTGTAGATATCCTCATGTCGTAATCCCCTAATGAACCTATCAAGCAATTGGTTATTGTTGAAGCGCTCATTTGGATTACATCGAGAATTCAAATGCTTCAAGCGACTTATAAAGTCTCTCACCGACTCTCCTTCCTCTCGTTGGGCTTTCTGGAGCTGAGAGGATACACCCCAAAGCACTCCCTCTTGTATGTATTCTTTTAAGAAAAGTCTCCTAAGAGTAGGGTAAATCGTTTTTTCTTCCACCCTTAGGGTTCTATACCAATCCCCAGCCTTTCCACTTAAGGTTAGGCTTAAAGCATTGCTCTTATGTAGGTCATTGTGTTCTCCTAGAGAATCACATATTTGTTCAAACACTTCGATATGCTTTCTCACATCCCCGTCTCCACTAAATTTTTGTGTGAGCTTGGCTATTTGTACTGCCTTACTTCTAGGCTCTCTATCAGGCGTGTTACGCATATTCTCAGCAATAGATCGACCAATAGCTTGAGCAAATGTTGCCAAGTCACCTAAGTGAGCAGGCACTGTGGGTGAAGGCGCTCCAGAGACTACATGTGGAGTAGGTATTGGCATTGGGCTTGGTGCATAGGAAGCCCTTGGGTTCCACGTTGGGTACGATGTTGTGCCATGTGGTGGTCCATAGTTCATATGGGTGGCCCTAGGCATAGCAGACGTCGGATGTGACATGCTAATGCTAGCCGGTATAGTCCCATGGAAATAAGAACTTGTGTATTGTGGTTGTGGAGCATAGGTAGTTGAAACAATGGGAGGGGTAGGGACTACATGAGTGTGATGACCCATAGGTGCATACGACTGGTACGCACTTGTAGGTACTATTGCAGGCATTGAGCTACCATGTAGCCGTGCTTTACTAACAAACGAGGTCCATGGTGTGTTTCTTGGCATGCCCATCATTGGGGTAGGCATGGTATCCGTGGTGTCATCCAGGGAAAGATGAGCTAGACTTGGAAAAGTAAAGCTATCACTTGTGGGATCAGATTGCATTGAGACCCCTAGCGAAACAACATATGGGGGATCGATGGGACTCACTGGGGGTGTCTCCATTTGTGATAGAGTGGGTTGTTTCCCTTTGCCCGTGTCTAAAAATTGCATAGGACCCGTCGAAGGTATGTTTATTCCTCGATTTTGCCTCTCGGACTGGATAATCCTATGGATGACATTGCAGATCATGTGTTGTTGTTCCTCCAGACTAGTGGCACTAGATGTGGATTGTACAACTTCTAACTAACCCACATGGTATGTGTAGCCCATGTATAGGTCGGTCAAAGTCTCCGTGTGTAGGTCATATTCCCAATTTTCATTGAGAAATACCCCATCCAAACTTGGTGTACTACAGGGTTGCCGTGAGGTGGATGCAATGTTGATTCCGGTGTTTTGACTTTTAGTCACCGCTACCTTAGAGGCGACTTTGGAAGGTGGTAGCTCGGTAGGGCCCTCATTAAATGAGGTAGGTAGAATGTCCACGTGGACACTCTGAGGGAGTGTGGGGTCTACAGGAGATGTGAATGGTGATTCTACTTCCCCACCCCCTTGGTTTACTTCACTAGCCATAGGTTCAAAGCACATAGCTCTACTAAAAGTTTCCATCAAACGGCTAAAAACACTAGTTCTAGGTTGTTGGGCCCAGCTAGGTACTGTTTCATTTGTTCCCCCTGGGCTTTGTGTAAGATGCTCTTCCATAATATCGTAGTCAGAGGGAGAGTCGCTAGCCGCTATATTTGGGTCTTGGGCTGCACTACCTTGGGTCCCCGCCGAGGGCGTAGACCCTAGTGTGGAAGGATAGTGAGTACCCCGTAAATCGAAGCACTAGCTAGTTGTTCGGACTCTAGCACACGACCAGAGCGTAGATACATGTGCTTTGGGTGCCCTACAAGTGTCGGCAAGTACCCTCAAAGGTTACTTGCTTTGTTTTGTGTGTGTTTTGCACCCCGTTTTCTACTTGATTTTTTCTTGTTTTTGATGTTTTTTGAATGTTTTTTAATGTTTGATTTTTTTGATTAAAGTGTGTGATAGCTCGAAATGAGCGCATCACTTAAAGGGTCGCTGTGTGCTTTACAGCACAATTTTCGGGCATCTGACGTTCCGTTGGTCCTCAAAAATCAATTTTTAGCTACGTGTGAAGCTAAAATTCGTTTTTTTAAAAGGCGACTGAGGCCTAAGCCTGAGCGTGAGCTTGGGCTTGGGTCTAGGAGATATTCCCGATCCCGATCCTACCTTAAAAATTCATTTATTTATTATTATATATATTTTATTTTATTTTTTAAGGATAAGGCCGTTGCGGCGTGCGCAAGAGCACACACACACTCTCTCTACCTACCTCTAACTAATACACCTACTCTTACACACTAACACACTCTATTAACTCTCACTAATCTACTTCCTACTTACTGTACACAGAAAACTAACTACCTTAATACACATAGAATAAACACAGAACCTTTGAAATCTCTATTAACAAAGAAAACTAACTACCTTAATACACAGAGAATAAACACAGAACCTTTGAAAACTCCATTAATAAAAAAAACACACTATATAACACCAAATCCCTCTTCTCAACACACACACACACTCCTTCCTTACCTTTCCTACAATAGAAATTGCACCACGGAGAAGCACAGAGTGCTACTCGAGCTTCATGTATGGCATTCCCCGGCAACGACGCCAAAAATGTGCGTGTATGTCGCACGTGTCAATGCAAGGAACTTACCGATACACCGTGTGCGAGCCACAAATGGCTCCAAGCACACAACAAGCCTAAACTAGTAAGCTCAAAGAAGGCGATGGTGTGTCACTCACCGCTCTACGCTTGCTTCGTGGAGGATTCCTCGCCGCGAAGAAGGAGATGCCGCTACGCCGCGCTCAACCGCTTCACCGCCGTCGTGCCTTCATAATGCTCGATCGCCCACACACTCCCTCTCTCTCCCTCTCTCACTCTCACTCTCTCTCTGTCACACACACACACAAAGAGATGAAGAAGAAGAAGAAGGAGATGGAGCAAGAGTACTCTTCTATTGCACAAATGAGAGAATGAGTGAATCTTAGGTTTAGTTGACTTTTATATGAGCTCGCCCCATTCACACTTGGGCGCCCATGCTTAGCCAACTAATCCCTTGAATGTTCCACTTAGAGTGCGTCTCTCATCGGCGATCACTCTTACCCTTTTCCTATTGGACCGACAAGCCCGGTACCTGACTCTACCAAATAAATAATACAATATCCGCCGTAGGTTAGAACGTTCGTCATAGGTGATAGGGTGTCCGTGAGCCGTGAGGGTTAACAATTGGGGACTCCATTTATTCTAAGAGCTCAAATCTGCAATTACAGCTCACCGACGCGTAGTCGTGAACCACAACAAAACTGACAACGCTTACACTTAATTTAAAGAGCAAAGAGGAGGAACACAATGCAAGTTTCGGAATTGAAAATGAATTACCAAATCATTAGCTGCGATGATTACAAGTTTGGAGTAGCTCGTAGCTTGAGCGTACGTTTTCAGAGCTCCTCCTTCTTCTTCTCTAGATAAACCTCCTTTCACATTAAGGTTATTGACATTTATACCTAGGGCATTCTAAATGGCCAGTGGCCGGTTCACGTGTACATTTACAATTGTCAAGTTTCGAAATTGAAAATGGATTACCAAATCATTAGCTGCGATGATTACAAGTTTGGAGCAACTCGTAGCTTGAGCGTACGTTTTCAGAGCTCCTCCTTCTTCTTCTCTAGATAAGCCTCCTTTCACATTAAGGTTATTGAAATTTATACCTAGGGCATTCTAAATGGCCAGTGGCCAGTTCACATGTACCTTTACAATTGTCATGATAGAATTACAACTCACGGAATTGACTGCTACTCAGGAATTAGGATTTACACAGAGTATCTCTACACTAGCTCGGCAATATAATAAACTACAAATGTGGTGTCCGGCTATGTGTCCGGCCAGTTGGGCTCCTGTTTTATTTGTCCTCAAACATTCCCCCCTTCCTAATACGTGTCGTCCGTTGACACGCCCTTGTGCAGTATTGTCATAGGGTTGTCTTTAGCTTTGTCTTCAAGGTTGGTCTTCAGCTTGGGAAGTGCTTTGTCATTGATGATGTTCCCCCTTCCTAGAGTGATTCATAGCTGTCGTGTTGTTGATTCGTGATTTGAGCTTGATTGTTGAGGCAACTTATCTTCTTGTTGCGCATTATCCTCTTTGTTGCCAGTCTTGCCCGCCATGAAGAGGGATTTTCATGTTTTTGAGTTTGTAGAACCGATTCTCTTTGTGGCGTGGACTTTATGTTGGGTTTGCTTTCCATGTTCACTGTAATTTGAGTTGTCTGCAATAGTTCACCAATGTTGAAGCACTATGTGACTACTTGTGATTGTTGTTGATGACTCTCTTGCAGAATTTGTCATTGCTTGTCGTTGTAGTCCAGTCTTTCTCTTTCCATTGTTTGGTGGAGCTTTGTTGTTAACCTTGGAGATAAAAGGTTTTCTTGATAAGCATATGGAGACCTGCAATTTCTGCTCCAAGTCGTTGTTGATTGATTTGGGTATCCATTTCTCTATTGCTGATGTAGAAGGAATATATACAAGAAGTTGATAATGAGGGTGTCTAGATTAGGGTCTAAAACCTAGATGACCAATGGGAAAAAAAACCCGGTGGAAAAAAAGTGCCTTTGGTATACGCTCTTATTGGAGTTGAGCATTGGGACTTGAAGTACCTGTCATGCAAGGTGAGTGCTTGGGAGAAACAAAGGAAGAGTGTCTAATGCAAGTGCCAATTATGGGACACTCTATATATTTATGAGAAATGTGTCAAACAAAAGCATGTAGTGTAAAAGATGGAGTTGATGGGTGCTTCAAGGAACAAATGTAGCACATGTGACATCAAAGGACATCTCAATAGCTTCCACGTTGATAAATCACTTTTGGCATGTACAAAGTAGCATTTATATGCATGGTCATATGTTCAAAAAGATGTAAATACATGCATTTGGGAGCTTTGCAAAGTGGTTTCAAGTTCGAAAAAAGATGCAACGAGTACACATTGTGAATAGTCAGGTTCGCGCGCTAGCAGTCGAACACATGTACATGCCCGTATAGGGTATCGGGGCCTTGGATATGGTTTTAGGTGTCTTATTTTGGTTCTATAGAATGTGTTTAAGCTTTTTAGAATGTTAATAATTCAAGTGACAAGTATGGGTACTCTCATCCTGCTCGAGAAGTTTGACACATGCAATAACTGTCTATTTGCGGCGCCTGATCTACGGTGATACGTGCATCGCCCTAGAAGTGGTCAAAAATGGAATGTGGGGATGTGGAAATGTGCTTTGGGAATCTAGGATCAAGCGTGCGAAATTTGGTGAATTTTGGAGTCCGTTTGGGGTTTTTCCTGCGAAAAATGCCCGTCAGGGGTCAAAATTGGCCAAAACTGGGCCAAAAAAGGTCAAAAAAGGTGTGAAATGGCTTCAAACTGCCACATCACTCACGGTGGTGTGAGTGTTCTAGCTGAGGGAGGACTTTGGAAGAGCAAGATCAACACTTTCACCCCTCTGTGTGTGGGAGGGAGCAGGGTTCCTACAGGTGGTCTAGTGCAGTCCCGTTGCATTCGCGTCCTGTTTTCGAGTGTGTAGAGGAGTGAATGAGAGATTTCTCTCTTAAATTTTTCACTTGGGAGATTCTATGGAAGTTCTGAGGTTTCCATGGATGTGTGTGTGCAAGGAATTGAGGGAAGAAGGTGCGGCTTTCTGCAAGACTATGTGACCCTGTATCGGTGCCATTAGGGTTGGCGCTACTCCAAAGAGTCCAACAGAGTGGAGTTTGGTGAAGCTTTTGCAATGGTTTGAGAGTGGCCTTTGTGGCTGGAGTTTTTGGTTTTCTGATGGTTTTTCTTGTATATTTTGGTCACCATCAAGCGTGATTCAAGTGTTGATCACCTCGACTCACCTTGTAGTGTCTGCGGGCAGGCAAGGGCTTGTAGGTCGAGGCGTTTGGAGTTTGAATTGAGCTTGTGGGTAGAGTTTTCAGGGAGATTATGAGTGGTGGTGTGTGTGGGTTGGAATTCAAGTAAATTCCTTGTGTTGTGCTGAGTTGTCTGGGTGTGTGAGTGCGCACACGACATCTTTTGCTCCATCATCCTTTGGCGATCCCGCTGGGGAGCGAAAATTGCCGGTTGTGCACCCAGTATTTGGATTTTGAGCAGTGATGTAAACAAATTTTGGATTTTGAAGGTAGTTTCATGATGGTGGTGCCATTCCGACCATCAATTTTCACAGGTTCTGAGGATGCAGACGATTGGCTTGCATCATATGAGTTCGACTTGACATGTTTATGCCGTGCAATTCCAAGTGAGGCGGAAAAGCTTGCAGGTATCAATCTGGTGGTCAGAGGTAATGCAAGAGAATGGTTTGAGAGATTGTCACAGGATGATAAAGTGAATTGGGACAGCTTTAAGATATGCTTTTTGAAGCGGTTTAAAAAGGTGATTCCTCACCAAGATGCATGGAAACATGTCACTTGTTTGTTTATGCAAGAGCACGAGTCTGTTGCAGATTTTTGGTCAAGATTTGATGATGCTTGGAGAGTGTGGAAAGATGCTCTATTGCATGTGGAAGCCATGTCTAAAGAGGAATTTTATTCCGCATTTACAAATAGCCAAAGAATACAGGTATTCACGAGTTTGTTACGACCAATCCTTAAAGTGAAAGTGCAAGAGAAAGAGCCAAATTCCATGCGTGAAGCATTGAAGATAGCACTGCAAAAAGAAAGAAAGCTATGCGTTGCCACAAGCATGAAGTTCCCTTCTTCAATATGTGGTATGGATAGTGTGGATGACCTTTATGTGCATAAAGTCACAGTTGCAGGTGCTCATGCTAGCAAGGATAATAGCTTGAACACAAGTGTGGATTCCCATATGCGCAAAGTCGATGCAAATGAAATATGTGAAGCAATTTTGGAGAGCATACACATGCCAATGGTGCAAAATGGCAAGGACGCAGTAGACAAATGTGAAAGTTTGAGCACTAGCACGGAAAGTGAAGATGATGAAACTAAAATTGACAAGGATGAGGCAACCTATGATGGTGACACATCTGATGTTTGTGAGAGTTGGTGCGATGATGTATGTGATGATGACATAGAGTCACTAGATCCATTGAAGGATATGGTAGCCTTGCACAAAGAGCAACGTATCTTTTGGGAAGCAGCTTTGGAGCAACATGGTATGGATGCTTGCATTGATGATGAGATTATGGGATATGGTCAGGGAGTTTCCACATCAAGCAAAGATGACATAGGAGATAATGATGCTATGATGATTGATGTGACCTTGGGTCCATGTGCTTTATTAGAGCTAGGGGTTGGGCAACCCTATAGTGGTTGTGATGCAAAGACATTGGGTCATGAAGGTTATATGGATGAGTTCTATGTGTGCAAGGATTTGATGCTAGTGCCATCTCCAAGGGATGTTCGTGAGAATATGCGACCTACGGTTGTTAAGTATAAACTTATTGAGGATGGGGTAGACAAGGAGGTTAAAGTGACCTTTTGCTTGCATGATGATTTGATGGATGCATTTCACAAACTTCAATGTATGTTTAGGACATATCCCTTCATCTGTGAAGATCCTGATTGGCAATTGGCGAGTCTTGGGGCTAGTTGGCATGATGAAGACTGGGTAATGATGTCTTATGTGGCCTTGTATGCATGTCTTTGTCTTTTCAAGTGGCAAATGTCTTATCTGGAAGAAGAATCTGCTAGTGATAGCATTTTTGGAGAGAGTTTTCAATTTCGGAGTGGATTTTTTAATGCTTGGAGTGATGATCTCTTAGCCATAAGAAATGAAGAGCAGCTGATGCGTCAGGAAGATGATGTGCAATTTATGGTTGTCAATCGAATGGGATCTAATTATGAGATGCATTTTGAGGTATCTATGGTTCTGAATGATTGTGATAGATTCTGGTGTGAGATGGCGTGTAGCAATCTTCGAGGTGATCTATATCGTGCTTGGGATCTAGGTGGACAATGGCATTTTGGCAAGAAAAAGGATGTTTTTTTCTTTGATAGGGATAGCCTGCTTGAGCATGTAGTTGGTTCTATGGGATGTGTAAGTTTCCCTATGATCCTGGAGGAAGTTTGCAATCATTTCTATAGGTTTTTTTTGTCACAGTTTGATGCAAGTGTTGAGCATAAATGCTCAACTAGGGGTTGGGCAATGATGATAAATCACTTTTGGCATGTACAAAGTAGCATTTATATGCATGGTCATATGTTCAAAAAGATGTAAATACATGCTTTTGGGAGCTTTGCAAAGTGGTTTCAAGTTCGAAAAAAGATGCAACGAGCACACATTGTGAATAGTCAGGTTCACACGCTAGCAGTCGGACACATGTACATGCCCGTATAGGGTATCGGGGCCTTGGATATGGTTTTAGGTGTCTTATTTTGGTTCTATAGAATGTGTTTAAGCTTTTTAAAATGTTAATAATTCAAGTGACAAGTATGGGTACTCTCATCCTGCTCGAGAAGTTTGACACATGCGGTAACTGTCTATTTGCGGCGCCTGATCTACGGTGATACGTGCATCGCCCTAGAAGTGGTCAAAAATGGAATGTGGGGATGTGGAAATGTGCTTTGGGTATCTAGGATCAAGCGTGCGAAATTTGGTGAATTTTGGAGTCCGTTTGGGGTTTTTCCTGCGAAAAATGCCCGTCAGGGGTCAAAACTGGGCCAAAAAAGGTCAAAAAAGGTGTGAAATGGCTTCAAATTGCCACATCACTCACGGTGGCGTGAGTGTTCTAGCTGAGGGAGGACTTTGGAAGAGCAAGATCAACACTTTCACCCCTCTGTGTGTGGGAGGGAGCAGGGTTCCTACAGGTGGTCTAGTGCAGTCCCGTTGCATTCGCGTCCTGTTTTCGAGTGTGTGGAGGAGTGAATGAGAGATTTCTCTCTTAAATTTTTCACTTGGGAGATTCTATGGAAGTTCTGAGGTTTCCATGGATGTGTGTGTGCAAGGAATTGAGGGAAGAAGGTGCGGCTTTCTGCAAGACTATGTGACCCTGTATCGGTGCCATTAGGGTTGGCGCTGCTCCAAAGAGTCCAACAGATTGGAGTTTGGTGAAGCTTTTGCAATGGTTTGAGAGTGGCCTTTGTGGCTAGAGTTTTTGGTTTTCTGATGGTTTTTCTTGTATATTTTGGTCACCATGAAGCGTGATTTCAAGTGTTGATCACCTCGACTCACCTTGTAGTGTCTGCGGGCAGGCAAGGGCTTGTAGGTCGAGGCGTTTGGAGTTTGAATTGAGCTTGTGGGTAGAGTTTTCAGGGAGATTCTGAGTGGTGGTGTGTGTGGGTTGGAATTCAAGTAAATTCCTTGTGTTGTGTTGAGTTGTCTGGGTGTGTGAGTGCGCGCACGACATCTTTTGCTCCATCAACATTTCTAAGAAGGGTTTTTGATGTAGAAGCTTGTCCACTCATACCTCATTGTGCTAAGTGCGTGATGTCTTTTGAACTTCATCCTTCACTTACCACTATACTACAATGACTTTGACTCTTATGCTCACCTATACTAGCATGAGCGACACAATGTAATTATGCTCAACTCTTCCAGCTTGAGCAGTACCTAGAATAACTAAGATGCTTAGACCACAGAGAATATAACATGAAGGTTTGGGACTAACGCCTCGCTCATTTAGTGGCTTAGCTGCCTAACGCTGACTTTTATGCCATGTATGTTTAATGGAGACTTGGACTTACCTATTCAAGGCCAGAAACCCAATTCCATAAGTTTTGGAAATTTAGGCCTCTTCCATTGTGTTGGTCTTTGGAGGCCACCATTTGGTTGAGTAGGTTGGCAAATTTTGGCTCCTCTTAACATGATTTTTGAGTTACTAATGTAGCCTTTGCTTTATCTTGCATGAGAAGCAGTTGAATTTGTGTGTGGGTTCTTTGTGTTTGAGTTTCCACTAGCGATTTTGGAACCCACCTTGTCTTTGGTCCTTGTGTGACCGTCTTTTGCATTTTCTTCTTTTGCTCGATGACTTGATGGACACTAGGATTTGGTAGCCATAACTGATTATTTCCATTGTAGAAGACTTGATTCTCTAGTTGATGACGAGGTATCCATATGTATATTGGAGCAGTCTTGGTTGCAATTGGCTTCAGTTGGCTTTTGGTTGTCATTGCTTGCCTTTGGATAGAAGCTTGTGCTGCATGATTTCTCTTGGTTGTTCTAGATTGAGCTATGATTTTGGTAACCATATTTGAGTGTTACCTTCAGAAAATCCTTGTGTTTTGAGTAGCTTTACTGGAACCATCCGCTGCTTCACCTGTTTCTACTGGGTAGCTTTGTAGAGGTATGACTTTGGTACCCAAACTTGTCGCATTGTTTGCTTCTTTGATGTTTGCTTTTGCCTTTTGTGGTAGTTCTTTCTCCTAGTTGAGTTGTTTGTCTTCCATTGATAGCATGTCTTGTTCTTTGTAGAACTCGTTGGTTGAGGTGGATAGGTCCGGCTATTACTTTAGGTTTTTTGGCCCAAACATTAGCGTTTCCTTGGAAGTAGCCCTGAGCAGTGATTGACTCGTTTGATGCTACCCACCCTGTCACCTTTTGTTGTTGATGTTGAACTTGTGTTTCATGTATCCAAATTGGGTCTTTGACTTTGATGTGCTCTTTGGATACCAATACTTGGTTGACATTCTTCGGTTTCTTCCTAATGCTTTGTTGTGATGGAAACTTTGGTTGATAAACTTTTTGTTTTGGTTTCTATTGCATTGTCAATGGTGTGGCTCTTGATGTAGAGGCTTTGCGGGAAGTTTGATGGAAGATCGTTGAGGGTAAAGTCGCCTTGCGAGGTTGATTTACTTCAAATTTTACCTTTGCTTTACCTTTTTCCATGATGGTTGGTTGCTCCTTTTTTGCATTGACTTGAGATGCTTTTGGGATTTTTTGATGGTGTTCTTGCTGAATATTTTTCTTATGGTTGAAAGAAGATGTTCCTCCAGCTTTCTATCAGGATCAAACTCTCTTTGATATGATGGGATTCAATTATGTAGAAAGTATCCTTGTACTCCCCAGTACTCAACTTGAGTACGGCTTCTGCCATGCCAAAGCTAGGAATTGACATTTTTGAACTTGTGTACACGATCTCCTCTAGATTCGTGATTGACGGATTTCCCATCATGATCCAAGCTCCATATGTCATTAGATTTTTTGTTGCTTCTGGATCTGTCACAGCTGAACATGTGATTTTAAGTCCTGTTTCTCCGCATATGCTAAATTTGATTATTGGAGGAGACATGCAATTTTCTTCCTTGTCCCTATTCTTCTTTTGATCTTGCGTTTGCTAAACATTTAATGAGCTTGGAAGCTTTGCTTCTTCATCTCCTTGTATTTGCTCTTTTCTTGGAGTTGGCTTCTTTGAAACAGATTTTGTTGATTCTTCAGGTATGTCAATGATGACATATTCTCGTTGTTGCTCTGCTTCCTTCATGTGCAATTTGGCATCATGCTCCAGGATGTAGCTATCTGTCTCACGTTTTCTGCTTTCACACTCACAAACTTCATTAGCTTCCTTCAACACCTTTATCGTAAACAAGGGAGTTATATCATACCCATCTTCATTGCAAAATTTAGTCAGGGTCACCTCATTCGCACACACATCAAGAGTGGCCAGTATTTGATCCCATCCAAATGACTCAAATAACTCCTATGGGAATGGTTCTGGAATATAGTGTGTGTCCTCCATAGGTCAATCGAGAATACAATCCTCCTTCCTTAGACTTACACTCTCAGGATCTCCGTACATCCAAATATGCGGTTTGATTTCCAAATCAATTGTGGAGTATAATTCTTCCCTCGGGGTTCATTCTACATCTCTATAACTATGATCCGTGACACTGATCTTCGTAGTGACATCCTTGTGTATCGAGTAGATATAGTGAAATCCCCAATCTTGTAGCATTTTTAGTTGACGCATGAATGGTATGCCCAATATGATATTAAAGTTGTTGCTCTTGTCAAAATTCATTATGGCAAAGGTGTGCTCATACTAAATGCCACATGAGGATACAATGATTTGTTCTAATATTCCTATCGATCTCTCCACGTGTCCATCTGCTAATTGCAGTCTCATTCGAGTTTTCATAAGAGCAGTCTTTGCCCATTTTTTTCATATTTCTTCGGTTGCAATGGCAATTCCTGCCGCACTATCTATTATAGCAATCATATTTACTCCTTTGTACTCAAGCGGTAGGTGGCGTTTCCTTCTTCTCCTTCACAGTAGTCACCCACCTTATTTACTGGTACATGCTTTGTCTGTGGCTTCTTAGGCAAGGTGTCATCCATGTTTTTGTTTGTATATTGGTCATGTGAAGGGATTTTCAACCCCATGTCTTCCAGGTTTTTGCCCATTTGTCCCCATAGATGCGGTCTAATTTCTAGTAGCTCTAAGAGATAAAGTGTGCATTGTATAGGAGAAGACATCAATTCATGCAAGCTCTTGGTATCCATCATTTTTGGTGTGGCTTTCCACTAAGAAGGTACCATTTTAACCTCCGATTTTGTTTCGAGTTCTCCTATGAAAGATGGCAAAGTCTTTAGAGAGCGTGGTTTACTCTCTTCAGATGCGATAGACCCGACATCCCCATATAAAGATCTTATATCCCCTGGGAAGAATTCGTGATCCATGTTATCTCAAGGATAGGTGCTGACTGTAAAGTAGCACTACCATATTTTCAGTTCCTGATCGATTCCCATAAGGATTGTGGCCACGGTTCTTCTACCTCCGGAATAGGCATCACTGCTTGTGAGCCCACCCCATCTATGGTATTGGCTATTTCCCTTGTAAAACTAAAGGTGCCTCAACTCGTGGCTCTTCCACTTTGTTTACAATACCACGACTTTCCAATTTCTGGATTTTTTTGTGGATTAGCAATTCTGTTTTTGGAGCACCTGGAACTGGTTTCATAAGAGCTTGGGCTTCTGGATGAGCTCCTTGCACATTTGCAACCTCTCTTTTGCATACCCCGGGTGAGGGTACATTAGCCCTCTATCCTCCTGGGTTTGGTTGGTCTTTAACCTAGCATCATAAGCTTTCAAGATCGCATCCAAAGGTTCAAAGACTTTGGCGACCAAGACTGAACCTCCCGAGTTAGTCTTTGACTCTTTAGGTCCCTTTTCGTTTTTGTTCCTTTCTTGCTCTTGTCTAAGCTGCTTTCTTGTTTGATTCAATTTAGTTTCCAAAGCACTTTCTTCTGCAGCCTCTTTGCTTTCATTTTGTCTCGATTGGCTTTCCATGATTTTCTTCTTGTTCTCACCGATATGTTTTCGATTTCTGTTTGAAGAGGCAATGCGGGTTTCTCCTCAACGATTGCGTTTTTAGCAGCTTCTTAAGCTTGAGCTTGAGTCATCCCGTTTAAAGGAATGGTGGGTTCTACCTCGGATCCGCTTGAAGAAGGAATCATGCCTACAACATTCATTGTTGCTTTCCCTTTGTAGTCTGGATTCTTAGCACAGAGTTGGCGTAGATGGTCTCTCCCACAACGTTCACAGAATCCAAATATTTCTATTTGTGGACCCTTGTTTGGACAACTTCGTGCCCAATGATCACCTCCACACTCATAGCATGGACCTTCTTATTTCATAGCCGGTGATCCAGCCAATGGTTGTTCTTGCTTGGTAAGAATATTCTTTGAACCATACTCATGATTGGCTATGAACATGAGCGTATTCGCATCCATGGAGTACTGATTTCTTGCAGGTTGTGGAACATACGTTGGTTGAGCATAGTTGACTACTACTCTACCATCATTCAAAAGAGGTGTTTGTTGCCCTAGCACACACTCTGGCTTTGGCTGAGTGCTACAGCATGGAGTGGGATGATCCCATCCACAAGTATTACTTATCCTCAATTGAGGTTGTCGTACAATCGAGTTCTGTATGTAGCCTTGGTTTATTCTTCTAATTACCCCCTCAACCACTTGATCAATGATTGGTTCCCAAGGAGTTTGAACATCTCTCTTTGTTGTTGATTCACTCTTTATAGATGAGGCAATACTGATCCCGTTGTCTGTATCTTCAGTCACCTCTCCATAGGCCTTGCAAGTGTCAACTAGATATAGAGCTTCTCTAGTGACTTGATCGAATGTCGTACATCCTCTCAAATGTAGGTCCTTTTTTAGAGGTTCATTCCTCAAGCCCTCTATGAAGAGAACTGATAGCCTCTCATCTTGTGGTAACTCTCTCACAGGACATCTCTCTATGTATTGTTTGAAGCGAAACAGAGCTTTCTTCACCTTTTCGTTTTGTTTTTGTTTGAATGCATAGATTTGTGACACTGTATTGTGTTTGATTCCCCTTTTTGAGAACTCCTCTACAAACTCTTGTAAGAGTTGTGCTATGTTGGGAAAATCATATCTAATTTAGTGGTTGGAACCAACTCAAGGTAGTCCCTTCCAATCTTAACCCGAATCCCTCATACTGAGTATGGAAAACCGCAATCTGTTCAGCTCTCAACACTTGTTTGAAGAGTGAGACATGAGCATATGGATCCTTTGACCCATCGTATTTTGTTTTAACACATTGAGCCACTTGATATGGTCTTAATTGTTGTGGTTCAGTCACTAATCTAACCAATTCATGGTCTCTTGGAAAGATGTCTCTTGCTCTCTCCTCTCGTCTCGGAGAGAATCCCGGTGGAATCCTCTCAGATATGTGCTCTGGCATTGTTATTGGCTGAAAGTAAATAGAGATCGGAGTACCCTTGTACGTATATATCTCTAGGTCAATTGAATCAATAAGTTTGTACTCACGACCATACTTATCTACCATCAAAACTTGAACTTCATGGGAATTTGTATACGTGAATGCATAGAGGTTCTTATGAGTGGTTAACTCTCCAACATTGGGTTCTACACATCTGTACAAGATATATGAATCTCCATTTGTGAACATATACAAGCTCTCATGAGCATAATCCGTAAGTACTCTCATGGATTCATTGGCTTTGACGAATCTCACGTTCGTTTTGTTGATCAGAGGATGCTTCTCCTCTAGGTATTCTCCCAATCCCACTATTGAAGGCATTGCAGCGTTTCTTGCGTTTTTCATGTCTTTGAGTGGAGTAGAGAACCCTGGTGGTGGATGATTTGTCATGGTCAAGGCTCACTCAAAACTCTCAAGGTAATACTTGACAAGCCCAACTTGGCTTAGTGCAACTTATCCCTTTTTTGCCCCTGGTAAGGTCTCTGAAAAGTCAGGAATTTGAGACTTTTTCGTCTCTGGAAACTAGTCTTGGGGTACCCTAAAAGTTTGGATTTAGGAAACCTAAAAAAACTCAGCTCTAGGTGTATGCTATTGACTGCAAGATTTCTTCCTAGCTATATGTGACTCGATTTGGAGTTGTCTATCAAAAGTTAGAGCATTTTTAGTGGACTGCACTTAAAACAACACTCGGAACAGTTCTAGGACCAGAACACAGGAACTTTGACTTGTATCTTGGCCTCTAGAAGATATTTTTAGCTCAAACTTGAGATTTGGAATGTCCTCAGGTATGTCTACAAGATCATCAACTCAGATACCCCAACTATGCTAAGGTACATGGATTGGGATCCATGTTTCTGTTTCGAATTTTTTCCTCCAAAATTTGACTGTGTGTAGACTAGGTCATATGCATGTTATATACCAATTTCCATGAAATTCTAAGGTTGAGGTACATGGATCGCGATCCATTTTCAAACACATCTGGACTTAATCTCTTGGCAGCTTGTTACACTCTATGTCCACAACCTAAATCTCAAATCTTTTTGGATTTGGACTTGGTTTGAGAGGTCAAATAGCCAATACTAGGTATGTACTGTGGTTTTTAGTCTGTCACCTGTTTTGCTCCCTTTTGGCCCAAATGTGCTCAATTTTTTTCAAAACTGGACTTGGGGATATGTTTCTTTATGTGTGTTCTATTGATTTGAAAAATTTCAAGTCAAGCTGTCATTATGGGTAAAGGGATCGCGATTAGAATCAGCATTAGAATCAGCATGATTAGGAGGTCCTATGGTATCAAAATTTTTATAAATGGACCTCTGAATTGAAAGTTAGATCAATTCATTTGCACAGAGTACTTGGTAGTTCAGGGCTTTTGGTTTGGTTTTTGATATTTTAAAATTTAGTTTTGAGAAGACCACTAGATTCCTTGTGATGTCCTCTAGCTATGGTACCAAATATGGTATCAGTCTATGACAAAGGAACATGGATCGCGATCCATGTACCTATGTGTCAGATTGCACTGAAACTTGGCACACAGCTTCCCCTTGGTCTCCTGATGCTAGCTATGTGGTTTTTGTGTGATTTGGATTTGTTTAGGTCAAGCAAAAGTCAATCCCTAAGTCTGTTTTAGGGTCTTCCTATTTAAACAATTTTTGGCTCTTTTCACCCACTTTTTGAACTTTTTTGACAAAATTTCTTTGGGGACATTTGCTCACAATGGTCTCCCTACAGGCTGGAAAAGTTTCTATCCAAAAATTTCTCAAGGGTACATGGATCGCAATCCATGTTCCACCTCTTTTGGATCTGAATTTTTGGTGTGCTGATAGCTTATGATGTTTGTAGCTTGCTCCACAAATCTTTTTGAATTTAAATCAGTTTTGCCCAACCAAAACTGACTTCTACATTCTGCTGTGACAATTTTGACAATGAACTGTTTTTGGCTCTTTTGACCACTTTTTACAACTTTTTTGCATATGGTTCTTTTGAGAAAAGTGTTTGTCTATGTCTCAGCTACCTACTGATCAAATCTTAGCCAAAAAAAATTCAAAATTTTTTCTTGAGGTACATGGATCGCGGTCCATATTTGGAAGCCAAATTGACTTTTCTTGGTACCATCAGGATCAACATGTTTACTAGATGCTATGGTATCAAAAGTTTTGGATTTGGACTAGTTTTTGTCATTCAAAAGCAAGTCTTTCTGTCTGTCCTGCGGTTTTGACTAGTTTCTATATTTGACTATTTTGACCAACTTTTTTCACTTTTTTGACATGGTGCTTTTTTGGAAAGTTGTTCCACTAGTTATCAGGGACGTACTTGTCAAATATCAGCCCCAAATGTTTAAAGGTACATGGATCACGATCCATGTTTGGCAGCATTTTTTCATGAATTTTGTTTTGCTGGTTCCCTATCCCTTGTAGAAGCCAAATCTCACCCCTTTTTGAATTTGGATCCCAAAAAGTTGAGAAATCCCAAATTTTGTGTCTGCAATGCCTGTTTTGCTGTTTTTACCCTAATAGTTAATTCTGATATGATTTTTGAGTTTATCTTTCAAGCAAACTTCAACAGAGCAGTTTTCTAATGATGTACACTATAACTGGCCACTTTTCACCCAAAATGGTTTTTTGGGGTACATGGATCGCAATCCATGTTCCTCCACAAAATCTGGCCAAATTTTTTAGATTGCTTCTAGAGAGTCTGTTGATGCCCTTGATCCACAATTTTTTGAATTTGGATCACGTTTGAGGTCTCTACCATCCATCAAATTTTTGAAATTTCAGAGTTATGGTCTTTTCGACCAAAATATGGTTTTCACCCTTTTTTCCCTTAATCTTTTAGCCCAAATTTGATGGTTGTAGTTTCTAGTTACCGTACTCCTAAGTACTGAAATGAAACATGAAACAAAAACAAACAGAATGGTACAAAATAAAGTCAAAACGGAATACGGAACAACACTCTGAAAGCATAGAGAAAATCAAAGACTGAAAACCCTCTTTACTTCTCAAGAATAGATCTAGCAAGTCCTTGACTTCGAGACTCTATCAAGCACTAAACCTTGTGTCTAGCTACTTCATTGCTAAGGTGTAAATGAACTGGAGACAAATCTTCAAAAAAGAACGCTCTAAATATGCACTAGGTCACTCACCATCTAAGGATCATATCCCCGGCAATGGTGCCAATGTTAGCAGGTCCCCGAGACGAACGTCTGCAACATAGCTTTTTGGTACTGACATAATGTCAATACTCAGGGAAGAGACTTGGATGGGCCACGGAGACTCTATGCAATCATCAATCTCACGAAGTGAACCTTAACAAGCAAACACACTAATTCGACAAGCAAACCAACACTCAATGATCAGGAAAATCTACCTATGTCCTTTCTCACAACTCTAGGTCATCACGCCATTTCGGCACTCGAACGGACTCGAAATGCAACGAAACTTTAGGAGGAGGTCTAGGACACCTAGGGGCACTATCCTAGCAAGTCTGGTCGCAATCCAACAAGGTACCAAAATCAAGATCCATCATGAAAAAGGTCTTGAAAATTGCAATAGAACATGCCAGAAACGTTGTCCTATGGTTTAAGAACACTCTTCTATGGTCAAAATGACTAAAAACAGCAATTTAAGCACTCAAATATGCAATTAAGGCTCACTAACACGTAGTCGCGAACCACAACAAAACTGACAATGCTTACAATTAGTTTAAAGAGCAAAGAGAGAGAAACACAATGCAAGTTTCGGAATTGAAAATTGATTACCCATTCATTAATTGCGATGATTACAAGTTGAAGTAGCTCGTAGCTTGAGCGTACGTTTTCAGAGCTCCCTTCTTCCTCTAAAGATAAGCCTCCTTTCACATTAAGGTTATTGACATTTATACCTAGGGCATTCTAAATGGCTAGTGGCCGGTTCACATGTACTTTTACAATTGTCATGACATAATTACAACTCAGGGAATTGACTGCTACTCTGGAATTAAGATTTACACAGAGTATCACTACACTAACTCGACAAACTACAAATGTAGTGTCCGGCTATGTGTCCGACCAGTTGGACGCCCGTTCGATTTGTCCTCAACAGATGACGACGCCTCTCAAACGCCAAGTAGAATTTATCACTCTACTTTGGGAGAATGAAATGGACTAAAGAGCAGACATGCTTGCGGCAGCTATGTCTCCCAAGCACCAAATGGATTAGGAAAGATATCATAGAGTAAAAAGAGATCCTCTACCCGCTAAGTAAGATTCACTAAGGACTAAGGCATTATCTCTTCTACCTCATAGTCGTGGATGACTATGATTTCAAGAGAGAGGCAATTTCATAAAATCTAATATCTAACCAACCCAAACGATTTTCTCATATTAAATTGATCATTTAATGTGGGAGAATAAACAGGAACAAGGGTTAAGAAATAGACATGTGCTTATAGATCTATCTCAACACGGGGCTAATGGTAAAGAGGCCCAAATGAGAGATGGTCTATCAAAGAGCAAGGCTAACCAATGGAGCATAAGACCTTAGGGTTAGCTTCATTGAAGACCTCCAATAGTTAGTGTAAAAGTCCTTTGACATTATGTAAGCTAGGGCTGAGCTTGAGGTGGGAACCCGACCCAAGCTTAAGGTGCTTGAGGTGCTTGAGATACTTGAGGTTCTTGATGATTGAGATGCTTGAGGTGCTTGACATGCTTGTGCTTAAGGGCCAAGCTTGTAGTGGAAACTGGGCCTAAGCTTGAGGGGCTTGAGGTGTCAAAAGTCAAAGATCCAATCCCTACAAGGAGGGGGCGAGCCCTACATGAGGGGGGATGAGAGAGAACACCTACACACTCACACAAGGCATATTTGGTACAAAGAAAGCATAAGGGACACTTGTCAAGTTCCTCCTCATGTTGCCCTCATGGTGTGCCTGAAGCCTATTGGTTGGCCACCCAAGGGGTCCAATGATAATTTAGGAGATTTAATTAATTGTCTTTGCATTTATCAAGTCCTCTCTCTCAAACGGGAAAGGGGGACATTTGTCCCAAGGCTACTCTTGTTGCCTGTAATGCCTCCTGCTTGTGATTGGCTAGGCCGGGAGGGGTCCAACGTGCTTCAAGCATGAGTTACAAGGGGGGGTAGACCAAAGCAAGCTAGGGGGTTGCTTAGGGGGTATATTCTCCCACACACTCTCATTATGGATTGTGCAAAGTGCAAGAGCTCCCTCTCCTTCTCCAAGCAAGTAGAGGTTGAGAGCCTACATAAACACTCTTGGCTATGGAGTGCAAATCCAACCAAGAGCCATGCTTTAATGCTTAAGCTTGCCATCTTCTCCATCTTCATTATTATGCTATTATGTATGCTAGCAAGAAGAGTTATGATAAGTGAGGAACTAATTCTTTCTCCTATGAAATGTTTCTTCTTCCTCTTCCCTACCTTCATTCCCTGCTAGCTCTCTCCACCTTCGAAGGTGTTTGAGGTCTTGGGACTGTGGCTTGGCATAGTTAAAGCTTTCTTCAAAGTTTATGTTTTGCTTGTGATGCATGAAGCTTTCCATCTTCATTGCATCACCTAGGTCACAAGGAACACAAAGATTGTATTGTAACGAGTCTCTCTTAATGGGAGAAATCATAATACAAATGCCTATTGGAGGGGGGACCGGCTCCACATAAATTTGGTCCTCAACTGTTGTCATGTTCTCTAAAATTCTCTCTCTTGCAAAAGTATTGTTCATGCCAAGTTAACTAATTGCTATGTTTATGTTGTTATCTTCAACTATGTTCACCCGCTATGCTCACAAAGTAATTTCTTAAAAGTATTCTCATTAATTTTCGCTACTCTCAAGTTAATAGGACAATTCCATTACAGGTCCCATGTTGAGATAGATCTGTAAGCACATGTCTATATTCTAACCCTTGTTCCCGTTTATTCTCTGACATTAAATGATCGGTTTAATATGAGAAAATAATTTAGGTAGGTTAGATATTAGATTTTATAACATGTATTGTGCAATTGATTATTTTTCTAATCATCATAAATGCTTTACTAATTAAGCCTCCATAGAAATAACACAAGGGGGAGCATAATTTTGGGCATTGCAAGCGAAATTGAACCTGTGGATTTGGTGCCATCAAGAACTTTCTTAATTTCTTGGGTTTACATTGGTTTGCATTTATGACATCAAGCCCATTCCTATATATTTCAAAATAGTGCACCGGTGAAGTCTTTAGGACATCGGGCTCCTAAGGGTGATTACTTGGGTTCAAGTCGCGGAGGGTTGAGGGGTAGGTGTTGAAGGAAAGTGATTTGGTGGCCTTAAGTTAGGTGTATGTGAAGCCGATTAAAGCAACCAAGAATCAATTGAAAGCAACAAGCCGAAGTTATAGCAAGCCGTGGAATCAAAGCAATGTATGGAGAGGCATGCCAAAGGAGATTACAAAAGAAGATGAACCCTTCATTCATTTGGGTTGGCAATACCATAGCTTCTAGTCATCAAATGTAGCATACTTTGGACTCTAAGATACAGATCACTTGTTGAGCCATTGGAATGTTGTATTGTTTACGTGATATCCACCAAGTTGTAGTCTTCTATCTCATTATCTCTGTCTCCTTTGCCTTGAGTATTCATGTTTATTGCTATGTTGTCAAGCTGTTGTTCTATTCATCCACTTGTGATAATGGGCACTTGTTCTTAAGAGTGACCGCATTTATACCACGGTAGTCTACGCACATGCGCATACTACCATCCTTTCTCTTCACCAATAGGATAGGAGAAGCCCATGGTGAAGAACTCGGTTGAATAAACCCTCTGTTGAGTCAATAAGCTAACGTTCCACCTCAAGAGCCTCAGAATGACTCATTTTGTAGGGTTGGCTACGAATTGGTAGTTAAGGCTGAGCCAGAGCATCTCCGAAACCTACCAATTAACCACTTTCAAGGTCGCCGTCAACCACGAACTCCCCATTGTTGACACATTGGCATTCTCACACTCGTGGGTGCCACTCGAATTTACTTTTTCCCCTAATTTATAGATCCAACTTAAATCTACACAACTATATTGGACCCTCACGACAGGCCCGTGTGGAGGGTTTATGCTTTACATGGGAATGACGTGGAGCTGAATTCTGATTGGTCGGGAGAATTTTGAATAGAGTATATAACCTTGTAACCCAGTTTGGACTCTGGAGATTGTAGCATACTATCGATGGCGTTTCTCAGGGGCAATGTCGTCTTCCTCATTTTCTTGGTTCTTTCCTCGACAGCTTCTGCTCTCTACGGCCCATCCTCCGACGTGGTCCAGCTGACTGCCTCAAACTTCAAGTCTCAGGTACCCATACGCATTTGCAGATCTCTGATCTCTCGCGATCTCTGCCGTGGCCTCTGCTCTCACATCACAGCTCCATTGTCTGCTTGTTTTTTTTTTCACCATATTTTCGTATTAGTACCAAGAAGATGAATATGCTATGTTGTTCAGTTAAACTATTCAAATAGTGGGACTGGCAAGAAAGATCTCCACCAGGGAAGCGTAGCAGTGGCTAATGTGTGTGTGTGTTAAGGATGAACATACTACTATCGATCCCTGCTTCTCCCTCATGGACTCTGATGGCAAAAACAAAAATCTCTGGGCAAAACGAATGTTTGGTTAGAAATAGAATTGGCTTTGACATTTCAGCATTCCGAGGTGGGACCCCACCACCCCTATTAAGTTCAAATTTTCTGATTTTTGTTTTATGGATATCACAAGATTACACATTGTTATGGGACGCATATGATAAGTTTAAGGATAGCCTAGCCCTCTGCGTATGGCAAATAAGAAGACTCATCAGCAACTTTGGTCATTGTATAAACAAAAGGGGCCAGAGGCCAGGGCCTAGTCATTGAAATGTTGACTTTGAACTACCTGGTCACTAAAGTTTACTTCACTGTTTGAGATTTTGGAGTCCCACTTTGATTACGGTTATGGGTGTCTTATACAACTGATGGTGAGGAATCTTGGTAAATATGCGATTCCTTGAATTCATTGATTGCGAGGATCTTGATGGACATGTAGTAGTCTTCCATGCTACATTCATTGGCAATGTTTGAAATCATTACCAGAATTTGTCTAAAGGGTTTTAGGTTAGGCTTCATCTGCTTGTGGCCAAGCATGGATCAGGGCTTGTGTTTTTTTTTTTCAAAAACAAATAGTATTTTGGAGTATACTCATCTCTCAACGATGCTTCTTTTTCTTTAATGATTCAAGTGTCGGCATGTTTTGGTTTTATTGATTCTTGAAAAGTGAAGGTTTGCACAAAATGCATGGATGAAACAATTATTGTGTGCATGTGTGTGTGCGAGATGGCATTGTTTGTGCATTTGATGGTGGATACTTTATATGCGCATATTCAAAATACGAATAGGGTTAATGAAAATTCAAATAAGGCCAGCATAGATGTTTTTGATGTCAAGGCAAGTTCATGCAGAATTTGCAACTGGCCATGTAGGCATTATAAGCAAGAATAGGCTGAGCATACATGATACCTTCATGTTTTGGATCATATTTTCCATGCTGTGAAAGCTTTGGAAAATAGCTTATTTATAGCTTCTATCGTTAATGCATGTAGATTGCAGACCTTCACATACCCTATTATTCTCGTTATTAATTTGATGCAAATTGTAGACCTTTACACACAAGAAGATTTTTGTTTGTGTTTTGAGAAAGAATTTTGTAACTGTTCAGCAACTCAATGCATAAATTTTTATGTAAGGTGGTCAAAGAGATTGGGCTTTGTGGATGCATAATCAAGGAGGCTTTGCAAAATAAAAACATAAGAACTTAGAACATCCTATAGCTATTAATTAGTTTAAGCTTGAGGCTCATTTGAAGAGTTGTTTCACTTTGTGAATATCAAGTCCCAACTCGCGAACAATAGTACTTTTATTATCTTGACGTGCCTTAGGGAGAGCACACTTTCAAGTACACTTTTGGAGAGAGAAACTTAGCGGAAATTAGGAACGACTTGTAAATTTATAGTACGGACAGGTTGAGCAAGAGTAAAGCGCTAGAGTTTTGAGGGTCATCTCCTCGATTTTCTGCCTAATGTAGGGAGAGAGGGCTTCTTTGTGGCTATGCCCGGTGTGGTGATGCTCTTCTCATGTCTATTGTGGGCAGTGCCCACATTGTGTCCATTCTTGTACCGAATGGCCATTTATGTTTGCACCCTGTTTTTGAGGTTGTGACGCTTCATGTTTTCTATGTATTGGTTGTGGGGTATATGGGGGGGAGTCGAGCAGCCATGAGAGACCTTAAATAGAGGGTTGTCCTTATTTGATGTGTCTGGTCACTCTTGTATAGAGGGACCCTTTCATGGCTTGTCCACTCTCTCTCTCTCCCCTCCCCCCCATCGTGTTTCCTCTCCTTCTCTTGTTGCCATGCCTATCTTCCCCTGACACTTTGACATGGTATCAGAGCCTAGGCTTGCTGATGCTTAGAGGATGTATGAGAGGTCGAGTGGCTGATTTAGAGAGTTGATTTTCAGCAGTACAACGACTTGCGGTTGTTCTCTTGCTTTTGTGCATCTCGAGGGGGTGACGAGTGTACTACTTTGATTTCATCACGAAGAAGTGTGGAGAAGGTGGGGAGAAATCTGCGTTTTTTGGAGGTGGTGGCAGCAGGTCTCTTGACTGTGTTTTGACATGACATGGAGGCCTTGTTCCTGCGGTTGAAGCCTTGGAGAGAAGGATGTGTGGCTGTTGCATTTTGGCAAAAGATGGGCCTTGGGGTTGTTCGATCCCTCGGGCAGCCCCCATTGCATCTCGGTTTTGGGATCCAAAGAGGTGGGAGTATGGCTATGTTTTGAACCCTTTGGAAGCTTCTCCTACCGAAGTTTTAGCCCACTAAGAGGAGCCAGATCTGCGATTTCTTAACCCGTTTCGAGAAGATTCGTTTGGTTATGTTTTCTTGCCATGTACATGCGTGCTGATGTCCATGCCTTATGACATAGGGGGCTTGTATTGTGTTGTGTTTTCACCTGATACCTTCTCGGATTCGTATCGGCTATGGAGATAAGCTCACAGAGAGGAGCCGGAGCTGTATTTTTTCAACCTGTTTTGGAGAAGATTTGATTGGTTGTGTTTCCTAGCCCGGGACAATTGTCACAAGACGGGCACCACGTGCCAATAGAAAAGAATAGACTCAACAAACTTTTAGCACTTCAATAACAAGTGAACTGAAAAAGAGAGAGCACACGCGACACGAAGTGGTGGAATTCCACCTAGAGAGTATTGGCCTCAAACTTTGGCACCCCTTTCGGTATTTCTTTATATTGCTTCAACCGAGTACAATGCCAGTACTCCAATCTCTGTACCTGCACGTTGAAGCATGCCAGAGAATGAGCCCTTTGCACATATTTCAAGGCCCTTGGCCTTGAAAAGCAGTTACATGAAAAGCAGTCGAACTCAAAAGCAACTGGTCCTAAAAGCACTAGCGCCAAAAGCTGCCAGCACATTTTGCCGAAATTCGTACAGCTCTGCCACGTCAACGGTCAGCCGCCAACGTAAAACGCGGAAATCCGTACAGGTTGCCACATCATCAACACAAAACATGGAAATTCGTACAGGTCTGCCACGTCATCAGTTGCTACGCAAATAGAGTGTGTGTGTGTGGTCTTGTGTCATTTAATCCCTTTAGGTCACTTGGGCCGCATTGGATGGGGTTCCATAAGTTGGAACTTGGCGGGACGGCTCTTTAAAAATAGGCCACTCGGTAAGACTTTGGAAGTTGGTAAAACTTGTTCTGCTGCTTCTGCTTCTTCACTTAGGGTTTAGGGCGCCCCTCGGCCGGGATCTGCAGGCTGGCTCCGTTCGTTAGTGGCTTGACACGTCAGTAGTTTGTGACAACAACCATGCTTATGCCCATGGTTTGCGACATGAAAGGGGTTGTATGGTGTTGTGTTATTAGTCATATCTTCTCGGACGGATGATGGTTATCGGCTACCAAGATCTTCCCTTGGGAGGTTTGTTTGCTTAGTTTTCAGCATGGATCTTGGTTCTATTATCACATAGTGATGATGTGACACTACCCGATCTGATGGTGAGAGGAGCACTAGCCGAGCTGGAGGTAGACCAAAACGGAGGATCTAGGTCTGAGCCTAGTCACGTGTGAAACAAGGCAATGCTTTGGAGTGATTACCTTGGTACCTACAACAAGCTTATCTCGAAGCTACTGCGTGCGAGGAGTAAGAGATCCTGAAGGGAAAAGAACTATGAGAAACAAAGGTTTAGTAGAGTCTTCTTCAAAGCAAGGATCCGATTGGGAGTAATTGCCTTGTACATGTTTGTTAGGTGTAGCGGAATTGAATTGGTGACAAGATCTAGACTTTACACTTCCACAAATCTTTACTTCTTTCCTTGCTTGAATGTTTGCTACTTAGCAGGAATGATGGTTCCTGAGAGAGAGAGAGAGAGAGAGAGAGAGAGAGAGAGAGAGAGAGAGAGAGAGAGAGAGAGAGAGAGAGAGAGAGAGAGAGAGAGAATGACACCCCATTTCCCAATCAACCCTCTCAAGGGCCCCCAACAGTGCTGCTGGTGTGGTATTTGCTTTTGATTGCGCAAATGGAATGTACATACACGCAATACCTCAAATGCAGATTCTAATGTCTCGAATGGGGAATGTTGCCGTGGTATCTCTTCAAAATGAAGCACCTTCGGGGCTGCTGATTCGATGTGCCTTTGGATCCGTCTTGATAAGGGGTTGTTGATGGCCGCCAAGGGGTAGATGTGGGGCTGATTTGTGCTCCCGATGTGAGAGAAATGAAGGGCTAAAGGCTGGCTGCAAAAACGCAGATCAGGCTGCAAAAACGTGGCCGATTTGACGTGCAACGTTGGGCTGAAAACATAGATGATGATGGAGCCAATGATGGACAGCACTGGGAGCACTCAATTATGCGATGGGAATGGCCAAGAAGAGGCTCAATGGGTTGCTGAAGGTCGGGCTGCAACAAAGAGATTAGCGTTAGCAGGTCCATGATATTTTGAAATGGCTGAAAATTGAAAATGCTGGTTGCTGGGGTTGACTCCGCACGAGGTCTTGATGAGAGCAAAAACGCCAGGGTTTGCAGTATGGAAAAACGCTGGGCTGATCTGTGGCACTGGCTGAAAGTGATGGAAAACGCTAGGGCTGCTGGTTCCTTTATAGTGGATTTTTAGTGTCAGGTTGGGAAAAGTGTGCCGGGTCGGAAAAATGTGCAAATGTGCGCACATGGGAGTTTTTAGGTGATAACTCATTGTTTTGTGAACCTTTTGACGAATGGAGTGGACCGACACGTTCCTCTAGCCTAGACCTACGTCATGTCAAATGTCTATTGAAGTCTAATAACATCTGTCAAAATGCGTGTACAAACCGTTTATGCAAGGGAGTTCCAAAACTAGATAATCCAATCTAATGGACTTGTTCGGACATGCAGGTCTTGCAAGTAGGCTCACAAAAATTGCCGGCATTAATCCTCCTAGGATTCTAGACACTTCTATCTAGAGATATGTACATAATTGATTATGGAAGTCGATGAAGCATTTCCATGTGGCACATAGAGCCATGTGCACGTGACAAGGTTGCAAAGGTAATCCCAAACCTTTCCTGTTGATCGAAATAATGTAAGAAGTGAAGTCACAAAATCCACAGAATTGATGCAAGGTAAGAAAAAACATTGCGGTTGGTCTCGTTTAAGATATCAACCATGTTTTGTGTAACAACCGATGATGAAATACTAGATCCATAGATAATTAGCCAATAGAAGAGGTAGCAATCACTGATCTAGAAGCAGTAGTTGAGAAAATAGGACAGTTGGCATTGTTTTTGTCCATAAGCTAGTCTTTCAAATCGTTCTCCATAAGAAAAACCTTGATCTTCATCTTCCAAACCGTAAAGTTGGACATTGTTGGAGTCTTCTTATATTCTTTGGAGTTTGATGGATGAACGATCGGCATCCTGTTTGTCAATGTGGACGAGAAGAGAAAACACAAACATGATTGCAAGAACACGGGAGAGAGATGGAGTCGGCACCTCAATAACTCTAGAGGCAAGATGCCTCTTACGGTATGGTTTTGGCCTCTCAACCTACGGGTTGTGGGTTCAAATCCCTTGTTGGGTCACCTCTAGAGGGACACCTTGTGCTCACCTGGCGTTCACGTTGTTAGGGCTCTTGCTCTTGGACACTCGAGTGCATCCTCCGCCTGGGGTGGGTTACCCAAGGAGGAGGTTCATAGCTGGTTGATATGAGTTCTTTCCGTCGTTCCCAACACGTGGTGCATTATTTAGGTGGCCATGGTGATGCCTATGCGTGGCTTTGGCTCGATGGTACGCGGCCCTTGCCCTACCATGTATCATGGCTAATATTTGGAAGGGATAAGCACCTCCCATTGTGGGCCCTTTGGTGCGTCGAAAAAAAAGAAATGCTCTAGAGGCAAGATGATACAAGGTGACGAGTAAGTGGACTTTGGCAACATTGATATAGTGTGCTAGGTTTGGGTAAAGTGAGCTTGCTTACGAAATCTGTCCACGATAGTTTAGATTGCATCATTCCCAGTAGTCTTGGGGAAAACCATAATATAATCCAAGGCAATATTCTCCCATGGTTGATGAGGCACATGCAAGGGTTGCAGTAGCCTAGGTGTCTTGTGCCGATTGTACTTCACTTTTTGATAAACTAAGCATTCCGTGACATACTAATCTATGTTTGCTTTTAGGTTTGGACAAAAGAAATATCATTCTAATGCATAGGGATACACATTCTCATCATTTTGTAACCTTCCCCAAGTAGAGGAGAATTCAGGGTCACTTGGATACATCTCACGAAGTGGTTCTAGATCTAGGTGATATATTGAAGTAATCGCATTGACCCTTGAACATCTAGAAAGGGTGACACCAGATGTATGAAGAATTTGGAAATGAAACATGAATAGAAAATTGGTCCATCTCATTTGTTTTCCTTTGTGTGAGAAAATATCTTTGATGATCTTTCTTGATCACAAAGTCGGCTCCTAGAAGATAATGCTTCCAAGTAGATAAAGTGTGTATCACAACCCTAAGTTATTTCTTGTAGATAGAGGCATGCAATCGGCGTCTTTAAGCCTTCTACTCTGAGAAGTCATTGCATGGGCTTTGGTCAAGTAGTGCACCGACGCAATCACTTGAAGCATCGCACTGTATCTCAAAGGGTTTCACAACTCTAATACTATCAGAATAGAATCATAGTTGAAAAAGGTACTTGAGTTTTCAAAAGCAGTCTTTTGTCTTGTTCCCCACTTGAAAGGGATCTTCTTCTTTGTTAAATCATGGAGTGGTTTTACCACATTAGCAAACCCTTGTATAAATCTTTGATAATTTTTGCCGGATCCACACTCACTTGGTTGTGAAAGACTATACGGCCCAAATAATGAATTTTTGGGAGGAAAAAACTCACTTTTCTTTGCATTGATATGAAAATCTCTCAAAACATTGTATCCAAGTAATTTGGATGTTCATCTTTTGATTGAGAAAAGACTAAAATGTCATCAAAGAATACTCTTGTAAAAGCTTGATATGGACTAAAGATATGATCCATCATTTGGTTGAATGTGGCAAGAGCATTGGTTAATGTCACAAACGGGAGCGCACTCGAATAATCAATAGACTTAAATAAATAGAATCTGACAGAGAGAATAGGGAGAAGAGTGTGAAAGAAGATCGACACAATGTTGGGGATTAGAAGATGGGTTGGTCTTCCGCTTAAAGAGTATCTTTATTATTGGAGATAATCTTTTACAAGCACAAGAACCAGAGAAACTCTTCGTTCCAGATCTCAGACTTGGTGGTACTTGCCTTTTTGCAGGAAATCAAGAGACAAAGTTTCCTACTTAGTGATCCTCGTGTTTGATTTCAGAAAAAACCGCTCTGCAAACCGTCTTAGATTTCCCTTGAGCATAGGCCGAAGCCTCCTTGCTTGGATCTCAAAAATAGGGTACCTGCAAAACACAAACACACTAGCAAAGCCTCAATCTCTAGCTGGTGTGATGATACTCTGAGATGTCCGATGGCGATCCGTGCTCTATGTGGCATGTAGATATCCATGTATCTCGGTCTCTGGATGAACCCATCTGCTAGAATGGTCAGGAAGTGGTCTCTGTAGTACTGCCTCTTCGTGGGAAGAGGCTCTCTGGGTGTGATCCATGTCTCCCTGATGTATAGCTGCCAGAGATCCTGTCTCAGAACTTGATTCCTCTCGTTGTGTGAGAGGCGTATATGAGGGGAGTCAGGATCATATTGAAAAGGAGGTAGATTTGTGATGTCCAAGCCATGGGATGTAAACCACTGTATGACCTGTGAGTACCATGCCCTCGTGTCCCCCTTCTGATGCAGGTGCATCGATGCCTCAAAAGCTGTGCGGGTGAGTCTGTTTGGTGGGAGCTCTTGCATACACTGGATGAAGCAAACTGTTTGAAAGAGGGCCTCTACTAGCATCGGCGGTGCAACTAACTGTGCTATGATGATGTCATGTGGTACTGAGGGTTTGCTGTGGAGCAAACGAGAGATTATGATGATCTGTGGGCGCTCTATCTGTGCCTAGAGAGATGGTGATAGCCCTGGTGCCCATATTGTAGCGGCATACATCATGGCAGGTGGGACTAGAGTGTCAAAAAGCCACCCCTTGGTATGGGACTCTTGGAAGTGGGCCTGATGGCATCTGCTCTCTAAGGTGGCCAGTGCTGCATATCCTCTTGTAAGCCGGTCTTAGGTTGCGTGGGCCATAGAAAATCTGCCAGTGGTGCCAGTAAAAGTCACCCCCAAGTATACATATGAATCAACCACCTTGACCTGCCCGCCTGCTGTTGTAAGTACTGCTCTGCTCCGAACTATTCTAGAGGTGTGGAAGATCATGACCTTGGTCTTGCCAAGGTTGACTGGGAGTCCTCGATGTGTGCAGAAATCATCCAAGGCTTGTACTCCCGTGTCTCAGAAACTAGAATAATGTCATCAGCATAGAGCATAATATGGACTGGTATACCTGCTAAGTCCGATCCCTCTCCGTTTGCTCGTAGGATGTAATTGGAGACCTCGTCAATGTAGAGATTTGGAAACCTGGCGAGAAAATATAGTACGCTGAATTCTCTGTTTTTAGCCTCTAAAATGCACCAGAACACCTGTTTGTTGACAACTCCCTAGCTTCCCCGAAGCTCTTGGGACTTTTAGGCATTGAAAAGAGTCAAAACCCTAAACCTGTGAAAAATTACAGCAAGGTGTTATTCTCTGTTTTGCTCTCCGATTTACGTGCCGTATGCATTTGTAGGTAGCCCTTGAGTTCGTGCACGTGTAGGGCTAATTGCCCTTTGATTTAGACGAGGTTTCTCGTGAGAAATCTTTCTAATCCGGTACCTGTCCAAGAGGTTCTTGCCTCGACAATCGAGGATGATTTTCCCACAACTATACACTCAAATGAACAGCCCTTGAATTGGGCATCACAATTTTGTATTCAAAAGGGGAGAGAGGTGCATGAGAACAGAATCATCATGTTACATAAGACAGAGAAGAAGGCAAGCTTTCCATTAAAGTTGAGAACCTGCACCCACTACTCACTCACACACTGTAGTGACTTAATGAATAAAAAATCAGTTTTGGGCGCCTCCTTTTGGGATGAACTCTTCTGGAAGTTGAATTGGCATGCAGGTCCCTCTCTTATGTCCAGTTTGCCCATTTGGTTTAATTTCCTAGTACCCACCAACTTATAAAGTCCTACTGAGGGGCCTAAATGATTTTAATTGAGCCTAGCCACTTCTTTACTAGTTGGATTCTAGTGCCGATCGGCTTAACCAACTAATGGCTGCCTGATCTTGTCTCTTGCGGGTGAAACTTTTGGCCAACGGCTGTTTCACACTGGCCATGCAATGTCTTTGCATTTGTGATTTCAACAAGAGGGTCCCAAAAATTAAAATGAAATCAAGGGAAGGAAACCAACAAATAAAGTTAGTGGTTGTCACAACCTCGTGACAGATGCTCCCGCCACCTTTCATGTGATGCATCGGGAAATTCCATTACTGAGTCTCTTATCCACTGAACTTACGGAACAACTCCTTAGCGATGCTCTATGTCACCCATCAAATGACGCATTAGATATGTCCGTTCTTGATGGCTCATGAATATTCATTCTCATAGGTCTACATTTCTGACTTAATAGTTCTATGGGCACAAATGTAAATACTCCTATTCATTAAATTGTTGCTTAGAAAAATAAGAAAAGGGCCAATTCAGCAACATTGTTTGCCTCTCATCTCAAGCCTCGGGAAGTGTTGTGTCGCATACACTTCATGTGAAGTGACTCTGACTGGTAGCCCTTTTACCCTAGGTAATCCCCTCTCCAAGCTCTCATGTGTCTCTGCGAGTAGTATTATGTCTCTTCCCTTCATCGCCGCCTCCAGTCTCCCTGGATGTGTCCATAATTGTGCACTGCAGTTCCATATTACCATGTTTAGATACACTGCCATGTGTAGCTCTATGTGTAGATTCTCATAGGCCGCCAGTACTACCCTATTCGACCACCATGCCATCAATGAAGACACGATCATTGTGTTATGGAGATCTCTTGTCCTCTTTGTGGGCCTGTAGCACCAAGGTGGAAAGGTACGTAGTGTACGGTACGGTTTAGGTACGAACGGAACGTACTTCCGTACTCAACCAACCTTTAGGTACGTGGTAGGTACGTACCATTTGTAAAAAAAGACAATTACACTAAATTTAAGTTCACAGACCTTTCAAAATTCAGCCTCATTAACAATGCAATGCTTAAAATGAACATATTGATCAAAAAACTTAATGACTCAAGATTCAATACTCAATGAGAAAACCAATGACCATAAATCATAAGACCAAATAACAACTACAAAGTTCAAACATCATGTCCATGGCATTAGCCAGAAGTGGGCATATACCATACAAACTGAATCAAGATCCAAAACAAAGTACTGTGAAATACTACAATGCCATAATAACAATAAAAGTTTGCTGCAGCCTGTCCTCCAAAGCATGAAGTCACCAGTGTGCACTAAGACGTGCGGCCTCAAAAGTCTGTGTCAGATGCGGAAGATGAATCGTCGGTAGAGAGCAAGCCCCCATCATCTAACATAGTGGTGCGCATCTTTGTGTAATCAAGACCTGTCCATGTCTCAGTAGGCCCCACCTGTGCAATGGCTTTTACCATTCTTTCCCACTGATCTGCGCGCAAAACATTGAAAGATATGTTGCACTCAATAAGAGTGCGACATATCTCCATCTCTGCCACCCTCTGACGCTCTTTCACCCAAGCCTGAGAAGAGATGCGACTAGGCAAAGTGGTCTGCGTTGATGTTTCAGATGTACCTTTTTCACGTGGCAAGGAATCCTCACCTTCACCACCAACACGTGCTCTCTTCTTGGAAGTAGGGGGTTGCATGGAGGCCGAACCTCCTCCAACCTCTGTCTCCGCACCTAAAGACTCCAGCTCTCCAACAAAAGCATCATGTAAAGCATCCTGTGTGCTGGGAGCACCTCTCAAAGCAAGAGCACCAACAGGAAAATACTCTTGAATAAGCTGCTCCCTCAAAGGTGGTGGTATTTTCTCACATGCACCAATCTGATCAGTGCACCCGATGCCTGTCAAGTGCTTTTTGACTCGCGTAATAGTGCTGGTGTATTGGTCCCCACAATACTTGCATTGCCATAAGCGTGTACCAGAACCTTGCTGAGAAGTGGTCGTGATGATCCTCAAAACATTGGTGTGGAGCGACCAGTTGGGGTTGGTTTTACGCGGCATAATGAATCCTGCACATTGCAAACGCAAAAGAGTGCACGCACATGAGAAGTACGGAGTGCGAGAGAAGAGTACGGAGTGCATGGTGGCAGAAGCAGTACCTTTTCACGCGCGTAGCTCGGCTCTGCAGGACTCTGTGCATTGCTCTGCAGACTTCTTTGTAACAGAACAGAGACTCTTTTGCTACAGTGGTCGATTAAAAAAGCCTAAGGCTTCCCCCCTTCACACTAATAAGCCTAACTGGAAGCGCTCCCTAGCGGAATTTGTCCGAGCAAAAAACGCCCAAATTTTTTTTATGCCGTACTGTACCGTACCGTACGGTTGTACCGTACGGAGAGGTACCGTACGTACGTACGGATTCTACTCTGGCCTGTACTACGCGTGGCATAGACGATCGTGTATGCTCTCTTTACATCCATGTGAAGTCATCACCTCAGAAAGTAGGGTCTCCAGATAGTGTACATTGACTCACCCACTCTTGCATAAAAGTGGCCCGCGTTGTTGCACTCCGAAATTCTAGGATGAGAGCCCTCTTCTTGGCAGTGTCCTTGCTGGCTTTCCAGGCTGTGCTAGAGGGGTGGAATTCTGATACCTCCTTGTAGCCAAGCTTTTTGCGTACTGCCTTCTTTTCCTTCTTAAGGGTGGAGTCAGTCTGTTCGGGGATATTGCGTGGCTGAAACTGCTCAGGACCATCGAGAACAGAGATGTGCAGAAATTGAGACTTGCCACCCCAGGCTCTAGAGCTTCTGTAGAGCAACTAGCGTCTCATACCACCGTCTGCAGGAGGTGAATAGATACAGCACCATGTGCTCTCGTGGTTCTGTGCATGTGGCAACTAGGGCTTGTGGTTGGAAGATTTGATAAAGATTGGTTTAGGGTGATGCCTAATGAAAAATTTGGGACTGCTTAGAGGCCCTTCTCAAAGGAAGGAAATTTTGACTTTATTCCTTGGGTGGTTTCTGGTACTACAAGCCTTACTCTGTTGTAACATATGGATTTATTCATCCACCTGTTGATTTCTCAACTCGACACATTGCACATTACAGCTCATTGAAATTCTGTTGCTAGGCTGGAGGTCCGCATCTCTTGCCCCCTAGGCTGTAAGAGTTCATTCGAATCCTTTCTGTGAGGCCCAGCATTGTGAAGCCCAATGCAGTGAAGTGTAGATCTCTATGGTATGTTCCCTGATGTTTAATGCATAAGAGGTTGGCGGCTGGCCTTCTGTTACTGTCATTCCGATGAAGGGGTGATGCATTCTGGTTTTTAATTTGCCTCATCCTGTTGTTTTTCGACTGTAGTCTTCATTCGGTGCGTTGGACAAACATTTTGTAAGGAGTATGGTTCTAAATTCCTAGGCTAGTTTTTGACTGAACATATGCTACATGAAAGTGTTATAGAGGAGTTGAAATTATCGTGGCCAATGCTGATGTTTATGTATATTGACTTTGTTTGTCCTCTGATTGCAGGTTCTACAATCAGATGGAATTGTATTCGTGGAGTTTTATGCCAGCTGGTGTGGCCATTGTAAAGCCCTTGCACCAACATGGTTAAAAGTGGCCAGTGTGTTCAAAGGGATTGTAAAAGTTGCAGCAGTTGATGCTGATGAACACAAATCTTTAGCACAGGTCTGAAAACATAGCAGAGGTTTAGTGGTGTTTTTAAAGTGTGTTCTTGCATTCCGTGCATTGACACATAACATAGCACACTTTCTTACATAGATCATAATGACAGCTTAAGCAGATTAAGCGTTTACCAGTTCCTTGGCAAATATTGCGGGTGGCAGTTATAACTGCCAGAATCTATGTCAAGAGTTTAACTGAGAGCTTGTTTTTTTTTTTTGGTGCACCTCCTTAGAAAACTCACGAGGACCTAGGGGTGTGCTAGTTGCTTTTAGAAAATTTCTTAAACGACCATAGTCTTTGGACTTCCAACAAAATTTATTAACATTTATTGATTGAAACTTGATCCATATAGGAGTATGGAATAAAGGGATTCCCGACAATCAAAGTTTTTGGTGTTGGCAATGAACCTGTGGATTATCAAGGACCCCGTGATGCGAAGTCCATTGCAGAGTTTGGGCTCAAGCAGGTACAGATCCTTATGTGAGCTTTTGATAATTTTGGACTTGGTTAGTAAATGAGTGTTCCAACACACTAAAACAGAGGGTGTGAAATTCACAGGTCAAAGTTTTACTGAAGGATAGATTGAGTGGTAAAAGCAGTAGTGGCAGCAAAAGCTCTGGAAGCAAGAAAGATAGTGATGAGAGTCCCAGCTTGTCTGTGGAGCTGACATCTAGTAATTTTGACAAGCTGGTGCTAGGTAGCAATGATCTGTGGCTGGTGGAGTTTTTTGCACCTTGGTGAGCTGTATGTTTATGGATGTATTTTATTTTTAAATGCAAGTTGTAAGCATGGACGCTGTATCTTTATGAAGAATCTTTTTTGTTTATTCACATATTTACTTGTATAGCTCATGCATTATATGTGTGTTCAAGTGTGAATATAGTTGTATTTAAAAGCTTGAAATTTTGGGTGATGTTTGGGAAAGGTGCGGGCACTGCAAGAAGCTTGCTCCTGAGTGGAAGAAAGCTTCAAAGGAGCTGAAAGGCAAAGTGAAACTTGGTCATGTCGATTGTGATGTCGAGAAGGTACCTAAGTTGTCATTATATTCTTAAAGAATTGCTGCTCTGTATTTTTTCTTTGATACACGCCAAGAAACATAACGGTAGACGAAATTGTGCAAATCATAACAATCCTCCCCTTGGGGTGAACTTATGATCCTGAAGTTACAGGGCTTGTCATGAAAGCAAGTTTATACACAGATTTGTGCTGTCTTACTTTCTTGTCTTTTTGGTTTGAAGGGCTTGATGAGCAGATTTGGGGTTCAAGGATTCCCAACCATTCTAGTGTTTGGAGCCGACAAGGAGAATCCCAGCCCTTATGAAGGTGGGAGGACTGCTTCTGCTATTGTGAATTTTGCACTAGACCATCTCGAAACAAATGCCATCACTCCAGAAGTGCTGGAACTTACCGGACAGGTGAGTCTGCTTTTAATTTTCTTTTTTTGCAAGAAAAGGAGAGCTTGGAACCCTTCGTGTTCCGTAATCAAATTACAGGCCCGAAGGCATCACATCAGCCGGTAGGCTAACAAAATAATCCGAACTGGTAGGGGAAAAATCCCTGAAATATTCAATGACAGCAAACCATAGGGGCAAGGATCTGCTTCTAATCTTCTGGTTACGATGGTGTCTGATTTATGCTTGTGTCTGTAATGTTTGGATCTCACCTATTTTGGTGTGTGTAGGATGTTCTAGAGAAAAACTGTGAGCGGGCAGCCATTTGTTTTGTAGCTTTCCTGCCTGATATTCTTGACTCCAAGGCAGAGGGCCGCAATAAATATCTCAGCATGATGAAGACAGTTGCTGAAAATTTTAAGAGAAGCGCCTACGGGTATGCCTACTTTTTTGTTTGGGTTTTTTTTTAGAAGGAAGGAAAAACTTTGGGGCTATTTATAGCCCAATGGCTATCTTTTAAGGGTCTTCAGTATTATTTTTCTATTTCACAAAAATCATTTGTCAAAAGGTTAGACTAAGATTTCCAAATTTTGTGGTTTTGGTAGATAAATAAACTGTAATGTGCCATTTTGTCGAAAATTCAAAAGATTGCAAAGCCTTGTACTGATAGGTTTATGGATAATATATATTGCCAACCTATCTACATGCCAAAATTCTTGTAGGGTTCTTATTTTAATCTGTTTTTTTTTGGAAATTTGATGCAGTTATGCCTGGGCTGCGGCAGGCAAGCAGCCTGCACTTGAGCAAGCTGTAGGAGTGGGAGGATATGGTTATCCTGCCTTGGTGGCCTTGAATGTGAAGAAGAGCGTGTATGCACCTATGCGAAGCGCATTTGAGGTTGAGCCCATCATGTAAGTAACAATATTTACCTGAATTTGGTGTCGATAGTAGACGCAAGAGGTGATCTAAAGTTTACTTCATGTACCAATTGTGCAGAGAATTTATAAAAGATGCGGGTAGAGGAGGTAAGGGCAACCTGCCCATTCAATCTTTGCCGACACTTGAGCAAGCGCAGGCTTGGGATGGCAAGGACGCAGAAATTATAGAAGAGGATGAGTTCTCACTTGAAGATCTCATGTCTGAGTGAGCATGTAAAGAAATCACCTACAAACGGAGGACCAATTTTCTGAGGTTGAGAAATGGAAATATGTGCACTATTAGCTTGCATCGTGACTCAAAGAGTCAAGGGGTGTTTTTTGTATCATGGGACAATGGACATGCATATAGCAAATGTCTGAGAGGGCTGAGATTACTGGCGGCTTGTATCTCTTGTTTAAAGATTTTGTCCAAGAAATAAGCTTTGCATATTTATTAACAGCACATGGAATTGGTAATCATGGACCTTCAATAACCAAGTGAACAGTAGCCTCTCTCTCTCTCTCTCTCTCTCTCTCTCTCTCTCTTTCACATACCGTCTACCGGCAACTCTTCTCAAACTAACATACCAGACAAGGACACTTTAGTGCATGATAAAGAATTGGGCCTATAAGGAATACTCTCATAAGGCCTCACGTGATGTTTTTGAAGGCTTGGTACCATGAGCTTAGAGAAACATACCAAGGCCTAAGAAAACCATGTAGACAACTTATGTTGTTCCATTTATTGAAAAATTTTAATTACTAGAATATTGCTTTTAACGCTAGCTTGGTACCAAAATAGAACACTTATTTTTTCAAGATTTTCAGTGAAATGCCATGCCGGTCTAACAAGAATCTACAAATTTTTGTTGTAGGGCTTTTTATAGAATAATCATTGCATCCTCTTACCTTCGGGCTTATCATGATAAATAATGGGATCCATAGAGAGCTTGTGCAAAATTGCATGTAATGAATATAAATGATTCAGTAGATGGCTTATCTTACGAACCCTACATGTTTGTATATTTAAGTATATTAATTTATGTGGTTCCGACATACAAGTTTTGTGCAAGGGAGTATATATGAAATAAAACATTTTATTTGTTTAATTTGAAGAGTCATGTTATATAAACATGTACACTATTTGAGTAATACATTGGCCAAAAATTTTAGCTTAAAATACCCATAATTAACCTCACAAACATCTCTAAGAACAATTTTTTTTGCAACTCTTCATAGGAGGATTGGCTTTCTCCCATAGAAGGTGATAGAACTAGGATTGTCGATGGTATTGAGGGCTCTTCAGATGAAATCGTTCATTTTTAAACAGAGAATAATTTTGTCTAATACACTAAAAGATATATCTCCATTGTCCTAAACATTAGACTATGCAAAAATTGGGGGAAATCCATCCCAGAATGGTACAAGTGTATATTAAGGATTTTTGAAATTTGAGGGGTATTTAGGGAATTTCCACAAACTACAAGGGTATTTTGGTAATTTTTCCAAAAATCATTATAGCAGTGTCCAATATGGACTTGTCTGTTGCGATACAATCCATACATTGTCTTACACCGCATAATAATACATATAGTATACCATAGGCCTAAATGACATATGAGTTTCTTATTGAGGCTAATTGGGGCCATGCTTAAAGTACCTAATTCACCTTGCCATAATACCAATCTCAAAAATTTCAAGGCAAAGCTAACAAAAACCTCACTTGACCTTCGCAAAGGATGTAGTTTTCTCAAATACTTTCTCTACATAACAATACATAAACCAAAATAGAATAAATTTGATAAAAAACACCTAAATTAATATCTACAATTAGCCATACATAGGCGGTTGTCCATGATGTTGAACCCTTGATCAACCATACATAAAATTGCTTGTTGCAAATAACATTGTATATGGAGCCTATCACCATGCTCTCACTCTAGTCTCTGTTGCATATCTATTGATAAAGACAATGTTGGTGAAGATAATCTAAAGCCTGTAAATATGCAAAACCTAAAAAATTTGTTGTTTCCGTGTAAAAGTAGTTAGTTGGTTGCTATAGAAAGTACAAAAATTTCACAAATTTGATATGTTGGAGGCATTTGAAAGGCCAAAAAACCATTAAAATTGACTACTCACACTCTATTATGAGTATGAATGAGCAGAAAAGTAATTTTTTAAAATTTTCTTTAAGAGCTGCATGAATTTGTGAACTTAATGCAGTTCTCCAATCTAGGCTCTCATACCACTTTGTAGAGTGTAAAGGAGATGGAGAAGACGTAGAACAAAACTACACACTCTTAAACGCACAGACACAACCTGTTGCATGCTATATCTTCACTTCATCATTATCTCTTCTAATGTATTGTATACTTTAGTATAATTTAAGAGTTCGGCCATAATGTGTTCTGCCATCAACAACAATACAACCTCTCTAACAGAGTTTATTTCTAATGTTTTTCTTAAACATGTTTGTAAGTATCCAAACTTTTTTTAAATTTCGGAAAATTACAAATTTTACTAATCCTATGTAGCTCAAGCAAAGTAAATGATGGCCCAAGACTTGCACCAAAGCAATAAATTTACCATGCCTTCATCCGATCGTAATGAGATCTAAATACTGGCCACTCTCTACAACTTTACTTACATCAATTGGTCACAACCCTTAAAAGAAGTAGAGCTTCTAATATTCAATCTTTTTCAAGGAATATGGGTCTTCAAAGAAGACCAAGTGATAGAAATTCTTCCTTTTTTTTAATAGCTTTGACATGCACTTCACTTATAGTAGTTTCATTCAAAATCATCTCCTGCCAAGATTACTAAGCTTCCAAGTAGGGACTCAACCGTTAATAGCACTAGTTTTTGTAATGGGATATTCAAGTGTCCTTAGAAATTAAAGTGTCTTATTTTCCTACTAAATTTTTGGATTACTTTGTGATGCTCGAAACAAAATTTTGAGGTGCGTAGTTAGGTTAGGAAATAAGAAAATTGAGGATATGTAAAAATTAACACTGCATAAAGAGATTCTTCTTACATTTATGATTCCTTGAAAATCCTTAAAGTCATCTAAAAAAAGGAAAATTTATCCATTAAAGCCTATTTTTCATGCCTACTAAGTAGTGAGCAAAATGAACTTTGAAGTTGCAAAGTTGGGGCAAATTTGTATTTTCCAAAGTTTATTAAAAAATTGATGATATAGCGCAAGGCTATAATTCACCATGATTCTATAGGCTAATCCCAAGACACATCTGTATGCATGCGTGCATATGTAAGGATCCAATCTTACATTAATATTTTAAAGTAGGGTTGCAATTCAAAATACATAATTTGTCCACAACATGAAATTTTCATCAAACGACCTTCTAAATGAAATGATGGATACTTACTTATTCCATGTTGAGGAATTTTCTATGACTTATTGATATCATTGGAAAGATGAAAGTTATGTCAACATTTATAATTATTGTTTCTCATGTGAAAATTGAAGATTTTTAGCATACATAGATTTTCAATTTATAAAATCTTTTGCTTGTACTATCATCTGAGCTATTGCTTATATATCATAAGATATTTAGCATACATAGTTTTTCAATGTACAAAATCTTGTTCTTGTACTATTGTTTGAGCTATTGCTTATATATCATGCACGTCTATATACCAAGATACAATTTGCAAACATGTTGCACTTAACGTATGGTATGATGCATGAAACTTATACATCCAATCCAAAAAGCTTGGCAAAAGTGAATACAACCTTAACACTAGATTTGCAATTGGACATTAAAGTGTCTTGAAACACTTGTCCTGCTTTCCTTCCAGATTTTTGGATTTTTTTTGTGAAGTTAGAAACTAATTTTTGAAGTGATGCTCATCAAGGAGTTAACTTATGAGCCAAAGAAAATTGAGAAATTTTTTATGTCAAAATGAGCACTATAGGAAGAGATTTCTCATAAATTGAAAATTAAAATTTCCACAAAATATGTAAGCCTTTTTCTCAAAGAACCCATAAAAGATTTATCATTTTATTGAAACAAAACTATTTCTCAACTTTGTAAATCCTTGGTAATAGATAAGTATTATGAAAGTATGAAAATTATCTTGCAAACCCTTGTTTTCATACCTATTAAAGATTGTTGGAGGGAAGCTAGCGAGGGAGAATTATAGTGTATGGTTTTATACGATGGAGTTTCATTATGGGAAAATGCTTATAGGATTATGTTCATGCAATTTAGTGTATTTGAAAGTTGAAATGAACCAAATAGAGAGAATATTGGAGCACATACGGCACGATAAAATCAAGTAGAGGTATACATCATATAGATGACGAATTCCTGAAAGATGATGCATTATATTTCATCATGTGTTAGTGATTTCTTATGCCACATTTAAAAAAGGTTCAATCACCTAAGGAGGCATGGGAGATTATAATGAGAATGAATAGCTCAAATACGGAGGTACAACATGAATAGACCTTGGGAATCCAAAGATGAAATCCATGGATATACTCTCCCATGGGGAATTAGGAATAGGTAATGGCTAAAGTAAGCCAGGTTGCTTCCCTCTATTACACTTTGTCTTTTGGCATACAATGCATTTGGAAACATAATCCAATATGTTTGTCTTCATTGTTGGCCAATAGAAGTACATTTCTACTCCGTTGAGAGTAGCTTGAATCCCTCTATGTTCTACATAAGGGGAAGCATGAACACTACATAAACTTTTCATGTAAGCTATGAGCAATACATAACCTATTGCCATAGAAACAATAACCATCTTGGACATTGTGAGTAGCAATTGATACAACATTCACCTTTGGTATTCGTGAAAGAGCATCATAGAAGATAGATCATTGTGAGTAGAAATTGACACATCATTCACCTTTGGTATTCGTGAAAGAGCATCGACCACTTGGTTGTGCTAATCAGCTACGTGAGCAATATAAAAGTTAAACAGTGAAAGAGTGTTTTCCCACCTCATTTACTTGTCACTCAATTTAGTTTGTGTCAAAAAGTACTTAGCACTTTGGTGATCTGTGCATAAGATAAATGGAGTGCCTAGGAGATAATTCTTCCATGCATCTAGGGCATGTAAGATAGCTAGTATCTCTTGTTTATATCTACCTATATTTTTTTATTGGTCATTCAGTCTCCTAATTTCATATGGTATGGCATGCCCTTCTTGAAGCAATACAACCCCAAGGCAATGTCCACAAGGATCACATTGGAATTCAAAGGCTGAGAGAGGTCCAATAACATTAATACGGGATGAGAGATAAGATTTGCTTTAAGATTTTCAAAAGATTCATTTTATTTAGCATTCCATACAAATTTAGCATTCTTTTTATTTAAATCATACAATGATCCTAGGATTATAATAATAGAGTAAGGAATCATTATATATGACTAACTATATAATAGTAGGTGATGTCGTAAGAGATATGGAAAACCGAGGGATCTTGTAGAAGGCGAGAACAATCCCAGCAGCAAGCAGGCGGGAATTGTTCCTTAGAAGGCCGAACAATGGATCAATCACACCAACAGTAATTACCGCAGGCAGTTACTACAATAACTCCTGGAGCTATAAATAAGACCCGCTACATTATAATTGGGCTTCTTGCTTCTTGGTTTCTGGGCTTAATTGCTTGTCTTTTGGCTTTATCTCTCTAAACATCTTTGGGTTACGAGCTCTTTGCCTCTAGCTTCACTCTGTAATCATTACTTTTGTAATCATTTGAGCTTAAACCCATTACACACTGTACTGGTTGTCCTTGAGCTATTAATTTGAACTTGTAAATACTCTTTCCAGTCTTCCAATAGGTCTCTCGTCTCATATACTATTCCAATTCAGTTAACTATTTCAGCCCAGTTAGTTCTCTATTCCAATTTCACTAACTGAACTGACGACATAACCGGTAGCTTTAAATTCTAACACTGGAATCAACTATCTGAAAAGATTAGCTCCAATTCCATTTTGGCAATCATGGTGGTTAGAGCTGTTTGCTCTTCAACCAGAATACTCTTATCTCCCAGTTAGAATTTTCAGATGTATTGATGGCACCCAAAGCTAGTCGTGGTCGTAAACCGTCAACCCGTGTCGACCCTATTCATGAGGAATCAGAAAGAGAGTATGATCCTAAGAAGGACCCGGTGACTGAGACTGAGGCTCAAGAGGAGCACAGTCACACTGATGAGGCCAAGGACTCTCAGCACTCCAGTCATTCCCGGAGGAGAAGGGCTGAGCGAGAAGAACGCAAAACCAGGAGTTCCTGGTCCATATACAGAGACACTAGGGCCAAGGGCAGCAAGGGTAGTTGTCAAAGTTCCAACAGAAAAGCCAGAGAAGAGACCGAAACTGAGACTGAAGAAGAAATTTACTGGGGTGCTGATACAGACCACTACAAGAAGTCTTCACGACGAAGCCAGGCTCCCAAGGTCAAAAGAAGCAGAGACAATGTTGACCGGCATGATTATACTTCTTCATTGAAAATCTCTTTTTTAGTGTTCAAAGGAGGGAAGAAAGATGATCCAGATGTTCATATCCAAGCTTTTGAACGGTATGCTGAGTTGAAGAATATTGATGAAGATGACTGGGAAAAATGTTTTCCTCGGACACTGAAAGATACAGCAAGCAAATGATACTACCATTACCCAGCTTTCCAATTCAGATCATACAATAAAGTGCTCAAGGCTTTCAGATTGGAATATTTAGACAATAGGGGTGATGAGGACATCCTATGCAAGCTAGATAAGATAAAGCAAGGGAAATTATCAGTTAGAAGTTACGTTGAGAAAATCAAGGAGTTAATTAGGCAGTTGCAAGAGCCACCATCAGAAAAGAGGTTACGAGCATGGTTTTTAAATGGGTTCCACAGTAAGAAGCTTAGAGAACAAGAGGTGCCTACACCAACAAAGAAAATTAATGATTTGGTGCAGCGAGCTATGAAGCTTGAACAACAGACTAAGAAGGAGAGAAGTCACAAGAAGAGGAGGTCCAGCAGTAGCAGTTCTTCCACTGAGAATTCTGATTCTAGTGAGACCTCCACTAGCTCTGAAAGCAGCTCAGATGAAAAGAGCAAAGACAAGGCCAAGAAGGGATCTTGGTCCATAAAGATTGATGAAATGGCTTGACAGATTGCTGAAATCAGCCAGACCAAACAACCAGTTACGAGAATGGAAACCTGGTGTTCAAGGTGCAAATCTAAAGATCATATTTCCAATGAGTGTCCACAATGTACCTGTTGCAAAGCATATGGTCATTTATGGAACAATTGTGGCATTTGCATTCATCACTTTAAAAAAAGGAAAGGATTTGTATGTAGTGCCATTTACCAATGCTGAACCAGCCAGAGAGGAGATAACCAGTGTACCCCAAGAGGAGAAATCAGGTACCATTGGTACTGGTACTGGGCACAGTAGATACTAGGGAGGTACTGGCCGAGGCCGGGGTCGTGGTAACTTTCAAAATCGAAGCCTTAACTATTATAATTGTGGCAAGTATGGGCATTTTGCAGCTCAATGTCCAGAAGCACCTAGCATTGCGGCTACTGAGGCGAAAGCCCCAGAGCCAGTTCCAGTACAAGCAGTTGCGCGCAGTAAAGGGGTAGTCATTGAGGAAATCTCAAATGAGCCGGCAAAACCAGTCAATTCTAAAAGTAGCAAATGGGCTCAATAGAGAGAGGTACGAAAGGCAAAGGGCAAAGAGAAGGTAGTCGATGAATGTTAGGAGCAGAGAGAACTGGCGGCTAAGATCATAGAAGATCTAGCCAAGAAGCTACCAGAGCAGCTAGAAAGTTCTGATGCCCGGGTCATTCAGAAGATACCAGCCCAGTCTTCTGAGCAAACAAAACCAGATCAGTCAGGGTCTGGGATTCCTGAGGCTATGTTGGCTGCAGTTCAGGGATTGGTAGAAGAGCTAGGGAATGCTAAATCAGATATAATTGCAACAGGAAATAATGAAGGAGGCACAGTAGGTACCTGAACAGAGGAGTGACAGTGTGCAGATAGTTCCGATTCTTCAAGAGAGAGAAGAAATTCATGTTAAGATTTGTGAAAGAATCCAGAAACTGACAGTTGAACTAGATGACATCAAGAAAAATTTTCATGAAGCAGCAAAATTCATCAGACAGCAAAGGAAGGCTGAAGCAAAAGCCAGAGCAATTGACTTAGCAGCTGTTAGAGATGATGAAGTGCCAGTGATCCAGGTAGACTACAAGGTTAGGAAGCGAGAGCCACTATCCGGTGTCATACTGGATGGAGGGGCAGGAGTAAACATCTTGGGGACACACCTTCATCAAAGAATGGGTATCACAAACCTAAAACCAGCACCATTCCAAGTTCCAATGGCAGATCATCAAGTTGTGCAGGCAATTGGGATGATAGAAAGTCTGTAGATAAGGGTGGGAAAAGAAAAGTTCAAGACCAGCTTCTTGGTACTAGATGTGCAAGGAGCATATGGGATGCAACTGGGGTGCCCATGGTTGCGAACGACATAGGCTGTTCACGATTATGCCAATCGGACTCTGACAATACAAGGCGTCAGTAGAAGAATTCAGATCTAGACAAACAACACTAGAAGTTGGAGAAAGGCACTACGACCAGAGGATCTTTGCCAAAAGTATGGAGTAAAGAAAATTGGGAGGATGCTGGCAACAATGAATATTTTTCCACTAGCTGAGATAGACCTAAATGCAGTATTATTTGACAAAGATCAGGGAGAAAAGCAAAAGAAGAAATTTCCAGATCAGTTCACTGAACTGAATTCTGGAGAACGACCAGTTCAGTTAACTGGAAGGCCAGAAAAACAAGTCGACTCTACAGAAGAATTCTCAGATTCCAGTGACCTTTGAATAAGCACACTTTGAGGAGTTACTGAAGTTCAGAATGACGGTTCAGAGCTAAGATGTTCGTCCTGGGACTATGCTGAGGAGTCAACCAATAGGAAGGGAGGTGGGCCTAATTGGTTGCTCCTAGATGATTAGGAAATTGAAAAATGGAACCTGGGTTTTGAGGAAAATCCTAGATTGATCAAAGTCAATAAGCATCTAGACCCAAGAATGAAAGAAAAATCCTGAGACATGTTCCAGAGGTACAAGGACGTATTCGGATGGGAACATACTGATTTAAAAGGGGTAGATCCAGAGGTCTGTCAACATAGAATACCTCTTAAACCGGATGCCAGACCAGTGCGACTGCAACGCTATAGAATGAATCCAAATTATGCAAAGAAGGTCAAAGAAGAGATCGATAACCTTCTGAAGGCTTGATTTATCACTAAAGCCGTTAGTAGTGATTGGTTATTTCCTATTGTGGTAGTGCCCAAGAAAAATGAAAAGCTCATAGTTTGTGTGGATTATCGAAAGCTGAATCCTCATACCATCAAGGATCCTTTTCCATTACCTTTTACGGACATGCTTCTTGATGAAATTGTAGGCCACGAGATGTATAGCTTTATGGATGGCTATAGTAGTTATAATCAGCTACAGATTGCTCCTGAAGACCGGAGTAAAACTACTTTTATTACTGAATGGGGAGCATTCATGTATCTGGTTATGCCGTTTGGTCTTTGCAATGCTCCAACGACCGATGTATGATGGAAATATTCCGTGAATTTCTCCACCAATTTCTCGCCATATTTATGGACGACTTCACTGTCTATTCTACTGAGGAGAAGCATTAGCTCTTTCTGGAAACGGTTTTCCAACGCTGTAAAGAAAAGTGGATCTGTCTAAACCCATTTAAATCTATTTTCTTGGTTTGGAAAGGACAACTACTGGGACATATAGTGTCCAGGAATGGCATTGAGATGGCCAACAACAAGATCTAGTGTATCCAACAAGCTAAGGCACCACGCACAACATCAGAGTTAAGTTCATTCTTGGGATATATCAATTTTTATAGAAGATTTGTTCATATGTTTGCTTCCAAGGCATTACCTTTGTATGAGCTCACAAAGAAGAACAACAAGTTCATTTGGACTGCTAAACGTGAGGAGAGTTTTCAAGTTTTGAAGAATGCCATTATCAGTAAACCAGTCCTTTGACAACCGAATTGGGATGTTATTTTTCATATGCATGTCGATGCTTCAGGATTGGAAACGGGAGAAATATTGGCTCAACCAGAAGCGAGAACTGATCATCCAAGTGTATTTTGCCAGTCGGAGATTTAGTCAGGCTAAACGAGGATACACAACTACGGAGAGAGAAGCCTTAGGAATGGTTTTTAGTGCTACTAAGTTTAGACACTATTTGCTGAGCAAGCTATTTCATTTTTATATGGATCATCAGGCATTATTATTTTTGATTAACAAAGCCATTATTCAAGGAAGATTGATTAGATGGATGATGTTCTTGATGGAGTTTGAAATTTGCATATTTCATAAGCCCGATAAAATCCATTGTGGTGCCGATTTCTTGTCTAGGAGAACTGATGGCTACTCCAAAGTATCATTGAGAGATGAGCGAGTCGATGCAGAGCTGTTTCAGGTAATGGCTGAGGAAAACACTGATCCAGAATGGTATGATGTATATCAATTCCTTTCTAAAGCAGGATTCCCAGAAAATTGGACTCAGAATCAGATGCAAGCCCTGATTATTAAGAGTCTGAAGTTCACCATCATCGGAGGATTGCTCTATAGACTGGGAGTAGATGGGGTTCTTTGAAGGTGTGCGCCAATGGAAGGGAGAATGCAAGTTATTTCTGAGGCACATGATGGGAATTCTGGAGGACATTTCTCCACTGATATTACTTACAAGAAGATTTTGTAAGCTGGATTGTGGTGGCAAACTTTAATATTTGATGTTAGAAGCTTTTGCAAAACATGTGATATATACCATAGGATGGACAGACCAACAACAGTTGATATGGCTTCTCTTACTCCAGTTCAACCATTGGGATTATAAGGGTATGGATTTCATGGGTCCATTCAAGAAAATCACTCCAAGGAAGAACCGATATATATTGATGGCCACTTGTTATGTCACCAAATGGGTGGAGACCAAGGCTCTTCCAGATAACACCGCGAAGTCCACTGCTATATTCCTATTTGAAAATATTATCTGTTGATATGGATGTCTTGTGGAGATTGTGTCTAATCAAGGGACACACTTTATTAATGATACTATGGATATTCTGATGGAAATGCTCTCAGCGAAGCACCGAAAATCAACACCATATTATCCCAGGTGCAATGGACAAGCAGAGAGCAATAATAAAACCATCAAGACCATTCTTACCAAGATTGTGCAGAAGGAGACACACCAATGGGATCTTAAGCTCCAGACTGCTCTATGGGCCTACATGACATCTTATAAAGTCACTACTAAAATAACACTGTTTAGAATGGTATATGGATGGTACTGAAGCTGTAGTGCTTATGAGATTTGTGATTCCCAGTCTTAGGATGGCGGTAGAGTATGGATTGGATTTCAATCACAATTTTAAAAAGAATGGAGAAATTAGCAGAGTTGGATGAGTTAAGACAACGTGCTATGCTAGAATAGAAATTGTTCAGCAAAGAAGAAAAATCTGGAATGACAGACGAATCAAAGTTAGGGAATTCCAGAAGGGCGACTTGGTTCTGCTCTATCAATCCAAATTGGGCCCTAAGAACGCAAATTTGAAGATAGCTTGGGCCAATCCATATGAGGTTGATTGGGTGTTTTCCAATGGCACAGTAAGGTTGAAGTATTTATCCGGATTACTGTTGCCAGGTGTTTATAATGGGGACAAGATCAAGCTATATTATTCTACTAAGAAAGAGACTTCGAAAGAAGAAGCTACTGGCATTCTAGGAATTGATGGCCAGGAAAATTCAGAATCAGTTATTCTAAATCTTTTTCATATACAACTAGTACCAGAGCGAGTCAAGGTGCCACAAAAGTCTCAATATGACAAAACAGTGCCAGTGGCAGCGAGAGTACCGTATCCGAGCTAGTATCAATTTTTATGGGAAAAAGGGCAAGTAGGACTGCATGTGCTAATCATTAAAATGAACATGGGGAGTATTAGCCAATGCATGTATGCCGCGTCACTGACGGTGCACAAAACTCTAGGAACAATAAGTAGTGGAGCTTTTATGGTGCGAACGTGTACAACAGTAAGGCAAGTGGGCATTCTTCCTCATAAATCTCCTGCACGATGCCTGCTTGCTGCTACATACTCATCATCGCTAAGCTTGGAGGCTTCTTCACTACAACCACACACTTCCTCGTCCGAAGAATGTGTCGATCACTACCTATCCCTACCAGACACACCTGGCTACGACTTTGACTATCCAAGTAAGTCTTCTTCCTCACCTGACTTACCGTCCTCACAGTGCATGGGTAGAAGAAAAATGTTAGAGAAGATGCAGGATACCATAGACAAAACTTCGCCACTCATCACCTCTATTAAAGCTTCTCTACCACTTATTCTCCATAGCAAGATACAAAGGTATGTGTTCACTGAGCAGGCTGAAGCGCTACTGCGACTATGGGACTCGCATGTGGTGGTGCAAGCTACCAGAATAGACTTTGACACGGATATAATGAAGCAGGTTCTTGATTCCTTCAATGCCTAGGATGGCAATGCTGTTATCAATGGTATGAAAGTCACAACAACTCTTGACAGTATTGCTTATGCTTTCAAATGCCCAATGAGCCGAAGCCAACCATAGCAACTGTAGAACAGATAAGTTTGGCTCTCAAAGAAGATGAAGCAGCCATGAAAAAATGCAAGGCTAGTGCACAAGGGGTTCCAATAGCAGGTCTGGACGTCCCTGTAGCTTACAGGTTTGTTGCTGAAGCTGTTAGCTTGAAAAACAACCCCACGTATGTTTCAGAAAAGCTGTTTGCTATGCTACTTGCAAAAAGATTAGATGCTACAACTAAGATCAACTTATGTCAGATCTTATCTCATAACGTGCTCCAGGAGACTGCCAAGTTTAAATCTCAGACTGTTTTTAAAGCTTGGTATGTCTGGTAATTTCTTTATTGGGCAACTTCTCCAGATGCTCATTATCAGGTACGGATAGCTTGGAGTCAGAAGCCCATCCCAGATACCAACAATGTTGAGCTATCTTCAGATAGAATCTCTAGGCAATCAGTTGGCTCTAACTGGACAAAAGAGAAAGACCACACATGTGGAATCCAGTGGTTCAAAGAAACCAAAGATTATGTTGGCCAAAAGAAGTTCTTTATTAAAGCAACTGGAAAGTTAGGTTAAGTCTTTGCCTCCTAGTAAACTTTCAGCAGGACAGACTTCAGCCACACCTGAAGAACAGACTCTAGCACAGACCAGTGCTGGAAAGGGCCAGCAAGAACAGACTCCAGCATAGACCAGTGATGGGAAGGGCCAACAAGTAGAGCAGAATCCAACAGACATCAGTACTGGAAAGGGCCAGGAAACAACGTCAAGTGCTAAGCAGACGGTGGCTAAAGACAAGGGAAAGGGCTTAGTACCTGACAGTCTAGCCAACAAAATTCCTTTCAGTGAATTGGCTTTATCCATAGCCAAGGAGGATAAACTGCAGCAGTTACAACATCAACCTCTCAAAGGCCGACTAATTTTTTAAACATCTAATTTGCAACACTTACCATAAATGGCTCTTGTTATGACTTATGAGCCAGTCGAGTCTGACCAGGCAACAATCGCTGATGGCGGATCAATGCTTATCCAATCATCATGGAATACCATTTTCAATGCCTTAGGACAGATGATGGATGCATCAACCCCCAATGAGTAGCTGGCTAAGCTAAAAGAAGAACTGGGAAGCAGTTAGCAGCAAGTTCAGAAACTTCAGCAGGATGTAGCTGTACAAAAACTTAGGCATACTATTGCTGAAAATCAGTCAGTGAGGACAATTAATGAGCTGCAGACAAAGTTATTGAGGGTTGAAATATAAAATTTCCAATTGGGGAAAGATAAAGCAGCAGCCTTAAGAGATGCTGATAGATTCCAGACTCTACTAAGAATGAAGCGGATAAACTTCAAAGAACTGATGACAGCCCACACTGCAGTCAAAGCATCTCTTATAGAGAGATATGTTTATAGTAATCTTGCTGATATTCTGAATCCAGAGGGCAACATCACTCTGAATATGGACAATCTGAAGGCACTTATGGAGACCATGCAGAGTGATCTGTAGGACAAGCTCTCTGAATACAACACGACATTAGAAAATCAAGCCATCATAGACTATATTGAAAAGCAAAATAATCTTGATGAGGATTCTGAGAGGGAAGAAGAGAAGGATGCGGAAGGGGAGGACAATCTGGCCAACAAACCTGATGATGATAATGTATTTCCTCCTTCCCCACCTTCATGCTCTAGAGCTGGTGGATCAACTGCCACACAGGGGGCAATCAGCCTAACAAAAACCAGCATAGGGACCATCCAGACTAGCAACGGGGGGACCAACGGTCTGATAATCAGCAACCAGGTGCAATGAACATACGGACAACACTGGAGATTCTCTAGTACACCAGTCACACTACAGTTCAGACGGCAAAGGTAAAGCCAAAGCTATGACAGAGTACTTAAAGGGTGATGAGCAACATTCATTACAGCTCATCGCACTAAACAAGAGATTGAGACATCAGCAAGATCCTATTACTAGGATGTATTTAGAGGATGATGTTCTTATTTCTGATTTGGAATGATTTCAAAGGCTATATGTTGGAGCCAAGAAAAGATTCAACATTGGAAATCAGCTGCCTTCCATGATCAAGAATTGTGTCAACTACCTGTGCATCCCAGCAGAATCCAGCTGCTGGAAAGGGTACTTGAGTGGACGTTGACTTCTGATGATAGGCTAGTCAATCCACACTAGTAGCAACAGTCCACGGTAAACCGACATTCTCTAGCCCTTGAATTAGATCTATTGCTTGGGAACAGGCCTACATATAAGTGTATGAAGGAAGTAAGAAATCAACTGAAAGAATTTTTACTTCAGATGCAAATTGCCAGAGGTGTTTTGGACTAGAGGGTGCAGGCTATCATTGAAGATCAGACTTCCAACAGTAAAGGACCTCGGACTCAAATGACATTAAGAGAACATGCAACTGCTCTCCGAAGACTCTTTCTGCTAGTCCGAGTTACTAGAAAGATGATGCAGCAGGAGAACCAGGCTGTTCTAAATTTTCTGGAATTTGTGTCTGATTCTCCAGTTCTCCTGTATGCATTGCCTGCTAAAGAAGTTGAATTATCTCAATTTTTTTCAGCTTTGTATTCTCAGCATCCAGAACTAGTGGATCGGCTCACATACTTTAATATCACTAATGAACTTCAGGACTGGTATGAGTGAGCCACTGTAGAATGGAAAACCTGGCAAACACTGATCAATGATGCTCTTAAATTGAATGATGTCATGGAAGTGCAAGGAGAAATGCAGAGGGTCAAACTCTGTATGGGACAATGGAAGATCCAGCTCCGTGGCCTCACAAAGATCACAAATCAATTGCTTCAATTGACTGTGGAGTCCTTAACATCCCTTAAAAGGATATCACAGCTAAACCAGGACCGGGCCCACAATATAGAGAAATGGCTGAGATTCTCTTTGAAGCAAAGATTAAAATAAATCAGCCTCTTTCATAGGTATGGATCCACTCAGCTTTGCATTGTCATAAATTGGCCAGAATTCGTCCGACAAAAGGAAGACGCACTCTGTATGATCCTGACACCAAAACTTATAATCCTCTCACGCCTTATGAATTTGAGATGTCCACTGAACGATGGGATCAGCTTGAGCAGGAGACCATTTACAGACTTATCCAGAAGGACAATGCTGGCACTAGGACTTCTGAGGCACCAGCTCAGAAGAAGGGCAAGAGGAAGCGGGTTCAGTGGAAGGATATCGGCTAGTTTCATCTAAAAATCGGACGGTGGATTTTCCCAGTGAGACACTTGAATTTCTTTGGCTGGGCATCCTTGGAATTACAACTATAGGGGTGTCAAGCACTCAATAAGCATGAAGTATGGTATAAATCTAGCAATACCGAAATAGTATTTCCATGAGGAACATCGGCCATACCACAAGGAACATCGGCCAAACCAGCCACTAGAAGGGTTTAGGGTTTAGGGTTTAAGCCAACCAGAGGGCCGGATGGTTTTCTCAATAATCAATCAGAATTAGGCGGTGGATTTTTCAAAAATTTTGGAGTATACCAAAATTCAAGAAAGGAGGAAAGGATGTAGAAGACGAGAATAATCCCAGTAGGCGGGAACTGTTCCTTAGAAGGCCGAACAGTGGATTAGTCACACCAACAGTAATTACCACAGATAGTTACTGTAGTAACTTCTGGAGCTATAAATAGGACTCGCTACAATGTAATCAGGCTTCTTGCTTCTTAGTTTCTGGGCTTATTTAATTGCTTGTCTGTTGGCTTTAGCTCTTTAAACATCTTCGGGTTACGAGCTCTTCGCCTCTAGCTTCACTCTGTAATCATTACTTCTGTAATCATTTGAGCTTAAACCCATTACACATTGTACTGGTTGTCCTTGAGCTATTAATCTGAATCTACAAATACTCTTTCCAGTCTTCCAGTATGTCTCTCGTCTTAGTATACTATTCCAGTTCAGTTAACTATTTCAGTCCAGTCAGTTCTCTATTCTAGTTTCACTAATTGAATTGACGACATAACTAGTAGCTTTAAATTCTAACATTGGAATCAGCTATCTGAAAAGATCAACTCCAATTCCGAGCAGTAGATCTTGTGAGCAAGTGCAGAGGTTGGTTGTGGATGACATGTATGGTCACCTGTGGTACTCTTTGTGAGCATTTGTTGGACATAGGTTTGCAGAGCTTATGCATGTATGTTGAGTGTAGTTTGATGCGCATTGATTGCTCCTTGTATTGAGCAATGGTTATTTTGTGTTGATAGCCATTGTGCGTCAAAACTCTGGCAAAATTTTCCCAAGAGTTTTATGCGCATTATTTATGCGAGGTAGAGATTGCGGGTTGCACTCAACATTTGCGTGCGGTGTTCTCTGCAGGTGGGAGATTTGTGCGTGTGTATGCATCGATACCGCACAGTGTGGGCTTGGTGATTAGCTCACGGTTTGACATGCGTACAGTTATCTTAGCACACTCACAGGAGTGAATATTGTGATGTATGCTCGTGTGGCTACGAGCTAGGTAGCCGAATTCGAGCACTAATGGCTTGAGGTTTTTCAACAGGTTTCAGCTACAGGTTTACAAGTTTATAGGCAGGTTTGAGGGCTTATTTGGGCGCTGAATTTTCAGCCATTGTTTCCTCTTTGCAGGTGTCCATGTATGGCTCAGTTGTAGGCTAATCTGAGACACGTTTGTGACTTGTTTATGCAGCTGTTTAAGAGCTGAATTTTGGGGCTGATTTACAACCAAATTTTACAGCCATACAGGAGCTTGGTTTACTCTACAGGAGCCTCGTACACTTGGCATTTGGGATTTGCATCATTGCCATTTGTGGAGCACAGTGTGGTTACACTACTGCAAGAGATTTTATGCATGGATTCGCATGAGCATTGTAGGTGCTGGTGAGCTCTTTTTTTTTGAGAGCATTTTCTCGTTGTAGGTTGCTTCTTTTGGATTAGTTGAGTGCATTTCATTGCTACCGTACCTAGAGTAGAGTTACATCTCTTGGTTATTTTTGACATTCACTTATAGTAGTCAATATGTGTGAGACTTTTGAGTCTAGGACAATGAATCATGAGAGACGGCGTTCTCGTTCGTGTCGACACTTGAGATGTTGGCATTGTGGTCACACAGGGCACATTAGACGGCGATGCTTTCGTCATATGAGACAGCACATGAGACAGGCTAGTCTCAAGGATGTAGTAGATGCTATAGGCTCCGTTGACTTGACAGTTGCAGGATCAGATACAGTGTCTGAGTATCCTAGTGACAGTGAGGTCACATTTGCTTCCTGTATTACTCCTGATTTTTTGACGTCTGAGGAAGTGCACTTCTTTTGAAGTGGGTGCTAGACATGGACGCTAGTTCTCATGTCACTCTGTATCGTGACTGGTTCAATAGCTATTCTAGCAGAGTGCATGGTAGTGTGCGATTGGCAGATGGGTCACTACATGAGATTGCTGGTCCAGGAGATGTGAGACTGTCATTACCGAGCGGTGCATCGTACGTGCTCAGAGATGTGCGTCATGTGCCAGATTTGACAATGAGTTTGATCTCCATTGGTCACCTCAGGGATAGTGGATGTCGGGTATCGCTGCTTGAGCAATCTTTTGCGTTGCTTTTGGGTTCGCTAGTGATTGCGAGAGGTCCTAGAGTTGGCACATGGTACCCATTGTACGTAGTACTGGTGCGAGATGGTCGAGTCTCAATCTTGTTACAGCCATGCAGAGAGCAAGAGACCCGGATAGTCTCTTTTGCTCATGGGTTGAAGGGTGCTTTGCATGGAGTGCAGAGTAGTGAGCTCGTTGTGCACACAGTTGGGGCACGACTTGAGTAATCACACAGAGAGGTGACAGAGTCAGACATGCATGCTTTGCTAGTGACTGAGCAAAGAAAAGAGTCAATTGTGCAAGATACTTCTATGCAGGATAGACAGGTAGAGCGGTCTTGCTCTAGTGAGTCACGACAGGAGGAAGTTGTGCAAGAGTCTATGCATAAGGAGTTAGAGCATGAGAGCTCTAGTGAGTCACAGCAGATTGAGTGGTCATGTTTGTAGTGGATGATTGCAGAGGAGGTTGAGACATCAACGATTATGCAATCATTCCTTTCTATGCTCGACAATGAGCATGGGGATATAGTTGTGCAGGATATGTCTTCCAGTAGACACCTAGAGCAGCTGGTTTTCTATGAGGTTGTACGACAAGTTGATGCGTCTTTTGCGGACAGTCAGGAGATGCATGTGGCTGACACGCCTTGTCAGTCAGAGATGCCTATTGCCACGGATATATATGTTGATGTATGCTCCATAGAGCTAGCAGGGCCCGCTAGCATTGCATCGGCATTTGGTGGTCTCATGTATGAGATGTTGATCTTGAGACCGGATATCGCAGCTGCAGTGGGAGCATTTGCAGTTGGGGTTGTCAGTCCTTTGTTGACTGATGATGGCATAGTGAACGAGGGAAATATGCAGGTATTGTGTACATGCTTGCAGTACATGTGCGGTACGTCTGGTGGTGTATGGACTTACACGGGAGCAGGACAACCGGATACACACGATCACAGCCAGCCAGTGGGCATCGGTTGAGAGCGGTTTTCTCTCACCTTTTGTAGTCTTTAGACTACATTCTCTTGCTTAAAGGCACAGTCGCCTTTAAGTGGGAAGTTGTTGGGGTGTAGGTGCCTGTGCCTTGCCCGACCGCCTAGAGTCTGGGCGCCCACTGACTTGTATACCTTATACATAGCATAAGTGTATAGGGGGTTGCTCACTCATTGAGTCTCCCCACCCATATCTATGTGTCGTGTGTCTCCTTCTCTCTCTCACTCTCCGTCTGTGGTGGTCTCCGATCCCCTTCACCATCCACTCAAGATTCCTTGCTACCCTTAATGTCGGCAATAGAAATTCTATTGGCAGTATGACATCAAGACCAAAAACAAGGTTTAAGGGTGTAGCATTTAAAGTTGTTTTGAATGAAACTCGATAAGACCATAGAGCAGCATGGAGATTCAATTCCCAGTCTGTCCTTCCTGAACTAGCCACTTTAGTCAGCACCGAGCTAAGAATTTTGTTCGTATGCTCAGCTTGTCCGTTTGCTTGTGGGTGATAGGGAGCTGATTTGTTATGGATGAGCATAAACTCATTAAGCAAATACTCGATTACCTCATTGAGGAAATGAGTTCCCCGATTACTAACAATTTCTATTGACAGTCCATATCTCGTGAATACATACTCATATAAGAATGTGGCAGTGGTTATGGCATCATTCTTTTGAGTTGCTTTAGCCTCAGTCCACTTGGTCAAATAGTTCGTAGATACAATGATATATTGAGCCTGCGTTCTATAAGCAGGTGGCTACATCGGCCCAACAAAATCTATACCCCATTTCGCAAAAGCTCTAGCCCCCATCATTGGTCTTAAGGGCATGCTATCGACACGCGTTGACATTTTTGCTCGTTGATAAGCATCACACCTTTGAACATATTCTTTGGCATCTGCAAAAAGTGTTGGCCACCATATGCATGCAATCAAGATTGCTCTATGGTGGTCTCACTAGAAAAGTGACCTCTAGCTAATCCAGCATGTGCTTGTTCTATAATCGGAATATACTCGTCTTCATTTGCATAAAGACGCAAATGTTGATCTTTACCTCTCCGATATAATTGGTTCCCAATAAGAGCATAGTCTCTTGCTTCAGTTTCAATTTCTCTTTGAAGACGTTTACTCATATCCTCAGGAAATGTTCGGTTTGATAAGTAAGTAAACAGATAGTTACTCCACTTAGGAACATGTGATATTTGAAACAATGTTACATGAGGTATGGGTGTTTGTTTTTGACATTGAGGAAAATCCTTTATAAAAGATCGAACATCACTCCTCATAGTCGGCCAAAATGCTCCAAGTCTCAGATTCGTTGCATAGTTTGGTCTTCCGCAAAGTGAAGTCCTACTATGGTATCGTGTGCTTGACTTAGGTACTGTTTTTTTTCTTTAGGATTAATGCATAAGAGAAATATTCCATCTCGATTTCTTTTGTATAGCCGGTACCAGCTAGTAATTGATACATAGACGATCGCTTTATTAATCCGATCGTAATAGGAAGTGGTATTTGTGAATCCACTTGCGCTATTGTCATCAATGACACCATGTTTTCCGACCATCGAGGTATCATTTCCACGGAGAACAAATAGGCATCTGGTAGATCATCGTCTACCCCTTTAGGTGATTCTCCTGAAACAATCCTTGACAAATGATCTGCTCGTTGATATGTAGTGCCCTTTTTTACAACCACAGTGAAATAAAATTCCAGAAGAATGATGAACCATCTCACTATTCTTCCTGTGCTGCATGGCTTGTTGACCAAGTACAACAAAGCTTGGTGGTCCTCAAAGAACACAAATTTGTTGGCTAATAGGTAATATTTATACTTTTTAACAACATAGATCATTCCTAATCCTTTCCTGTTAGTGCTGGTGTAATTATTTTCTGCCATGTTCAACTGTCCGCTAGCATAAGAAATAGGAAAGTAAAATTTCCCATCTCCTGGTTGAGCTAGTATACAACCTATGGCAAAATTGGAAGCATCTACATGTATGTGGAATATCTTATTCTAATATGGTGTTTTCAATATTGGAGCTGAGGTGAGAGATTTCTTAAGCTTCATGAAGGATTCTTCACATGCCTCGGTCTACTCAAAGTGTGTAATCACGCTATACATGGGTTTTACAATTATAGCGTACATGTAGATGAACCGTCTGTAATATCCACAATGCCCCATGGAGACTTGTACCCCCTTGACTGTTGTTGGTCTAGGCAAATCAGTAATGACATGAATTTTTTCAATATCAGTAGCTATGCCATTTTTAGACACTATGTCCAAGAATTTTTCCTTGTCTACCCATGAATGTGCACTTTTCAGGATTTAAGCAAATTTTATAAAGTCTACATTTTTTGAATACCTTTTTGAGGTGTTCAAAATGATCAGCCCGCATTGATGAATGTACGCATAGATGATCCATATATACTTCTAAGAATTTCGTAAGATATTCTTTAAAAGCATGGCTTATCAACCTTTGAAATGTGGCTGGAGCATTAGTTAACCCAAACGGAATAACTCGACAGGCAAAAATACCCCATTTTGTTGCAAAAGCAGTTTTATGCTGATCTTTTGGGTCAACCAAAATTTGATTGTATCCCAAAAGTCCATCTAAGAAGCTGTAAGTCCCGAAAAGCCATCTAAGAAGCTGTAAGCTTCTTTTCTTGCAACTCGTTCTAAAACATGCTCAGTGATTGGAAGAGAAAAGTTGTCTCTAATGGTAGCTGCATTCACTTTTTTGAGATTGACACACACTCGTAATTTTCCATTCTTCTTGGGTACTACCACAATTGGAGACACCCAATCTGTGCGCTCAATTTCGTAAAAGAATTCGGCTTCCTTTAGTTTTTCAATCTCTTCTTTTATCTTCCTGACAAATGTTTCATTATACGTGTATGGCCTCTGTCTACTTGGTTTTGCATCATCTCTCATGAGTATGGTATGTTGACAGATTTCTGGATCAACACCCTTGAGATCCTTGTAAGACCAAGCGAAGATACCTCGGTATTCTTCTAGCAAGCTTAGCAAGAGCTCCTCTTCTTTCTTTGTTAGGTCGTTTGCAATGTAAGCAGGTATAGGCTCTTCTCCTGGTTCAGCCAGGTTTATCTTTTTAGCGTTTTTAGGCCCTTCGTAGGACTCACCCTATTTTCATAGTTCCCTAACAGGTTGTTCGACTATGATTTTTCGATCTTGGAGAGTATACTTTTTGTAATGGGATGGAACACTCATTACATCCTTGCTATCCCCTTCCGTGGTTTCCATTTTGGTCGTATATATCTCCTTTAGAACCTTTTTTAACTCTTGATATTTCTTTTTCTGCTCAACTCGTGTCCTGATTGGCTTCTTATCTTGTTGGTTTTCTTGAGTATCCTTCCTTGTTTTCTCGACGTTTTAGACATTTTTGGATTTTTTTTTGAAGGATATATGCCAATGATTTTTTTCTTGACACAATCATTTGCATCTATTTGCATCAGAAATTGTGTTCTACTGGAGACTGATGGCATAGGTCGTGTTTTCACATTTCTGGTGTCTCTTTTTCGTCTATAACATTTTTGTCTTCTTGATTTCTGGTTAGGAAAGTCAAAAAAATTTTCCTCCCCTCCTTTCAAGAGTAGCTTAGCTCTCATATGTTCTTTTCTGACTCCGAATCTTCTGAGGTAGTTGAGTGTTCATCTAACTCATCTGTTGCATCATAGTATAGGTCTAAAAAGATTTGTTGAGCTTTCATCAAGTCCTTGGGTTCCTCATCTTCATCATCAATGTTGAGGGTTGTAATCATTTGGATGGGAATTATGTCGTAGCCATCCTCATTGCAAAATTGAGTAGGCATAGACGTATTCACACATGAATCCATCATCGCTAAAATTTGAGTGCACTTGAATGACTCAAACAAATGCTCTAGAAAGGGTTCAGATACATAGGCTTCGTATGTGCAATCCCTTTTTAGAATACATTCTTCTCGTTTTGAACTCCCATTTTCTGAAGCTCCACACATCCAAATAGAAGTGTCTTTGTTTAACCAGGATGGAAGCTTAGTTTCTGCCGAAGAGACTCAATCAAACTCTTGTATGGGTGTTTTCAAGACATCTCTATAAGTGTGATCTTTTAGATTTACCCTTGTTATAGATCCCACTTGCTTCAAGTACAGATAATTGTTTCCCCAATCTTGGATAAGCTGTACCTATTGCATGAAAGATCTTCCCAATATGATTTCATAATTGAGTTTTTTCCCAAAGTCTACTATGGCAAAAGTGTGTTGATATTCAATTCCACAGGAATTGACTATCACTTTTTCAAGCAGGCTTAATGGTCTCTCAATGTTTCCGTCAGCCACTTGCAATTTCATTCGAGTTTGTCTAATGACTGGCTGTCCCCAGGATTCCCATACTGCTTTCGTGGCTATGGCTATGCCTGATCCACTATCCAGTATTGCCATGGTTTCAATGTCATTATATGTCACTGGAAGGGTGGTGTTTCCTTCCCCCTCTTCGTAATATTCTCTGACTTTGTTCATTGGAACAGATCGAATCTCTTTGTTGTCCATTTTGTTTTTCAAATTTTCCAATTTTTTTGAGATTAGCCCCGTTATCCTCACCTTCTCTAGGGTTTTCGTCTGAGTTTTAATAGTTCTCCCAAGGTAAGAGTACATTGGATGGGTGTAGACATGATTGAATGAATGTTGTCTACTTCTAGGGTCTATTCAACTCTTTTTACTTGAGTGGTCTTACACACTATGGATTCATCTTCGTTATCTCCCAAGTAAGAGGATAATGTTTTCAAGGTCAATGGTTTTGACATTCCTCAAGCTGCAGATCTGCAATCCTCATACAAGAATTGTACATCCATATTCATATAAGAAGTTATCTAACCAAACTTCCTCTATAGGAGCTGACTTTAGAGTTAGGCTCCGATTATTGATCTCTCTAACTTTTTCCCATAGGTGTCCTAGCGAGTCTTCCTCTACGAATGGAATTCCGTCTAAGGCATCTTCGCTACCCGGCACTATAAGTTCTGGTTCTTTTGTTTCAAGGTGGGGTTCTGCCACCACATCGTGTTTTTCTTTAGTGTCTCTTACCACAAGCTCTTCAGGTTTTGCGATACTTTCAAGCTTGGATTTTTTGTTTTCTAGTATTTCTTGCGTGATTCTTACCAAATTTTGATAAGCTTCCAGCTTAGCTGCTTCCATGTCTGGAGAAGGATAGTTTTTCTATTTGTTTCCATGTTTTGGCCTGCTTTAAGTCCTGCTTGGAAGGCTTCCAAGGCTGCATTAATAGGCTCAAAAATTTTATCAACCAAAATGGATCCTCCAAATTTCACGGTTGTTTCCTTGATTTCACTTCCAATTTCTTTCACCTTTTCCTGGAATAGCTTTTTTGCTTTCTCCTCGATTTCAACCCATTGTTTTTGTTTTGTCATCTCATATCTTTTGCTTCTGCTTATTTTGATCCTTTGAGAGGAAACTTTTGTATTTTTTGAATCATCAGAGAAGTTGTGTTTCTTTTTCTTACCCTGGGCTCTAGTGATTACCTTGATTGAAACAATTGGTTCACTCTCTGATGAGCTACTAGGTATCACTTGGACTAAGTTTACTACTATTTTACCCTTGTTTAAAGGATTTTTAGGACAATCTTCCAAAAAGTGTCCTCCCTTTTTGCAACATTGTATGCAATAGGCTTCAACTGGCTTGAGGTTTGTGTCAGGCTCTAGACATTCATTTTTCCAATGATCATCTGCACCACAGTTGTGACAGTTTCCCATTCTTGGATTAATCATGGGTTTGACCATGGGAGGTCTGACACCTTTATTATCTACATAATACATTGGTGCGAGCTCTGGTGGAGCATAAGTCACGGTTTCTTCCATTGGTGGTGGATGTGAATTATACCAATCTCCTTCTACCATCACTGTAGATGGACTAGGCTCCGCATAGGGTGTAACAGATACTAATGCTTGTTCATTTATGACTCCTTTGGAGTGCATGTATTTAACAGGACTGCATTATGTCCTGGGTACGGAGGTTGTTGACCCAACACAGGTTGAGGTCCTTCAATACCCATTGGTGGTCTTTGAGCTTGGGCCATATTAGGTTGATATCTGTACATAGGTTGTCCTTGTGGCCTCATAGGCACGTACTGAACATTCCCATCATACTTTGGTCGGAAGTAGCACTCATGGGTCTCATGGTTGGTCCATTTACCCTCAATTGCACACCATTTTTTTGGCCTAATTGGTTGTCCCTGTTGAGGTATACCTTGTCCTGGTCCCCTCATAGGTGCTTTTGGCATGTTGTTCATCCTTTTGAGCATATTGTTTATGGCTGAAAGTGGTGCTACATCAACCGTTCCCACTTGTGCTGGTTTAGTGGATGCTGTTTTCTTGATTTGGTTATCCTTAGGGACATCTTCTTCGTTAAAAATATCACAATTGTCTCCTAAGTCAATAGCATCTGACACACACTCTTCTAGGGTTGTATGCTTTTTACTATAGAGTATAGCATGAAGTTCTTTGTTTAGCAGTCCCTCTAGAAACAAAGATACAAGTCATTCTTCTGTAGGTATTTCTAGCCCTGGGCATCTGGCAATGTATTGTTTCAATCAAGCTGCACAATCCCTAACAGACTCACCATGTTAAGCTGTAGATTTGAGCTATCGTATTATGTTTGATCCCCGTTTTGGAACAAGTAGCTATAAATCCTTGAGCTAACGTGTTCAAGTCCATGATTGACCTTGGTGGAATGTTTTGGAACAATGTCAATGCTTTTCCTTCTAATGTCATTCCAAACCCCTCGAATTGAGTATGGAAATCGAATATACATTCTGCTCTCAGCACTTGCTTAAAGCCTGCTAAGTGGTCGTATTGATCCCCTTATCCACTGTATTTTCTGACCCATTTTTGAAGATCAGCTGGTCTGATACGTCTGTTTGGTTCAACTCTCGATCTCTTGGCAGTTGGTCCTATTCCGAGTCCTTCCAACCAGCTGTTGGAAATAATGACTCATGTAGCCCTGGATTGGCCTTAGTGTCACCCTGTTTTCTTTGTGATGAGGTGGTTTCTAATTTCTTAACATTGCACTCAGATGTTCTCTCACGGTGTTCATCTCTTGGAATTGTTTCTGGTCCTTGTCCCAATATCCAATCCCTTATGGAATACCCTTGGTATTTGGTTTGTTCTACCCCCGGATTCTACCTCCTCAGGAGTCATCATAACAAAGTTGTTGTTATAACAATCCCTAAACAGGTTGGTTGGTAGGTCTGCTGATCCCTTATCTTTGATTTTGAAGATATAGATGATCTTCATGGCCGCTAGTTGTCCTGATTTGGCATGCGAAGTCCACAGAAGATCTTTTACATTTTTATCCTCCTAGCAATAGACTCCGATCCTAGGATTATTCGTACTAGCCGTTTCAAAGGCTTCAAATCTACTTGATCATATCCCTCGAATTCTAAAGTTGGTGATCCTTCTTTTGCTGACATATCTAGGATTATGGTGTTTACTTCTAACCCCCATTTGTCTATCACATCATGGTTTTCGACTTGTACATACTGAGTTCTGTTTTGTCCATGTACATTTTTCCTTATTTATTTGCCCTAATCTCTTCTTTGAACTCAATATCATGGTCATCAATGCAAATAGCATACTCCTCGTTAGGCTTCAGATAAACCTGAGCTCCATGGCGGTTAGTTTTATAAAAAGAGAGCATATGCTTATAGTGCATTGTCGTTCCGATTTCCGAGTGAGTCGAGTAAGACGACATTTCAGATGTTGAATATGAAAAAGTGTCTGAGACTTCTTCAAGAATTGGGTGCAAGGAATTGCCTTGATTCATGCTTTCTTTGGTGGATACTCTACTGGAGGTTTCTTCGAGTATGTCCTAATTTCCTAGTACACGACCAGATCTAAGGTTCATATAGACTTATGAAGCCCTGGTTAGAGTACTTACCATCATCTACAACCTGATTCCTGTACAAATTTGATCAAGTTAGCTATTCTTCTATAAAGACAGTAAAGTTTTTGCTAACTGTCGTGATTGGTCTATGTGTATCACTTCAAATCGAGCTATGGGAGTCAGCAATTAACTTTCAGATTCCACTTTAGCAAAAAATCAAAGGATTAATCTGCAACCTGGAAATTGAGTGAATATGTACCAATTTGGATTCATTTGAACCCAAAATTGCCCGGTGGCTTTGTATTATGCTAGTCTAACACTTTACAAGTTCAAAAGTCAAAACTAATGTCTCTGGGTAGAAATAGGTAAATAATCGCGATTATTTACTTTTGCCTGTTTTTTGTACTTTTTGGCTTGGTTTGACAAGTATACAACCTGTTATAGTCCCTGGATAAGTTTCAACAAGTTTGGACAAAATCTGATCAATTTATCAACTGTTTTGTGTCCGCAGACTCTGATTTCAAGAATCTGGCTTAAGTCTCACTTTTGTGATCCAAATTTCACCAAAATTGATTTGTGGGGTCTACTTGATATGCTTGACCTTGTGGTATACTAAAATTTGCAAATTTGACAATTTTGGAAGTAGATGTAAATAATCGCGATTATTTACTTCAGCTATATTTTTACAAATTTTTATCCCAACTTTGGGACAAATCTGTTAAGCACCTCAAGTTAAGGTCCCTAGCCAAGTTTCATCAAGTTTGGACAATTTTTGGTCAAATGGCCATCAATTTTTTGTCCGTAGGCTAACTTTGCAAATTTGGTCACAATTTTCAATCCAGTGATCCAAATCTTGCCAAACTTGGTTTGTGGGCTTATTACAACATAGTAAAACTAGTGGTATGCTGACTTGGTCAAAAAAGTTGAAAAAGGGGTAGATGGCCTCAATTTATGAAGCCAAGATGACCTCAGTATATGAAGATATTTCTGTGGAAAGTGATGTGGGATGCTCTGCCGATGGGCGTAAAGATATAAGAAAGAGGCATCGGGTCCGATCGTTGCTCGGGGTGCAGAATAGCCAGTGAAGACCTAGCCCAACTTTTCATGGAATGCCAGGCAATCAGGGGCATGACTGGGAAAATATGCAAGTGGATTCAAAGGACATGGCAAATTAAGTTCTTCAAGAATGATCTGTTCTTTATTAGTAACAGGATGGGAAGTCCTGCTCTTCTCGTCTGCACTCAAATAATCAGGTACTACTTCTTGCACCATATTTGGCAAGCAAGGAACCGCCGCGTGTTTGAGGGGGATCTAGTTGTGGCAAGCTTTTGTGAAATCACACAAGAGAGCAGATTGATGATACACATGATCGAATGCAAACAAACCTCAGAGGACTGGACTAGAACAATACATAACATCTTGTAATAAGTAAAGCCGAGGAGTAGGAGTGTTTCTCTGCCAAGCAGACAACATGTAATCCTTTAACCCTCAAGGCTCGGTCTGAGCTCGATGATTGGTGTATATTTCTGTTCTTAACACTATCCACTCAAAATTGTGAGTTTTGAAAAAAAAAAAGCCTATGAATCAAATTTCAACAAGTTTGGACAGATTTCTCCCCAATTTACACTCAAGATTCAGAAAGTCAATACAAACTTGAGTTTTTACCCAGTTTTTTTCCAGTTTGGTGATCCAAATCTTTTGTGCCTTTGCAAAAGTTGTTTGTACACATGCAATGAGTCAATGGTATGAACCTTGGTCAAATCTGAGCTAAAAGTTAATAATCGTGATTATTAACTTTAGGCTTGAAATTAACCAATTTTTGTAAATTTTCAATGGACAGTCTTTTTATGAGCTATTTTAAGCCTATGAATCAAGTCAAAACTTAATTTGGCCTAAAATGTCAAGAAAAAGTAAATAATCTGAGTTTTGGCCAACTCTTGAAATTTTTACCTCGAAGTGTCCTTGAGCTTACCAACTGGTTCAGACAACTTTTAAGCTTACTCTCCAGTTGGATTGAGTGGTTTGGAGTCTTTTCGTGCTATTTCTAGCCATAAATCTAAAATTCTGCAACTTCCAATAACAACTCACAATGATTCTTTCAGAGAGAGCAATGTTCTGAAATCCACCTCGGATCCTACTTACCCTACTCCTAGATTCTCATGCAATGGGGTTGTGGAAAGTTTCCACAAACACTCGTTTTCTTGTCTTTTATGGTTTTTTGAGCATTGATCTTAAGACTTGTGTTGTCTACCAATCATCCTCAAAATCCTAATCTATTTCTACAATCCTACAATCCTAAAAGGCACTCAACAAATACGATTACTTCCAAGCTACATCTACACAGCAAAAGACGACAATCTTAAGCTATGCGGTTTCTAAAAGAAAGTTTTGAACTCTAGGCGTGTTGGACGGATACGCCGCGACGGACGTCAGCACAGCGAGAACTCACCTAACAATATTTGTCAGCTAAGGACGAAGCTAGACCTGTAGGCGCGTGGAAGCAAGCATAGGGTGTCAACCTACACTCGACCGATTCCTAACTAATTCCTACAGAGGTCTCTACCCAATGTCTAAGCTACAGCCTTCAGGAGTGCATAAGAGTAAACTTCCTACAACGCTTTCTAGAGACGAATACCCATCAAACAATCTCAAAACACCATAGAACTTGAAGGAGACCCTACTAACACCAATAGGTCGCTCTCCCTAAGGTCCATGAACCAAAACCCCAACCCAAAACACCCGGTGCAAAATTAGGCAGGATGTCTGGCCAAAATTTGCAGGTCGTTGTTTTCAAAAACTAAAGTGCCTAATGTGTAGCTCTACTCAAGGCGAACGCGTGGATATGTTGCAATGCAAAAACGGACAACGTATGCTCACCGAATCACCAAATGAAGCTCGTAGATGGAGCTCGCAAAACCGGACCGTATGCGCGCAATGTAGATATTGGCGCGTAGCTCTCATCGGGGGCAACACGTTGCACTTCTCCGCACTCGATTCCGACCACCGATGCGCACGTAGCATCAAGATGAAGCTCTCACTCTCTCTCATACACAATACGCTCACTCACAGACTTGAAACTTTTTTAAGATGACAAAAGGTTTTTCATTAAGGTCAAAAAGTGGTATAAATACCTTACAATCTCAAACCCTAATGTTCCAATTTAACCATCTACTCAATTTAAATGTCAAAACTGGGATACAATCTGGAAACTTCTGTAAGCCCCAATATTTACAAAGGTGAAATGTCGGGTTTCCTCAATAAATGAATAATTACAAAAAATAATAATCCGCCGAGCAGTCATTTTTCGTAGGGTGTGTCCAGCTTCTAACACTCCCCCCCTCCTTGTTCATGTCATCCCCAACATGGCTGTTGAGCTGCTTCTTCATCTAAGGCTTTCTCTCATCTTGAGTAGTGACTCATATCTTGCATGTTGAGCTAGTAGCATTGGGCCGAATATGTCAGTGCTGATTGTGAAGAAGCTGGTGTAGAAGGCTTCTTCAAAGGCTTGGAGGTGATAGGATGGAAAAAACATGATCCTTTGATAAATGCATGTATCACCTCGTGGGATGGCTGACTATACAGATCGTATGCACATCTGTATGTATCTTGAAAGAAGAAGATACTGTCTGTCGCCTGGTCTGGTTTGAATGTCTCGAAGACTGCCAAAAGTGTTTTGCAAATCTTTCTCATCATAATGCAAGATAGGTCAAGCGAGTTAGTGAACAATTTGATGGCGCTCGTTAGGGTTTTCGGCATGTATTGAACACTTATTCTCTCGCCTGCCTTCAAGCCTGGCAGCTTGGAGTACTTTAGCCAAGTAGGTTGGCTTCTTTGCAATAGCTCATGGGCCTTCCACGTCCGCATCCTTGGTAGAGGGCAGAAACTTAGATTATCTTTGATGACTTTTGGTGCCTCTACCAGATGGATTAGATATTGTGGATACTTTGTCAGCCATGCCTTTCTTCACCTGGGTTGAGAGTCGACTATCAACTTTACCCTTTCAGGCTTGGAGATGTCTGATTTGTACAATGGCACTGTTGGCTCTTCTCTGATTTGCTTGTTGATTGTGGCAGCTTTAGATTTCAGCAAAGGATATGGGAGAGAGGGCTGTAGCCATTCACGTCGAAGGTTACTGGCGTCTATCTTCTGAATAGTCATTGATTTAAAGACCCTCTGCTCCCATTCCAAAGCTTCTCTGGCTGTGTCTTTGACTACTGCTTCTATTGCCTTTTGTAGCTTCTCTTCTTGTTCTTGTGTCAGATCTTGTGGCTCTTGAGAGGGTCCTACAAGGATTTCCTCTTGCATGGTGGTGTCCACTAGATCTGCCACATTCTCTTAGTCTATTCCCTCCATGGCTGCTGGCCCGGTTCTAAACTGCTCTTCTGTTTGCTGCTGGCCTCTTAGCTCTTCTATTTGTGTTTGGAATGTCTTCTTTTCTGCTTCAGCTTGCTCTCCCATATTCACAAGGGGGTCATTTAGATCTGCGTTTATCTTTTCCTCATCCTCGAGCTTTCTCTTGATGGTTTCTAGCTCATTCTGCATTGGTTTGTGCTCTTCTTCCATGCGGGTTTGCATGACCACTTACCCCTCGGCCATCATCAGCCTCTGCTTTTTCTCTAAGGTTAACTCCTTTTGGAGCTCTTTTAGTTGTTCTTCATAAAGCTCCGTCTCTGAAGTCGTGTGAGTCGAGCTAGTAGCTCTGACTCTGGTAGGAGATGCCCATAGTCGTTGGATGGTTTGATCTTTGACTTTAATATGGTCTTTTAGCTCGATTACCTCATCCTGGCTCGCCTCATTCTCTAGCATTGCCTTTTCCTTGGCATTTCTCAGTGTTTCCACTTCCTTGGATTCTTCAGCAAGTTGGAGGGTTAGGTTGTCCCTTTCCCTCTCTGCATATGTCAATGACTTGCTGAGTTTTTTGTATTCTTCTTCAGCTCTTTGCAGTCTTTGAGCTGCTGCCTGATTCTCTCATTCCATCTCCTGGAATCTTTGCAATGCCGTGGCCAGACTGGCTTGCAACTCTGCTTCTTTCTCTATATGCTCTTGGTTCTATCTTTGTAGTGTGTCTACTTTGGATTTGAATAAAAACTTCATTGGCTTTGAGATTAGCCATCTCACTTTCTGTGGCCATTGATTGTGCCCTGAGCCCGATTAGCTTATTCATCACCATATCCCAATCATTGGTGGGTGGCTGCAGGTCCACTGTATCAGTGGCCGTCTCTTTTAGTTCCACCAACCGTAGGCTCTACATCTGTTCTTTGGGCCCTGTGCTTGCCAAGTCAAATGCTATTGTGGCTGCCTCTTCTCTTGAATATCCCGCAGCTAGTAGATCACGAAATGTGTTAAACCTTCTTTCCTATGGATCTATCTTTTCCTCTTTCTGTTCATCTTCTTCTTGCTGCTCTTCTTGCTGAAAATATTCTTGTTCCTCCTCCTTTTTTTTGGGTTTGTGGAGGGCTACAAGGAGGTGGTGATGGCGGTGGGCTGGACTCCGAGCTTGACGGTGGGGTTGGTGGCTTCTTCTTGAAGTCCCGGTCCGCCTTGGTCTTCCTCTCTCTTTCCTGGCCTTCCTGCTCTTCTAGCAGTTGCCGTCGTACTTCCTCCACTTCTTCTTCTATAAATGGGATGTTTTTTGCCGTAGCATCCCGGATCTCAAATTTTTTGATATAATCTTGAAACCTATCTTTGTGCACCCTTCGGGATGATCCCGACATGGCTTCCACGGACAGCTTTCATAACTCACTCAAATCTCCCTTGAGTGCTCTTTCCGCTCTGAAGCTTTCCATTAATCTTTCTAACCGTGCCACTTTCTGTGATTTTGTCTCTTTGATCGGCACTTGTACACTCTCTTTCTTTCCTTTCTTCAACTCTGGCTGCTCCTCTTGCACGGTTTCTAACCGGCGCTTCAATCATGTGGCAACTCTGGGTGCTTTGGGTGGTTCATCCTCTTTATCTTCCTTGAGCCTTAGCGAGTCATTCTGTGATGGAGGGTCATGCCATCTTCCCTTGGCATGCAATGCCCCATATATCACTTTTGTTATCAGATCACCTGGCACAATGTAGGTGGGGTTCTTGTTGCCCATCTTCACCAAATTGTCATGGAGATAGGCAGCATAGTTGATCACTTTCGGCTTGCTCTTGTGCATTGCCCAGGTGAATGTTGTGGAAATTGCTCCAGGCGGCATTCTGTACTTCTGTGGCCGCTTTGTACACATGTGGAAATACTGGTTGTAAAGCTGGCTTATGATAGCCACTTTAGGGTTTGCAATGTCTTCAAAGGTGTAGTTGCTCTTCTTTTCAGAGTACACCTTGACTTCATCTCTTCTTTTGGTTACACTATCCCCTTTGTTGGAGAGGTCTAGTGCGGCTGCCACCACTCTCTCTGTGATTACAATCAAAGTGTCCGGCTTGCCCTGCGGATCAGTAACTCTGGCCACTCCATCTTCCTTGATAGTGGTCACAAACTCCCATACTCTTCTCATGTCAACTGCAGCTGGAAAAACTTCAAAATACTTATGGAGATCTATCTTCTCCAGGTACTCTGCCATCTTGCTTCTGACAAATTCATTGAGCTCTCGCGGTAGCATGGGTAACTCTATTACATTTCCTTCAGTATCTTTGAACACGCCTTGGTAGATCTTCAGATCATTTGACTCTAGCAAATCCTCCTGAATCCACGTGCTAGTTGGCTTCAGAGTTCCTTCTCGGATGACAAACAACTCTACTTCTTCCAAGTAATCTTTTATGGTCATCCTCTTCTTCTTTGCCTGTGATTTTGCGGCTGCCATAGATCCTGTTGCACTCAGTAGTCCGAAGTTAGCATTTTTTCCATATTAGCTGAGAAACTGAGTTTTAACTATCCAAATAACTTGAAAATTGAAAATAAAACTTAAAAGGAACTTGGGAAACCCTGCATGTGCTCACAGTATAATTCTGGACAAATTTTATAATTTAGACATCCTACGCGTAGGATGTCTTTTTCATCAGTTTTTGGTGAAACTTGGCAGGCTGGTGGCCCTTGGCCTATGCAACATGGCTATGTGATTGGAATTGGGTTTGGGCATCAAAAAGTGCATTTTTGGGCAGATTCAGGCTTTAGGCTCCCAAATTGGGTAGGATGTCCACAACAGGTGGCAAATGATATTCAAATGGGTTGAAATTTGATATATGGGCTCCTTGCACCATGGTAATGGCTCTCATGATGTCATTTCTTGCACAGAAGGACAAAATCATGCTGGAGACATCTTACGTGTAGGATGTCTATTTCATCAAATTTGCTTGGGATTTGTTCTGTGGGTAGCCCTTGACATGTGGAACATGGCCCTGCTCTTGGATTTTGATTTGGACAAGAATTGGTGTTGGTAAGACCATGTGTAGTGTTTTTGGGCTCAAAAAGTGTATCTTGGAGGTGTTGGGGGTCAAGTGATGGGAAAGGTTATAAAATTGGTACATAAGGTCTTGAAGGTGATATAAAGAGATCTGGAATTAAAAAACACCATCTGTGGGCCAAAAATGTCATTTAGACATCCTACGCGTAGGATGCCTATTTCATCATTTTTTGCATGTGACCACACAGATAGCTTGGCAATGTGCTCATGAATGTATTGTGCAAGTTTCATTTGATTTGGACAAGTTTTGGAAGGTTCATGTCCCATTATTGCCTCTATGACCTGACTTTGCGTTTTTTTGGTGCACATGAGGTCAATTTTTGTCCAAATGTGATGAAACTGGGTGGCTAGCATATAAAGGCTATTCAGAAAATGTGTGTGATGAGAGTTGTTAGGTTTGGTGCCCAAATTTGGCCTTGAGACATCCTACGCGTAGGATGTCTCCTGATGAAATTTTTGTGGAGAGTGCTACTGGTGCCTGCCCTTAGTCCCCCTGAGTCCCTTTTAAGCCCTATTTCAACAAAAAAGTCAAATAGATAGAAAGTAACTCCCTGTGTGGATTTCAAAGCCTCTGAGCCATTTTCTAACTTTTGGAGTGCTTTTCGACGACGATGAAATTTCTTGATGTTGGTCTCCATAGATTCCCGATCCCTTGGGGATCCTTGCCGTATGGTTTTTGTCGACTTTGGCTTCATCGGAGCTCCATTTGGCAATTTGTCGCTCTAGAAGCACCCGTGGTTGCGTTTACATGTCTTCAATGACTTGTGGTGATCTACCACCATAGGACTTGGTTGTTGATGGTCTAGGAAAGCCTCTCGTGAAGTTTGGTGGCAAACGGACATGTGGTTTGGCCGCAAGAGCTATTTGACGCTTTGTGTGTCTGATGCTGTTTCTGAAGTTTAGTGCCGCTTCGGATCACCTTTTGGTCATGTGGGCTACATAGACTTGTCGAGCATGTCGAGATGCTCTACCCATGAATTTTGGTAACATTTGGGCGCCTCTTTGCCGCTTTCCCATTTGGTGGCCTCTTGCGGGGCTCTAGGAATTAGGGTTTTTCCCGATGGTTTTCTACTGCCTTTGGGTATCCAAGAGTGGTCTCCTATACTAGGGTAAGCTCCCGATGAAGTCTCATTGCTTTTGGGTTAGCCGTTAGGCGGTCACTTCTACTTGTAGGTCTCTACTGCTCGCTTTCTGTGTGAACCCTATGCTAGTTTTCGCGACAAAACGACAAACATGCGCGAAAAGCTCAAGGTGGTGAGCCTACCTCTCATGTCTTGAGACCGTCAGGTAGTCGTGCACATCGTAGAAGCTGGTGGAAGTTCCGTTCGCTCTAGGCGGCAGAAGCTCTCTCTCAAAAGTCAATAGTGGAAATGAGCTTAAAATGAAGTAAAATTTCTTATAATGGGGGTCCCCGAACCACTTTTCATGAAATTTGACATGTGCTCCCAACTTCTTGCGAGATGCGGTTTAGGCTCAAAAATTTCTTGATTTGGACTGCATTTGCCTAGTTTCCGAGAAATTTGACATTTCGGTCAAAATATGGCCAAATCACGCTTTCCACTCCATTCACATAATTGCACCCCCACTGTACCATAGGTTGTCCTTTAGTCACTGATCATTCCCATATTTTTTGTTTTTCATTACGACCATTTTTTACCTGCTTTTTGTATTTTTGAAGTTTTTCTGCCAAAAATTAGTAAAATTAAAAGGAAAATAGCAAATCAAACCCAAAAAATCCAAAATCATGACAAATCTAAAACATTACCGCAAAACACTATATACACTCACAAGCACTTTTTATGGCCGGATTTCTTTGTTTTACTAATATTTTGCCCGAAAAATGGCTATTTTTACTTATATACGCACACCTAGGGGCTTGATTTGGCGTTTGGCCCCATATACTTGTAGATTCATGCTATATAAGGGCATATGTACTTGGGTAGTCCAAAAAATTTCACAATCAAACAACAACCCTTAAAAATAGTCAAAAAACATGCCTTTTTTGCTCTTTTTGCCATTGGGTCCGCATTGAGAATGCCTCCCCCCTCCTAGCCGGAGTCCTCCCGGACGACAAGGTATCACCTCGGAGTATGTGCTGTGCATGGGTTGAAAAAATTGTGCTAATGCTTGGCCGTGTAATGTGGCCCTATATAATGCATACTCGGTCAATGCATGGAAAAATTAATGCTGTGCAAGAGGAAGGGTATAAGCAATATGCTTATTGGCATTCGTCGTCGAGGTTTCCTGTTGGTTGTTGATTTGGTTGGAAGATTTTCTTTGTAAGAAAAAGTTGTAACTCTACCACTCTCTGTTTGATCGTTTTTCTTGCAAAAGTCGCGTGGTTTGCCGCTACTGTAGATATGGCCATAGTCGTCTCCATGGAGAGAATTTTCTTGGCGGAATTGGCCGTAGACCTTGTCTCTTTTGCTTTCCATGTGTAGATTTGCCTTGCCGGTTTTTGTAGGTTTATTGCTACTTTCGCGATTGTCATTGTTTTGCTGCCGATTGGCACCCACATAAATCGGTTTGCCGGTTTCATATGCAGTTGTCTGCCTTCCAATGTTGCTTGTACTGAAGGGAGTTCCTGTTGCTTTGGTTTTGGGATCCAAATGTGAGTCGTTAAGTTTTTGCTGAGAATTTTCTTTGGGATCCATATCTGTTTTATTCCCTTGGTGTTTGGTTGAACTGTCTGGTTCGGTTGACTTCTTCTATTGTATTGTGGTTTGTCTGCCATGTCACTTTGATCCTTCCGCACGCATACTTGTTTTTCTCGTGTTGTTAACTCTGATCTTCTCATTGCGGTCGGTGACTTTTTATACTTGTAGTGAACATGGTTGGCAGTTCCCTGTTTGTTCGCCATGTTGTTCTTTAGTAGCATCCATCCTTTTGGCTCTTTCTCCAATGATTGTGTTGCTGCCATCGGGTTCTTTTGTGGTTGCTGAGCAAAGGATATCACCTGTTGTTCTTGTGTATGCTAAATTTTAACTGCACTCGCATTCCAATCTATCTGCACATTATACTCTTTTTGCCAAGGTTGTCCCAACAACATGAGGTGTTGTGTGCTTTCATCCTCGACCACATAAAATTTGTGTGGGTAAATATATTGATGTACTTGTACATGCAATATAGTCCAGTCCAATGATTTCAACGAATGTGATGTACTACTTTCTAGCACTTGTGGAGTAGGATGTAGTTGACCTGTGGGCTTGTTCTGTTTGTATAATTTGTAAGAGATTAGATTTGCTTGAGCTCCAGAATCAAGCAACGCCATCTATTCAACTTGATTGCTACCCACTTTGAATGCAATTATTGGCTCCACTGTGTCTTCATCAAAATTCGTTAGTCGAATGACATTGATTCGCAACGGTGATCCACACTGTTGTTGTTGTCGTAGAAGCCTTCTTTTTGCAATGCGTTCTTTTGCTTCTGCTTGGGCTTCTTCTCGTACCCTCTGTTTCTCCTTCATCCTTTTTTTTCTTGATGGATTTGTTGAAGCATATCCTGGGTTAGTGGTAAATGATATTTCTTTAATCGACACCCACTAATCCAATTTGTCATTTCTTCTCCTGCCGCAAGCTTGACAGCTCCGCTTTGTGATAGGTCACTAATAACAAAGGGTCCCATCCCTCGCTTTTTAAGTTTCTTGGCATGTTGCTTCAAGGTATACACAAGGACATAATCACTTGTTTTGCACTCTTTCGTGCCCACATGCTTGTCAAAAAACTCTTTTTGTCTTCTCTTTTTAGCATAGATCGAAGCTACAGCTCTCAAGCGAAGTTCATCTAGCTTTTCAAGATCATCTATTCTTGAAGAGAGATCATGCCCTGTCCATTCTAAACGTTTCGCTACTTGTAGAGTTGGAATTAAAAACTCTATGGGTAATATAGCATTTAGGCCAAACACCATGCTGTACGGTGTTGTTCCTATTGATGTTTTGTAAGCTACCCTGTATGCCCATAGTGTTGAGTGTAGCTGCTGATCCCAGTCTGTTCTTAACTCTGATACAATTTTAGTCAAAACCGTGCATAGTGTTTTATTTGTGGCCTCAGCTTGTCCATTTGCCTGTGGATGATATGCTTTCTTGGCCGCTTCTTCCGCCTCTTTCAGCTTCACGGCCTCTACGTCTTGGTACATTCTTTCTAAATGATCCTTGGGATCCTCGGCCTCTTTCCTTGAATGATGTTTCGTTCGAAGTCCCTTCAAGCTAGTAGGTACCCACTTTTTTGGGTCTTTTCCCTGCGCTTGCCTAGTGCGCTGATACGCGTGTTTTTCTCTTTCAAAATTTGCTTGCTTTTGAGCTGGCTCCTCTTGGTAGGCAGCCACTGCTTTGCTCTTCATCTCTTCCCTCCTAGCTCTTTTTTCTTCGTTGTTAGAGCTTTCACTGCTATGCTGCTCTGATGAGCTGTCATCGGATTCATCACCTGATTTAAATGATCGCTAACCAGATCTTGTAGATCTTGGAGAGGGTGGAGTTGCCAAGTTGCAGGCATTTCAACCTTCTCAGTTTTGATTACTTCCTCATGTGTAGTGGTTTGGTCTTTTTCTGTATCTTGCTCTTTATCAGTTTCATCCGCCTCTTTGTGAGTGTCCTCGGCTATCTATTCTGGTGTCGATTCAGCTTCCTTTTGGTGGGTGAACTCAGACCCTTTTTCCTTGTCAGTCTCGACCTCTTCAGTGGTCTCTTGGCCTGGCGGTAATGATGGTGGAGTGGGCATGGGTTAGTCCTGTTGTTCCGGCAGCCGTGAGGTGGGTCGGGGAGATGCCTGGCCTTGCTCTGAGTTGCTGCTTCCGCGTTTGCTACATCTAACTGCACTTGAATCTTCTGAAGTGACAGGGTTGTAGTTAGAAGTTCATTGGTAACTTCTGTCAATTGTTCATCTTTGGCTTTGCAAGCATCTGTGAGCTTCATAAGAAGTTCACCTAACTTCTCCATCTCCTTTTGTTGTTTATCTCTTGCTAGCTCATGTTGTTTAGCTTCAACTTTCAATTCCTGCACTTGTTTTTGTAGATCGATGATGACATTTAATATGTCTTCTAACTCTCCTTGGAGAGCGTCAATCACCATCTCTAGTTCTTTAGCCTTTGTGCTCCCGCTAAGTGCTGCTGATCGGAGTCTTTTTGTCATATCCTGCATTTGCCTTGCGTATTTGTTGACTTGCAGGATTACCCTCATCATTGGATTTCCAATCTTCATTTCTTGTGAGCTGTCTAGATGTCTCGGTAGTCTCTTGTGTCTCTCTCAGCGGCGTTGTGGTGGCAGCTGGTTGTTCTCTCCCTTGAGGTTGGGGTTGGCCTTCTTCTGCTTTGTCATCTTGAGGCTTCGTGGATCCTCGGCTGTCTCGTGCTGTGTGGAGGTAGAAGGTGTTTCCTCTGTTTGCTGTTCCTGTGTTTGCTCAAACCTTGTGGCCTCCTCTGGTGTAGGACTCGCTGCCCTTTCCGGCTCTGGTTCTTGTGCTTTGGCCTACTCCTATGTAGTGTCTTCTTTTTGTTCAAGCTCTGTTTCTTTTGTGGGCTTAGTTTTCTATGCCTTTTTCTACTAGTGATGGTGGTGGGCTTGGCATGGGGTGATCATGCTGTTCTGTAGCAGGTGAAGAAGGTCGGGGAGACATGTCACCTTGTTCATGCTGAGCTTCTCCTTGTGCGGTTGCTTCTTCTGCTTGTTTTTGTTGCTCCACCGCCTCTTTAGCTTTTCGTTCTGCTTCTTGGGCTTCTTTCAGCTTCAATGCTTCTGCCTCCTGATACATTCTTTTCAATAACTCTGTGGGATCTTTGGGCTAATTCCTAGCATGGTGCTTTGTTATTGGTCCTTTCAGTTCAATGGGTACCCACTTTGTAGGGTCCTTGCCTTGAGCTTGGCGGCTGTGTTCATAGGAGTGCTTTTCTCTTTTAAACCTGACTTGTTTCTATTGCGGCTCCTCCTAATGTGTTGCCACGGATTTTATTTTCATTCCCTCGATATGTGCTCTTCTTTCCTCATTATCGAAGCTTTCACTACTATGCCGTTATGGCGAGCTCTCAGCAGATTCTTCATTAGGCTTGTATGTTCTCTTGGTAGATTTTGTGGCTCAAGGGGAAGGTTGTGCAGACACGCTCCAAGTGTTCTGATCTAGGGCAGGTGGCAAGTTGTCTGCCATGCCAATAGTATGGTAGGCAAGTCTTGTGGAAACATCTGGTGCTCCCAGATATGTTATTTTACCCTCTTTCTTTGTCCCTTTCAGTGTGGACAACATGTACTCCGCGTGGTCTATAGGTTGCCTGGTTGTCAACTTGAGAACTTGTGTAAAAGTGGTCGCAACCGCATGATTGGGTGTCGTGTACCTTGGCGGTCTCTTGGCGAGGAAGTGGAAGTGTTGGTGGTATATTCTTGCAGGTTCTTCCACCTGTTTTTGGATGAGATCGGTAAATGTCGCAGCAGGGTTTCCTTAGTGAAGGTTCCTGCCATCTTTCTATCTCTTGCCCTTATGGTCATTCCTCATGTTGGCAATTTGAGAGCTTCTACCACTATCTCTTTTGTAATCACCACTTCAACTTTGTTCCCTTGCTGGTCAGAGATTTGGGTGGTTCCATCTTCCTTAAGCTTTTTGGAAATCCACATGGCTCTTGTTCGTAAAACTCTCTGAGGCCAAACCTTCTGTTGGCTTCTTTTGTCTCGGGCTTTGCGGCGACATCATAGACTTATTTTGGTAGAAGTTGCAGTCTACCTGATGTCCTTCTTCGCTCTTGAATCTAACTGTAAACATTGTTGTGTTATGCTCTTCAAACTGTTCTTTCGAGAGGTAGGTTGCTTTGGCAGTTTTGACTGAAATGGGGTCCAGTTGGTATGCTGGTAGCTCTTGCAGCTTCTCCTTTTGTGAGAGCTTCTTCTTGGCCTTCTTTGCAGCTTGCATGGCTCCTGTTGAGTGAATAGAGTGTCAAAGTTAGCAAATTTGGTAGATTCTTCTCTGAAATGTCCTTCAGTCTGAAACACTGACAAATTGAGTCCAATTTGCTTCAAATCAATTTTTGAACATGCCTAGATGCATAAAAACATGTAAAAGTCAAAATTATGAAGTCAAAACAAAAAGTTGCAACAAAAGTAAATAATCGTGATTATTTATAGCTGAGTATTTTTTTCAACTTCTTGCAATTTTGACATTATAGGCTTGAAGTATATACCAATTACATACTCTAAGTGAATTATGGGCTTATTTGGTGCACATGATGATAATGGTGCCTGATTTAGGCTTTAGGTCTTTGAAACAGTAGATGTAAAGAAAGTTTTGATATTTTGAGCTCTAAATTTGTTCAAACCTGGCTAGTGGGCTTAGGACATCATGTACTTTGGATCTATGATGGCAAAGTTGCAAATTTTCCCATCTTTGCAAAAAAGTAAATAATCACGATTATTAACTTTTTCATCCAAATGAACATCTTTCGGTGCAACTTGGTTGTAGGCATGGTGTAGACCCTGTGTATGTGATATGAGGTGATTTGGATCAAAAAATGTGGCTCATAACTCAGAATTTGGCTTGCAAGGACTTCCTTGCGTTTTTTTTTGGCAATTTTCCAAGTTAAAATTGATCATTTTGGTTCATACTTGAAATTTTGGCATGTAACAGGTGTGTACAAGTGATAGATGAGGTGATGATACAATTTTCAAGCCAAAATATTGCAAAAGTAAATAATCGCAATTATTTATAGCAGTCACCTTTTTCTTGCAAAACTTGAAAATTTTGACCTAACACATTCTATACACCTAAAACAAGTCCTAAATTGAATTCAGTAAAATTTGGTCTTACCGGCATCACTTCGTGCTTTGTCGACTCTGAAATCACCGAGTTTTGTGACTACATGGCCTGTAGAGTTGGTCAGTGACTTTTGATGCTATAGACTTGTCCGCAACATAGTCGTAAAGGAACTCATCCTATTTTGGCCCATTTGAAGTCAATTTGACCTCGTATGGTGAATTTGACGCTTTGTAGCCTTCGAGCCGTATTCTGCTTTTTGAGGGCTTGACTTGATTGATTTTATGAAACCAATCATATACTGTTTGAGGACAAATTGAACGGGTGCCCACCTGACCGGACACGTAGCCGGACAGCACATTTGTACTCTATTAATTGTCCGAGCTAGTGTAGTGATACTCCATGTAAATCCTAATTCTAGAGTAACAGGACAATTCCCTGAGTTGTACTGATGTCATGATAATTGTAAAGGTCCGTGTGAGCCGACCACTGGCCATTTAGAATTCCCTAGGTATAAAGGTCGACAACCTCTATGCATTCACGTATACAAATGCCAACGGAGTGCAAGTTTTGATGGTAGATAAGTATAAATGTGAGCAAAAACTTGTCGATCTAGTTGAATTATAACGATACACATACAAGGGTACTCCAATCCTTACTTACTTTTAGCCAAAAACGGTGCCAGAGTACACATAAGAGAGGATTCCACCAGGATTCTTTTCAAAACGAGACGAGAGCACGAGAGATGTCTTTCTAAGAGACCATGAGTTGGTTAGATTAGTGACTAAACCACAACGATTACGACCATATCAAGTGGCTAAAATGTGTCAAGACAAAGTACAGTGGGTCAAGGGATCCATATGCTCATGTGTCACTCTTCAAACAAGTTTTGAGAGCTGACCAGATTGCAGATTTTCATACTCAGTATGAGGGATTTGGGTAAACATTGGAAGGAACATCCTTGACTTGGTTCTAACCATTGAATAGGGATGATTTCCCAAACATAGCACAACTCTTGCAAGAACTCACAGAGGAGTTCTCAAAAAGGGGGATTAAGCACAACACGTTGTCACAACTCTACGCTTCCAAACAAAAAAAGACAGAGAGAGTGAAGGAAGCTCTGCTTCGCTTCAAACAATACATAGAGAGATGTCCTGTGAGAGAGTTACCACAAGATAAAAGATTATTAGTTCTCTTCATAGAGGGCTTGAGGAATGAAACTCTTAAAAAGGACCTACATTTGAAAGGATGTACGGCATTCGATCAAGTCACTAGAAAAGCTCTATATCTAGTTGACAATTGCAAGGCCTACGGAGAGATGAATGAAGATAAAAACAACGGGATCAGTAGTGCCTCATCTGTAAAGAGAGAATCAACAACAAAGAGAGATGTTCAAAATCCTTGGGAACCAATCATTGATCAAGTGGTTGAGGGGGTAATTAGAAGAATAAACCAAGGCTATATACAGAACTCGATTGTACGACAACCTCAATTGAGGATAAGTAATACTTGTGGATGGGATTATCCCACTCCATGGTGTAGAACTCAGCCAAAGCCACAATGTGTGCTAGGGAAACACACACCTCTTTTGAATGATGCTGGAGTAGTAGTCAACTGCACTCAGCCAACGTATGTTCCACAACCTGCAAGAAATCAGTACTCCATGGATGCGAATACACTCATGTTCATAGCCAATCATGAGTAGGGGTCAAAGAATATTTTTACCAGGTAAGAACAACCATTGGCTGGATCACCGGCTATGAAACAAGAAGGTCCATGCTATGAGTGGAGGTGATCATTGGGCAGGAAGTTGTCCAAACAAGGGTCCACAAATAGAAATATTTGGAATCTATGAACGTTGTGGGAGAGACCATCTACGCCAACACTGTGCTAAGAATCCAGACTACAAAGGTAAAGCAACAATGAATGTTGTAGGTGTGATGCCTTCTTCAAGCGGATCCAAGGTAGAACCCCTAAAGGAGAAAGCTGCTTTGGAAACTAAATTGAATCAAACAGGAGATCAGCTTAGACAAGAGCAAGAAAGGAACAAAAATGCAAAGGGACCTAAAGAGTCAAAGACTAACTCGGGAGGTTGAGTCTTAGTGGAAAAAGTGGTTGAACCTTTAGATGCAATTTTTAAATGCCTATGAAGCTAGGCTAAAACCTAACCAAACCCAGGAGGATAGATGGCTGAAATATCCTCACCGGGGGTATGAAAAAGAGAGGTTGCAAATCTCTAAAGACTTTACCATCTTCCATAGGAGAACACGAAACAATATAAGAGATTAAAATGGTACCTTCTCAGTGGAAAGCCACACCAAAAATGATGGATACCAAGAGATTGCACGAATTAATGTCTTCTCCTATACAATGCACACTTTATCTCTCAGAGCTACTATAAATTAGACCGCATCTATGGGGACAAATGGGCAAAAACCTGGAAAAGATGGGGTTGAAAATCCCTTTACTTGACCAACTTGCGGATTAAAACATGGATGGCACCTTGCCTAAGAAACCACAAACAAAGCCAGTACCAGTAAATAAGGTGGGTGACTACTGTGAAGGAGAAGAAGGAAACACCACCTTACCACTTGAGTACAAAGGCGTAAAGACGGTTGCTATACTAGATAGTGGGTAGGAATTGCCATTGCAAAGAGATATGGAAAAAATGGGAAAAGCCTGCTCTTACAAAAATTCGAATGAAACTGCAATTAGCAGATGGATATGTGGAGAAACCAATTGGAATATTGGAACAAATCATTGTATCCTCGTGTGGCACAGAGTATGAGCATACCTTTGCCATAATGAATTTTGACAAGAGCAGCAACTTTGATATCATATTGGGCAGACCATTCATGCGTCAGCTAAAAATGGTACAAGACTGGGGCTATGACTATATCTACTTGAGACAAAAAAGGTCATAATGAAAATCAATGTCAAAGATCATAGTTATAGAGATGTAGTGCGAACCCTGAGGGAAGACTTAAACTCCACAACGGATTTGGAAAGCAAAGTGCATATTTGGATGTACGGAGCTCTTGAGAGTGTAAGTCTTAGAAAGGAAGATTGCATCCTAGAGCGTTCAGTAGAAGATGAGACATATATTCTAAAGCCTTTTTCAGAGGAGTTATTTGAACCCTTTGGATGGGATCAAATACTGGTGACTCTTGATGTGTGTGTGAATGAGGCGACCCTGACTAAATGTTGCGATGAAGATAGGTATGATATAACTCCCTTATTTACGATAAAGGTGTTGAAGGAAGCTAATGAGGTTTGTGAGTGTGAAAGCAAAAAAGTTGAGACAGATTGCTACATCATGGAGCATGGTTCCAAGGTGCAAACAAAGGAAGCAGAGAAACCACAAGAATATGTCATCATTGACATACCTGTAGAAACAACAAAAGCTGTTTCAAAGAAGCCAACTCCACAAAAAGTGAAAATGAAAGCAGATAAAGGAAAAAAGTTTCTAAGCTCAACATCTAATGTTCAGAAAATGCAAGATCAAAAGAAGAACAGGGACAAAGAGAAGATCGACTGTCTCCTACGATGATCAAATTCAGCATATGCGGAGAAACAGGACTTAAAATCACATGTTCAGCTGTGATAGATCTTGAAGAAACAAAGAATCTAATGACTTATGCAACTTGGAGCATGATGGGAAAGCCACCAATCACCGAGCTAGAGAAGATCGTGTATACAAGTTCAAAAATGCCAATTCCTAGCTTTAGAGTGGCAAAAGTTGTACTCAAGTTGAGTACCGGAGAGTATAAGGATACTTTCAACATAAGGCAATAACACACACCTAGAGCTGAGTTTTTTTAGGTTTCCTAAATCCAAAATTTAGGGTACCCCAAGACTAGTTTCCAGAGACGAAAAAGTGACAAATTTGTTACTTTTGAGAGACCTTACCAGGGGCAAAAAGGGGATAAGTTGCACTAAGCCAAGTTGGGCTTGTTAAGTATTATCTTGAGAGTTTTGAGTGAGCCTTGACCGTGACAAATCATCCACCACCAGGGTTCTCTACTCCACTCAGAGACATGAAAAACGCAAGAAACGCTGCAATGCCTTCAATAGTGGGATTGGGAGAATACCTAGAGGAGAAGCATCCTCGGATCAACAGACCGAACGTGAGATTCGTCAAAGCCAATGAATCCATGAGAGTACTTACGGATTATGCTCATGAGAGCTTGCATAGGTTCACAAATGGAGATCCATATATCTTCTACAGATCTGTAGAACCCAATGTTGGAGACTTAACCACTCATAAGAACCTCTATGCATTCACGTATACATATTCCCATGAAGTTCAAGTTTTGATTGTAGATAAGTATGGTTGTGAGTACAAACTTATTGATTCAATTGACCTAGAGAGATATACGTACAAGGGTACTCCGATCTCTATTTACTTTCAACCAATAACGATGCCAGAGCACATATCTGAGAGGATTCCATCGGGATTCTCTTCGAGACGAGAGGAGAGAGCAAGAGACATCTTTCCAAGAGACCACGAATTGGTTATATTAGTGACTGAACCACAACGATTAAGACCATATCAAGTGGTTTGATGTGTTACAACAAAATACGATGGGTCGAAGGATCCATATGCTCATGTCTCACTCTTCAAACAAGTGTTGAGAGCTGAATAGATTGCAAAGTTCCATACTCAGTATGAGGGATTCAGGTTAAGATTGGAAGGGACAGCCTTGAGTTGGTTCCAACCACTAAATAGAGATGATTTACCCAACATAGCACAACTCTTATAAGAGTTAGTAGAGGAGTTCTCAAAAAGGGGAATCAAACACAATAATAGTGTCACAAATCTATGCATTCAAACAAAAACAAAACAAAAAGGTGAAGGAAGCTCTGCTTCGCTTCAAACAATACATAGAGAGATGTCCTGTGAGAGAGTTACCACAAGATAAAAGATTATTAGTTCTCTTCATAGAGGGCTTGAGGAATGAAACTCTTAAAAAGGACCTACATTTGAAAGGATGTACGGCATTCGATCAAGTCACTAGAAAATCTCTATATCTAGTTGACAATTGCAAGGCCTACGGAGAGATGAATGAAGATACAAACAACGGGATCAGTAGTGCCTTATCTGTAAAGAGAGAATCAACAACAAAGAGAGATGTTCAAACTTCTTGGGAACCAATCATTGATCAAGTGGTTGAGGGGGTAATTAAAAGAATAAACCAAGGCTATATACATAACTCGATTGTACGACAACCTCAATTGAGGATAAGTAATACTTGTGGATGGGATTATCCCACTCCATGGTGTAGCACTCAGCCAAAGCCACAGTGTGTGCTAGGGCAACACACACCTCTTTTGAATGATGCTGGAGTAGTAGTCAACTGCACTCAGCCAACGTATGTTCCACAACCTGCAAGAAATCAGTACTCCATGGATGCAAATACGCTCATGTTCATAGCCAATCATGAGTATGGGTCAAAGAATATTCTTACCAGGCAAGAACAACCATTGGTTGCATCACTGGCTATGAAACAAGAATGTCCATGCTATGAGTGTGGAGGTGATTATTGGGCACGAAGTTGTCCAAACAAGGGTCCACAAATAGAAATATTTGGATTCTGTGAACGTTGTGGGAGAGATTATCTACGCCAACATTGTGCTAAGAATCCAGACTACAAAGGGAAAGCAACAATGAATGTTGTAGGCGTGATGCCTTCATCAAGCGGATCCAAGGTAGAACCCGCCATTCGTTTAAATGAGATGACTCGATCTCAAGCTCAAGAGCTGCTAAAAATGCAATCGTTGAGGAGGAACCCACATTGCCTCCTCAAAAAGAAATCAAAATCATATCGGTGAGAACAAGAAGAAAATCATGGAAATCCAATCGAGACAAAATGAAAGCAAAGAGGCTGCAGGAGAAAGCTGCTTTGGAAACTAAATTGAATTAAACAAGAGAGCAGCTTAGACAAGAGCAAGAAAGGAACAAAAACGAAAAGGGACCTAAAGAGTCAAAGACTAACTCGAGAGGTTCAGTCTTGGTCACCAAAGTCTTTGAACCTTTGGATGTTATCTTGAAAGCTTATGATGCTAGGTTAAAGACCAACCAAACTAGGAGGATAGATGGCTAACGTACCCTCACCTGGGGTATGAAAAAGAGAGGTTGCAAATGTGCAAGGAGCTCATCTAGAAGGCCAAGCTCTTATGGAACCAGTTCAAGGTGCTCCAAAAACGGAGTTGCTAATCCATGAAAAAATCTAGGAATTGGAAAGTCATGGTAATGTAAACAAAGAGGAAGAGCCAGGAGTTGAGGCACCTTTAGTTTTACAAGGGAAATAGCCAATACCACAGATGGGATGGGCTCACAAGCAGTGATGCCTATTCCGGAGGTTGAAGAACCGTGGCCACAATCCTTATGGGAATCGATCGGAAACTGAGAAGATGGTAGTGCTACTTTACAGCCAACACCTATCCCTGAGATAAACATGGATCACAAATTCTTCGCAGGGGATATAAGATCTTTTTATGGGGATTTTGGGTCTATCGCATCTGAAGAGAGTAAACCACGCTCTCTAAATACTTTGCCATCTTTCATAGGAGAACTCAAAACAAAATTGGAGGTTGAAATGGTACCTTCTCAGTGTAAAGCCACACCAAATATGATGGATACCAAGAGCTTGCATGAATTGATGTCTTCTCCTATACAAGGCACACTTTATCTCTTAGAGCTACTAAAAATTAAACCGTATCTATGGGGCCAAATGGGCAAAACCTGGAAAACATGGGGTTGAAAATCCCTTCACATGACCAACTTACGGACAGAAACATGGATGACACCTTGCCTAAGAAGCCATAGACAAAGCCTGTACCAGTAAATAAGGTGGGTGTTTAATGTGAAGGAGAAGAAGGAAACACCACCTTACCACTTGATTACAAAGGAGTAAATACAATTGCTATATTAGATAGTGCAGCAAGAATTGTCATTGCAACCAAAGAAATATGAAAAAAATGAGGAAAGCTTGCTCTTACGAAAACTCGAATGAAACCAAAGAAATATTAGATAGTGCAGCAAGAATTGTCATTGCAACCAAAGAAATATGAAAAAAATGAGGAAAGCCTGCTCTTACGAAAACTCGAATGAAACTGCAATTAGCAAATGGATACGTGGAGAGACCGATAGGAATATTAGAATAAATCATTGTATCCTTGTGTGGCATTGAGTATGAGCACACCTTTGCCATAATGAATTTTGACGAGGAAAACAACTTCGATATCATATTGGGCAGACCATTCATGCGTCAACTTAAAATTGTACAAGATTGGGGATATGACTATATCTATTTGAGACACAAGGATGTCACTACGAAGATCAGTGTTACGGATCATAGTTATAGAGATGCAGAACGAACCCCGGGGGAAGAATTAAACTCCACAATTGATTTGGAAAGCAAAGCACATATTTGGATGTACGGAGATCCTGAGAGTGTAAGTCTGAGGAAGGAGGATTGTATTTTCGATTGACCTATGGAGGACACACACTACATTCCAAAACCATTCCCAGAGGAGTTATTTGAGCCCTTTGGATGGGATCAAATACTGGCCACTCTTGATGTGTGTGTGAATGAGGTGACCTTGACTAAATTTTGCGATGAAGATGGGTATGATTTAACTCCCTTGTTTACGATAAAGGTGTTGAAGGAAGCTAATGAATTTTGTGAGTGTGAAAGCAGAAAACGTGAGACAAATAGCTACATCCTCGAGCATGATGCCAAATTGCACATGAAGAAAGCAAAGCAACAACGAGAATATGTCATCATTGACATACCTGAAGAATCAACAAAATTTGGTTCAAAGAAGCAGACTCCAGGAAAAGAGAAAATAAAAGGAGATGAAGAAGCAAAGTTTCCAAGCTCATTAAATGTTTAGCAAATGCCAGATCAAAAGAAGAACAGGGACAATGAAGAAGATTGCCTGTCTCCTACGATAATCAAATTTAGCATATGCAAAGAAACAGTACTTAAAATTACATGTTCAGCTGTGACAGATCCAGAAGCAACAAAGAATCTAATGACATATGGAACTTGGATCATGATGGGAAAGCCGCCAATCACGAAGCTAGAGGGGATCGTGTACACAAGTTCAAAAATGTCAATTCCTAGCTTTGGCATGGCAAAAGCCGTACTCAAGTTGAGTACTAGGGAGTACAATGATATTTTCTACATAATTGAATCCCATTATATCAAAGAGAGTCTGATCTTGACAAAAAGCTGGGGGAACATGTTCTTTCAACCACAAGGAAAATCTTCAGCAACAACACCATAAAAAATCCCAAAAGCAGCTCAAGTCAATGCAAAAAAGGAGCAACCAACCATCACGAAAAAAGGTAAAGCAAAGGTAAAATTTAAAGTAAATCAACCTCGCAAGGCAACTTTACCCTCAACGATCTTCCATCAAACTTCCCGCGAAGCCTCTACATTAAGAGCCAAACCATCGGCAATGCAATGGATATCGAGACAAAAAGTCTATCAACCAACGTTTCCATCACATCAAAGAATTAGGAAGAAGCCGAAGCGAATCAATCGAGTGCTTCTATCCAAAGAGCACATCAAAGTCAAAGACACTATTTGGATACATGAAACACAAGTTCAACATCAACAACGAAAGGTGACAGGGTGGGTAGCATCAAATGAGTCAAGCATTGCGCCAAAAAGCCTAAAGTAATCACTGGACCTACCCACCTCAACCAACGTGTTCTACAAAGAGCAAGATGCGCTAAAAATGCAGCACAAACAACTCAAATAGGAGAAAGAAAAACCACAAAAGGCAGAAGAAAAGACCTTCCAAGCAAGAAATGCGACAAGTTTGGGTACGAAAGTCAGATGCTAGTCAAATAACCCAAGAAAGACAGGTGAAGTAGCGGATGGTACCAGTAAAGCTACTCAAAGCACAAGGATTTTCTGAAGGTAACACTCAAATATGGTTACCAAAAATTATAGCTCAATCTAGAACAACAAAGAGAAATCATGCAGCACAAGCTTCTATCTTAAGGCAAGCAATGACAACCAAAAGCCAACTGATGCCAATTGCAACCAAGACTGCTCCAATATACATATGGATACCTCGTCATCAACTAGAGAATCAAGGATTCTACAATGGAAATAATCAGTTATGGCTACCAAAGCCTAGTGTCCATTAAGTCATCGAGCAAAAGAAGAAAATGCAAAAGACGATCACACAAGGATCAAAGACAAGGTGGGTTCCAAAATCGCTCATGGAAACTCAATCACAAAAAACCCACACATCTTGACAACCACTTCTCATAGGAGACAAAGCAAAGGCTACATCAGTCTCTACAGCAGCTGAAGAACCTATGTAACATTTAATGGCCTAATAACTTATGTGTAGCAGAAATTAGCATGAACATAGTGGGCATTTCATTAGAATAGATTCCTAATGAGAATTACAAGAGTGCTTGGGTGGAGAGAGCAACAAAAAGCATAACACCTAGTTAGATAGCATCAACAATACTTTCAAAAGAGAGAGAAATTACGCTATTGACAACAGTTGAGGACCGGATTTGCATGGAGCCGGTCCCCCTCCAAAAGGCTTTGTATTATGGTTTCTCCCATCAAGAGAGACATTGTACAATACAATTCTTTGTGTTCCTTCAAGACTAGCTAGTGCAATGAAGATGAAAGCTTCATGCACTAAGCAAAACACTTAACAAACACAAATTTAATTATCCCCGTTCTCAGACCCAAGACCTCACACACCTTCGAAGATGGTGATAGCTAGCAGGGTATGAGAGTAGATTGAGAGGAAGAAGGAGTATCTTACGAGAAAGATGTACATCTCCTCACATAATCACTCATATTAGCATAGATTTAGCTTAGTAATTAGCTTGGTAGAGGAGATGAGCATGCATTGAAGCTTGGCTCTTGGTTGGATTTGCATCCACATGCCAAGAGTGTGTTGATGTAGGCTTCTATCTCACAAGCTTGGAGTAGGTGATGAGCTCTCCATTAAAGCTTGGGAAGAGATAGTCTTCTTTGCTTCACACATAGACTGTGTGTGTGTGTGTGTGTGTGTGTGTGTGTGTGTGTGTGTGTGTGTGTGATAATGCCTTGCAAAAATCAGCCCCCTCTCTCTCTTGGGCGAGCCCTCTTGCTATTTGCTCTTGCTCAACCCTCATTGGACCTCCCCAAGTCAAGCCTATCACAATTAAGCAGCATAAGTGATAGCCTTCTGACATGTGTCCCCCTTTCCCCTTTTGTGAGAGTCTTAGGTAATTTAATAATTAAACTAAACTCTCATTGGACCCCTTTGCCTCCTGGCCAATAGGAATCAGGCAAGCCATTGGGCTCCTGAATGCTCATTGGACCCCTTGGGAGACTGCCCAATAGTCATCTAGGAGACTTAATTCTCATTGGTTATTTTTATTAAGTGTTTTTAAATTAATTAAACTAGATTTACTCTAGTCGAATTCTCATTGGTCCACCTCCAAGGCCATCCAATAGGAATTGGGCACACCTTGTGGGCATCTGGGCTAGGGAGCTGACATGTGTCCCTAATTCCCTTTGTGTAAAGGGAGCCTGTGTGTGTGTGTGTGTGTGTGTGTGACTTTCTCTCTCATCCCCTAGAAGAAGGGCTCGCCCCCTCCCATGTAGGGATTGCAAAGACTTTTTTGGTACACACAAAGCATCCAATTTCCCCTAGGGTTGACCTTTGGACACAACCTTTGAATTTTGGAACCTTAGCATTTTGGAAGTCTTAATGGGCTGAACCTTAGGGTCTTTTTAGCCCATTGTTGCACATGGATCTGTTGTAGATGGCCCCCCCTTTGGATCCCTATTTTCCCTCCTTTGGATCCCTACTGTGGCCGGTCTGCTAGCTTAACCAATATTCTAGCTTTTTCTCCCCTGGCACTTCCACACATTAAATGATCAGTTTAATATGACAAAATCATTTAGGAGAATTAGATATTGATTATTATGAAATTACCTCTTGTTGGGGTATACAGCCCAATGTGGTCGCCCAGGTAAGTGGGCAGGCCGCCAGGTATGTACACATATTCTTTTGTAAAAACCTAATAAGAACTCACTATGCTCTACACATCAAAGTAGAGCGAGTTCACCATATCGTCGTGCTCTTCTTCTCGCACTCTCTCTCGCGTCGCACTTCCGCTCGTACTCCTTCAACTGGTATCAGAGCTCAGATCGAGGCTCCGGGCAGCACTGCAGGAGGCTAGAGTCACCAACTCAGATTGGAGTGAAATTCAACAGGCGAAGACACGGCCCCAAATCTCGTGGGAAGGCTCAAAGGGCTTAGTGTTGTCAGAATTTCATTCTGAGGTCATCTCGGCCACCGTTCGGCTTCGACAAAGGTCTACGTAGGCCATTTTTGACTACGTGGTCTCAGCGGGTGCAGATCTGACTCTGCAAATTTGGGGTTTTCGGCCTACGACTACAGGTGCTGAGGATATCGACACTCCTAGAGTGTTGATTTGTGGCTGTCTACACATCGAAGGACGGCTCACAGTTCTTGGAGGTGTGTCACATACCACACGGGCGCATCTACACACAGACTGTAGGCGACATCCACTAGTTCATCAGGTAGCTTGTGTTTGCTGCTTGATATTCCAGATTTCATCCTGACATTGCAGGTACTTCCACATGGGATGTATTGTCAGAGATGATGTATGTTTGTTGAGGGTTTGCTGGCTGTGAGTCACGCAGCAAACAACTGCCGCAGCGGTTACAGAATATAGTGGGAAATTTGTGGATGTATGACTTTGTGGGAAGTCTATGTACTGTCAGATTTATTGCAGCCTTTGTTGAGGGTCGAGTGAGGTTTTATTGAGCTGGGGGATTCTTGAATGTTGAGATCCTTTCGGTGATACAGGTCTTGGAGCGATCCCTCGAGCACCCTTAGATAGGCAGCTAGGATGTATTGACTGTGAGTTAGACAGTTGGGATTGCATCTTTGCTTTACTGCCATTGAGGCATTGTTGCAGTCTATGCTTACATGATAGTCAGAGACAGTACAGGTGCAGGACAGGTTTACCCGCAGCCTACAGTGTCAGAGAGACAGTGGTTTTTTGAGCTGTTTTTTGGTCTGTTTTTAGTACACCAGAGCCATTTTACAAAGGAGACTCTGCCAAAATTTCTGCAGAATGTGAAGCTTTCTTGGTTCATTTGACAGGTTGATATTGGTTCAGAGGTCAGTTTACAGGGGAAACTCTGCCGAATTTTTCCCAGGAAAGTAAACTACTGTGAAGCGTAGCTATGGCTGGATCACAGGACACTGCTCTTTACAATATCAAGAAGCTGGATGGAACCAATTTCCCATTGTGTAAGAAGCAGATTTGGCACGTGTTGGTACAAAAGAAGCAGATAAAACCTATAAAGCTCAAGAGGATAAAACCAGAAGATATGGACGAAGATGAATGGAGCGAAATGGATGAATTGGCACTTTCTACCATTATGTTGACTTTGGCAAAAAGCGTTTACTTCAATGTAGCAGACGAGATGTCGGCTTATCAAGCATGGTTAAAACTGAGTGATCTTTATGAGAAGCAGAGTGCAGCTTCACAGGTATACTGGCTTAAGAAGCTTGTTGACTTGAAGATTAAAGAAGGGACACCTATGTACAATCATCTGAATGAATTCAACACAATCTACAGTCAGTTGTCAGCTCAAGGTGTCAAGTTTGATGAACCTGTTAGAGCTATGTTCCTGTTGATCACATTGCCAGAAAGTTGGGACACTTTTCGCACAGCTTTGAGTAATTCTGCACCTCCAAATGGTTTGAACATAGCAGGTGTAGAAGGAAGTCTGCTTACTGAAGAAACCAATAGAAAGACAATGGACAAAGGCAAAGGAACAGCCTTAGTTGTCAGGGGAAGGACCAAAGAAAAGTACAAAGGTGGAAAGAGGAATCAGTCTCGTAGCAAGTCCCGCAGTGCTAAAGGCAAGAGTGACATAGAATGCTACCATTGTGGCAAGAAGGGTCACATGAAAAGAGACTGCAGAGAATGGAAAGCAGAAAAAGGCAAAGAGAAAGCTGAAGACCATGGTGAGAAGAACAAGTCCTCAGTGAAGATTCAAGAAATAAATGTGACAAACACTGTTGCAGAGGATGACAGTCTAGCGTCATGAGACATCTACTTCTTGAAGAATACAATGGACTCAGCTCTTCTTACAGCATCTGATGGAAAGACACTGAGTGGCTGGATTATAGACTCAGGGGCATCACTTCATGTGTCTCCAAACAAGGACTGGTTTACCTCTTATGTGACCACTAAAGATCATGTTCGGCTAGGCAATGGGCAGACATGTGAGATCTTAGGTGTTGGAGATGTTCAATTGAAGTTTCAGAATGGCTCTTCTTTCACGCTGAAGAATGTGAGACATGTTCCCGCAATTACAAAGAGCTTGATCAGCACAGGTTTACTTGATGATGCTGGCTATGTCACCACTTTTGGACAGAACATGTGGAAGATATCCAAGGGTTCTATGAAAATAGCACATGGAGTAAAGTCTGGAGGACTTTACATGATTTATGTATCAAATGTCTCTAAAAATGTAATCAATGTAACCGAGCAGCCGAACGTTTCTTTGTGGCATAGCCGGTTAGGACATATGTCCAAGAAGGGAATGGAAATCTTGTCTCGTTCTGGTTAGTTGCCTGGCTTTTTATTTAATGATTTTGAATTCTGTGAACATTGTTTGTATGGTAAGCAAACACAGCAGCCACATAAGCATAGAAGCAATAGAAGAGATACACAGTTGGCACTTGTTCATAGTGATTTGTGTGGACCTATGCCTAACCTATCTCTAGGGGGAGCTTCTTACTTTATGACATTTATAGATGATTACTTGAGGAAAGTATGGGTTTACTTTCTCAAACACAAGGATGAAGCGTTTAGTGTTTTCAAAACGTTTGTGACACTTGTGGAGAATCAGAGTGGCAAGAAGCTTAAATGCTTACGCACTGACAATGGTGGAGAGTATGTTTCAAAGGCCTTTCAGGACTTTTGTGAGTCAAAAGGTATAAAACGTGAACTTACTGCTCCTTACAATCCTCCTCAAAATGGTGTTGCTGAGAGGATGAATAGGACCATACAAGAGAAGGTCAGAAGTATGTTGTCTAATGCACAACTGCCAAATGGGTTTTGGGCTGAAGCTGTTCATCTTGTAAATAGATCTCCTAGCAAGGTTTTGCAGAAGGATTTAGTGCCAGAGATGGTATGGTCAGGCAAAATGCCCTCATACAAGCATCTCAGAGTCTTTGGCTGTGAGGCATATACTCACGTTCCAAAGGAATTTAGGAACAAACTTGAGCCAAAGAGTAGAAAGTGCATGTTTCTAGGCTATGGTAATTCTGGTGAGATGGGGTACAGACTTTGGGATCCCGAATCCAGAAAGGTTGTCCGCAGCAATGATGTTCACTTTAATGAATCCAAATATCATTCTAAACCAGAGAGGGTTGAGGAGATTAGAAGAGTTGTCTTCCAAGAAGATGGACCTGCACGTGCAAGACAAAATGTCAGGGCTCAAGAGGAGCAAGGACAGGATAGAGTGGAACCATAGGTTGTGGCTGAGCCTGAGCCACCTATTGTGCGTAGATCTGGACGTGTCACGCGACCTCCTGATAGGTTTGTTCCATCTATGAACTATGTCATGTTGACTGATTGCAATGAGCCTTCATGTTACAAGGAAGCAGTGCAAATGAAGGACTCCGGGAATTGGCAATTGGCCATGCAGTCAGAGATGACAGCTCTGCATAAAAACAAGACATGGAAGCTAGTTAAATTACCACAGGGCAAAAAGGCTCTACCTTGTAAATGGGTTTACAGGTATAAGATCACCGCTCATGATAGTCAGCCAAAGGTCAAAGCAAGGCTTGTTGCCAAGGGCTTTAAGCAAGAACAAGGCATTGACTTTGATGAAGTCTTCTCTCCGGTGGTCAAGATGACTACATTGAGATGCTTTCTTGCATTGGTTGCCATATTAGATTTGGTGTTGCACCAAATGGATGTCAAGACAACGTTCTTGCATGGTGATTTAGATGTGGAAATTTACATGCAGTAGCCAGAAGGGTTTGTTGAGAAAGGCAAGGAAGATTGGGTATGCCAGTTGTTAAAGAGTCTTTATGGATTAAAACAATCACCGAGGGCATGGTACATAAATTCCACAAGTTTATGCTTTCTCAAGGCTACAAACGTAGTGAGTTCGATCACTGTCTATATACAAAGAAGGCTAAGGATGGTAGTTGGTTGATCCTTATTTTGTATGTGGATGACATGTTGATTGCTGGCAAGCACTTGGAAGAAATTTCAGCTTTGAAGTCAAAGATGGAAAAATCGTTTGACATGAAAGTCATGGGTGAGGCAAGTCATATACTTGGTATGCGCATTGAGAGAGACAGATCAAAGAAGTTGATTTGGTTATCTCAAACAGAGTATATTGACAAGGTTTTGCAACGTTTCAATATGGAGAAGGGAAAGGAACTGAGTGTTCCATTGCCACCATATGTGAAAGTTAGCAAACAAGATTGTCCTGTGTGTGAGGAAGAACAGGCTGAAATGGATAAGATTCCATATGCGTCTGCAGTGGGTAGTTTGATGTATGCAATGATTGCTACTTGCCCAGACATTGCATTTGCAGTGGGAGTAGTAAGTCGATACATGTCAAACCCAGGCAAGAAACATTGGGAGGCAGTGAAAGGAATATTGAGATACCTGAAAGCTACAAAGAGTATGCGTATATGCTATGGGAGTCACGAGCTAAGTGTAAAGGGTTTTACAGACTCAGATTATGCAGGTGACTTAGACAACCGAAGGTCTACGTCAGGGTATGTCTTTACATTGGCTGGTGGAGCAGTATCATGGCGTTCTAGATTACAAGATTGTGTTACTCAGTCTACTACAGAGGCTGAATATGTTGCAGCATCAGAGGCATGCAAAGAATCAATTTGGCTTAATCGACTAGTAACAGATTTGGGAATCAAAGAAGAGATGCCTGTGTTATATTGTGATAGTCAAAGTGCTATACAATTGGCTCGCAATCCAGTTTATCACTCAAAGACAAAGCATGTGGATGTGAAGTATCATTTCATCAGGGAAATTCTTGAGGATAAGCAACTTCAGCTTGTCAAAGTTCACACCACAGAAAATCCTGCTGATCTACTTACAAAAGGACTTCCCTCAGAGAGCTTTGCGCATTTTCACAAGCAGTTAGGTGTAGGGTAGTACATCACTTCTCTACATCTCTTGTATATTAGCTTGTATAGTAGCTTCTCTCACATTTAAAGTACCACATTGGACTTTAAGTGGGAGGTTGTTGGGGTATAAAGCCCAATGTGGTCGCCCAGGTAAGTGGGCGGGCCGCTAGGTATGTACACATATTCTTTTGTAAAAACCTAATAAGAACTCACTATGCTCTACACATCAAAGTAGAGCGAGTTCACCATATCGTCGTGCTCTTCTTCTCGCACTCTCTCTTGCGTCGCACTTCCGCTCGTACTGCTTCACCTCTCTCTTGAAATCATAGTCGTCCTCGACTATGGTGTAGAGAAGATAAAGAATATTCATGAGTCCTTTTCTTAGCGGGTAGAGGATCCCTATATTACCCTACGACATCATTCCATAATGGATGACTAGTCCATTTGGCGCTTGAGAGCCTAAGGCTGCCGCAAGCATGTTTGCACATTAGTCCTATCAGTCTTCCATAGTAGAGTGACAAGCTCTACTTGGTGTTTGGGAGACGTCGTCTCCACAAACTTGATCTAAGCATGCATACTACTTCATTTTTGTGCACAATAAAGAAAAAGAAAGTCTTATAAGACAAAAAACTTTGTTCATTTTTAACATTTTGTACATTTTCTTACTCTTGGGAAGCATTGTAAGCATTGACAAGGTTTAGGTTATCCTTTAATTTTATGCCTTGCATCCATCTAGCATCTTCAAAAGGATAATTCTTAAACTTAATAAGATATCGTCGGATAGTCTTACTGTCTCTTAATACCTTGTCTTCATGTCGGAGAATGGACTCGGGCTGCAGCACCTCCTCTTGGTCCTCGATCTCCGGTGGGTCTTCAATAGTTGGTTCTTGAGGTGGCTCTCCTTTGTAAGGCTTTAATAGGCTCACATGGAAAGCATTGTGTATGAGCCAATGATTGGGAAACTTGAGTTGATAGGACATCCCATTGATTGGCCTAAGAATCTGGAAGGGACCATAGTACCTTTTTGCTAGTTTAGCATAGTACTTTTGGTGGCCCGTAGGATTCTTGCCCATCGTGTGCCTTAATCGAGCCTTGGGAAACTTTAACAAGACCCAATCGTTTTCTTTAAAGGCTTGGGCTCTTCTGTGCTTGTCAGCAGTAGCCTTTTGCCTTTGCTGTGAGATAGAGATAGCATCCTTAATCTTTTGAAAATATTCTTGTAGGTCTCGGCTATACTCATCTGCAACGAAGATCTTCCCATGTACTTTAAGTAGCAAGGGACTTTTTGATCTTCTCTCAATTACCTCGAAAGGTGCTTTTCCCGTGGACGTATGTACAGTGTTATTGTAAGCATACTCCACTAAGGGTAAGTACTTCTCCCATTGGGATCTTTGATCTACTTCCGTTGCATAGGCTTTTAGTAGATCGAGAATGGTTAGGTTAGCTATTTCACTTTGGCCATCTGTTTGTGGATGATAGGCCGAAGAGAAGCTTAGCCTTGTCCGTAAATTCTCAAAGAGACCCTTCCAAAAATTACTGGTCATTCTAGGATCTCTATCCGACACTATGGACATTGGCAAGCCATGGTACTTGAAAATTTGTGAAATGAAGAGGGTTGCCATTTGATGGGCTTTGATAGTCTTTTTGACAGGTATAAAATGAGCTTGTTTACTGAACCTGTCTACTATCGTCCATATTCCCATATTCCCATGGATAGACTTAGGCAATCCAAAGATAAAATCCATGGATATGCTCTCCCTTGGTGAATTAGGGAGTGACAAGGGTTGAAGCAATCCAAGTTGCTTCCCTCTATCAAATTTTGTCTTTTGGCATACCACACATTTAGAAACATACTCTTGTATGTTCACTTTCATGGTAGGCCAATAGAAATATGTTTCAATTCCCTTTAAGGTAGACTGAATCCCTCTATGCCCCGCATAAGGTGGAGCATGAGATTCATACATTACTTTCTCACGTAGTGAGTTAGTAACGCATAGTCTATTGCCATAGAGAAGATAACCATCTTGTAAGGTAAATGGTTCTTCTTTCTTCCCTAATGCAAGGGCTGAAATCACATCTCTAAAATCGGGATCAATAGCGTACTCATCTATCATTGAAGATAGATCATTGTGAGTTGCTATGGAAACCGCGTTCACTCTCGGTCGTCTTGAGAGTGCATCAGCTACTTGATTATGCTTGCCAGCAATGTGAGCAATATGAAAATGAAATTGCGAAAGGAAATTTTCCCACCTCATTTGTTTGTCAGAGAGCTTGGTCTGCGTCATGAAGTACTTAAGACTTTGGTGATCCATTCGCAGAATGAAAGGAGTCCCCAATAAATAGTGCTTCCATGAGTCTAAGGCATGTAGAACTGCAAGGAGTTCCTTTTCATATATTCCTAGAGCTTGCTCAACAGGGTTGAGCCTTCGACTTTCATAGCCTATGGCGTGCCATTCTTGGAGCAAAACAGCTCCAAGGCAATCACGACAAGCATCACATTGGACCTCAAATGGTTTTGAGAGATCCGGTAGTGTAAGCACAGGTTGAGAGATAAGCTTTTCTTTACGCTTTTCAAAAGCATTGTTCTCCTTAGCAGACCATGTATACCTAACGCTTTTCTTTGTTAGGTCATGTAATGGTCCCGCAATTTGTGAGAACTTTTCTATGAAGCGTCTATAGTATGCAGACATACCTATAAAGCTTCTTAGTTCATGAAGATTCCTTGGTTTAGGCCATCCTTTTATTACCTCTAACTTTGATGGATCCATTTGGATGCCATCTTGAGAGATAATATGACCTAAATACTGAATCTCTTGCAAGAAAAATTCACTTTTCTTTCGATTAACATAAAGTTTATTCTCTCTCAAAACTTGAAATATTACCTGGAGGTGTTGCTTGTGTTCCTCCAATGAATTAGAGTAGATGATAATATCATCAAAGAACACTCCAGTGAAGGTTGAACGATGAGGCCTGAACAGTTTCTCCATCAAGCGGTTAAATGTGGCTGGTGCATTGGTCAAGCCAAAAGGCATGACAATGTATTCATAAAGACCAAATGTGGTGTGAAATGCGGTCTTTACAATGTCTTGATCAACTATCCTTATTTGATGATAGCCACTTTTTAGATCAATCCTACTGAAGTAGGTCGATCCTTGTAGCTTATCAAATAGGTCTTCTACCTGTGGAACGGGAAACCTATTCTTGCTAGTGATCCTATTTAGTGCTCTATAGTCGACACACATATGATATGTGTCGTCTTTCTTTTGCACTAATAGCACAGGGGAGAAAAATGGAGATGAGCTTGGCCTAACCATACCCTTCTGAACTAACTCATGCACTTGCTGCATAATCTCCTCTTGTTGAGCTTGAGAAACTCTATAAGGAGGTTTGTTAGGCGGTGAACTTCCTGGAAGAAGTTCAATTGCATGGTCATCATTACCTCGTTTAGGAGGTAGCTCACAAGGGATGTCGTCAATAAAAACATCTTGAAACCCCTTGAGAAAATTGGATAACTCTAATTCCTTTTGGTTGCTTTTATTTTCTTTTGCTAAAGAATTAGGTTCATTTTGAGACTCTTTAACAAAAATCATGTACACGGAAATAGAGCTCTTTATTGACTTGTTGAAAGCTGGTGTATGTACAATGGGGATAGTGTTACCCATTTCCTTAGCATCTATATACATGTCTTTTTCCCTGAACTTAAAGGAGATTCTCCTTTCAGGAAATTTAACATTGGCAACCAGGCGGTCAAACCATGGTGCCCCTAGGATTACATCCTCATGTTTGAGAGGAGAGATAACGAAGTCCTCTTTATCCACATAGCCTTGGACATGAAGCCTCAATTTCCCGATTAAGGGTGTGACTGAAGCTTCTTGCCCCTTGAAGGCACTGTCTGCGGGTAGGACATCTCCCATCTCATAGGATTGTATGCCTAGCTTGGTGGCCAACTCTATAGATATAAAATTGTGAGTAGAACCAAGGTCAAAGAGAATAAAGCATCATGTTCTCTTAACTTTCCCCAAGCATGGCATAGAGGAGATCCTTTGTGATGAGTTTGGTGAGTCTCTTCCTCTTGGATTTCAACCAAGGAAGCTCTAGGAGGATCGTGGCGGTTGTTCTTTTGGGGACAAGCGCGGTACGCATGTCCTTGTTCGCCGCACTTGAAACACCGGTTATCCTTGCGATAACGCTCAAGCTCTTCAGGAGAGAGTTTGTTCTTACCTTTGTAAACTCCCTTCTCTTTAGCTTTGTTGGAGTTGCCCTTAGGAGACTTTTGGACATTGTCCTTCCCCTTAGTCTCATTGGAACCATTGTTTTCCGGGGCTTTATTATTTATTTTAGCCCCCGTTTGGAAATTGATTTGTGAGGCCACCATAGTATGGTGTATTACCGCCGATATGGTACGTGGCCTTTGGGAGTTGACATACTCTGCCATTTCTTCGGTTAAGCCCGCACAAAATTGTTGCTTTTGCTCTCCAAAATCCAACTTTTTAAAGACAATGGCTTTGAGTTGTAGTTCCCAAAACTTGTCTACATATTTGTGGATGGATTCATTGGGAGAGAGCTTTAAGCTTCTCCATTCGGTGAGTACTTTGTCTTTGGCATCGGTGGCCAAAAACGGCTTCATAATGGAAGCTCTCAAAGCTTTCCATGTTCGTGGAGCTTCACCGTTGGCTCGTAGGCTAGACCACCATTGCCTGGAGGACTTTTGAAAGTGCATAGCTACATGGCGTAGCTTAGAGGACTCCGTGAAGCCCTAATCTCCAAACGCCACATAGAACTGTTGGATAAAGGCCAAGACTTTGTCCGTAGCACCAAAGGTGCCATCATAGGTAAGGAAAGAGATGCTCTTTCCTCCCTCTTTGAATTTCTTCAACTTGGACGATCTCTTCCATGCGGTATAGGATTTCCTATGGCCTCTTCTTTTTGATGGTTCAAAGGTTGCACCATCACTTTCTTCAGAAGGTGAAGAATTTGAAGAAGGTGGAGAAGAGGGTGACCTCTTTCTCACCTTTTTCTTGTCTTGATCTTCGTCGTCTTCACCATAGCTTTCATAAGAGGAAGAGGATGAAGAAGATGGAGAAGAGGGTGTCCTCTTTCTCGCCTTTTTCTTCTCTTGCTTTTTATCATCTCTCTTTGAATTATGGCGTGGAGAAGAGTGTGATGGTCTCCTCCGCTTTGGTGGTGATGGACAGCGTTTAACCCGCCGTCTTCGTGGAGCCATCTCTACCGAGGTGGCGGGAGACTCGCTTCTTTCTCGTTCCTTCGGTGGAGGCTCTTGAGTTGTCCTTTGGGAAGGAGATGCATCATCAAGAAGTAAATTCTTGAGCCCTTCATATGGATTCTCTTCTTCTTCCCGAATCGGAGAGAGACCTCTTTTGGGAGTCTCACAAGGAGGCTTCCTAGGTATTCTCTCGTCATGGTGATGAGCTTGGAGAATCTCGTGAGCACGAAGCTACCGTTGCACTTCACTTTGGAGAGATGGATTGCCCATGGCTTGTTGAAGCCTAGAAACAAGATAGTTAACAAGCATTGAAGCATCATTAGTAGCTTGCTCATGAACAAAATCAAAGTTATCAACATTAATTTCACTCTCTGTACTATTGTCAGCCATTCTAACAACTTTTAAGTGTAAACTTTTTAGGTGTACTTTGGCACTTCAAGCCCTAGTTGCTACTCCTCTTTACCCCTTTAGAAAAAGCACTCAAGCTACTGTACCCGCGGCTCGAATACCATTAATTGCAAGGAATAGAAGAGAGGGTCTTTCGACACCAAAACAACACCGGCTCTTGTCAAGATTCTAATAGCTCAATAGTGGTTAAGCCGCAGGCAAGCCCCGTAGGACTCCACTATTAAGACCATAGCTCTCGACGGTGATGCCCTGTTAACTGCACCAAAACAGCACCGGCTCCTGTCAAGCTTCTAATAGCTCAATAGTGGTTAAGCCGTAGGCAAGCCCCGTAGGACTCCACTATTAAGACCATAGCTCTCGACGGTGATGCCCCGTTAATTGCACGAAGGTAGGCGCACTGCAAGGCTGAAAAATCCCTATTCTACTTACTCACAGGCAATTAATAATACCAACCATTTATAGCTAGCTTGAGGACCTCCCTTCTTGAGAAAGAAAAAAGAAACCTTGTTGCTATGATACCAATGTAACATTTAATGGCCTAATAACTTATGTGTAGCAGAAATTAGCATGAACATAGTGGGCATTTCATTAGAATAGATTCCTAATGAGAATTATAAGAGTGCTTCGGTGGAGAGAGCAACAAAAAGCATAACACCTAGTTAGATAGCATCAACAATACTTTCAAAAGAGAGAGAAATTAAGCTATTGACAATAGTTGAGGACCGGATTTGCATGGAGCCGGTCCCCCCTCCAAAAGGCTTTATACTATGGTTTCTCCCATCAAGAGAGACATTGTACAATACAATTCTTTGTGTTCCTTCAAGACTAGCTAGTGCAATGAAGATGAAAGATTCATGCACTAAGCAAAACACTTAACAAACACAACTTTAATTATCCCCGTTCTCAGACCCAAGACCTCACACACCTTCGAAGATGGTGATAGCTAGCAGGGTATGAGAGTAGATTGAGAGGAAGAAGGAGTATCTTACGAGAAAGATGTACATCTCCTCACATAATCACTCATATGAGCATAGCTTTAGCTTAGTAATTAGCTTGGTAGAGGAGATGAGCATGCATTGAAGCTTGGATCTTGGTTGGATTTGCATCCACATGCCAAGAGTGTGTTGATGTAGGCTTCTATCTCACAAGCTTGGAGTAGGTGATGAGCTCTCCATTAAAGCTTGGGAAGAGATAGTCTTCTTTGCTTCACACATAGACTGTGTGTGTGTGTGTGTGTGTGTGTGTGTGTGTGTGTGTGTGTGCGTGTGATAATGCCTTGCAAAAATCAGCCCCCTCTCTCTCTTGGGCGAGCCCTCTTGCTATTTGCTCTTGCTCAGCCCTCATTGGACCTCCCCAAGTCAAGCCTATCACAATTAAGCAGCATAAGTGATAGCCTTCTGACATGTGTCCCCCTTTCCCCTTTTGTGAGAGTCTTAAGTAATTTAATAATTAAACTAAAATCTCATTGGACCCCTTTGCCTCCTGGCCAATAGGAATCAGGCAAGCCATTGGGCTCCTAAATGCTCATTGGACCCCTTGGGAGACTGCCCAATAGTCATCTAGGAGACTTAATTCTCATTGGTTATTTTTATTAAGTGTTTTTAAATTAATTAAACTAGATTTACTCTAGTCGAATTCTCATTGGTCCACCTCCAAGGCCATCCAATAGGAATTGGGCACACCTTGTGGGCATCTGGGCTAGGGAGCTGACATGTGTCCCTAATTCCCTTTGTGTAAAGGGAGCTTGTGTGTGTGTGTGTGTGTGTGTGTGACTTTCTCTCTCATCCCCTAGAAGAAGGGCTCGCCCCCTCCCATGTAGGGATTGCAAAGACTTTTTTGGTACACACAAAGCATCCAATTTCCCCTAGGGTTGACATTTGGACACAACCTTTGAATTTTGGAACCTTAGCATTTTGGAAGTCTTAATGGACTGAACCTTAGGGTCTTTTTATCCCATTGTTGCACATGGCTCTTTTGGAGATGGCCCCCCCTTTGGATCCCTATTTTCCCTCCTTTGGATCCCTACTGTGGCCGGTCTGCTAGCTTAACCAATATTCTAGCTTTTTCTCCCCTGGCACTTCCCCACATTAAATGATCAGTTTAATATGAGAAAATCATTTAGGAGAATTAGATATTGATTATTATGACAACCTATTTCACAAAGCAATGTGAACATACGACAAGCAAGTCAAGAGGAACCAAAATTTTCCAACCTTATCGACAAAATGGTGACCTCCAAAGACCAACACAATGGAAGAGGCGTAAATTTCCAGAACTTATGGAATTGGGTTTCTGGCCTTGAACAGGTAATTCCAAGTTGCCATTGAAAATACATGGCATAAAAGTCAGAGTCGGGAAGCTAAGCCACTAAATGAGCGAGACATTAGTCCCAAACCTTCATGTAATATTCTATATGGTCTAAGCATCTTAGATATTCTAGGTACTGCTCAAGCTGGAAGAGTTGATCATAATTAGGTTGTGTTGCTCATGCTGGTATAGGTGAGCATAAGAGTCAAAGTCATTGTAGTATAGTGGTAAGTGAAGGAGGAAGTCCAAAAGACACTCACACACTCAACATAGTGACGTATGAGTGGAGAATCTTCCACATCAAAAACCCTTCGTGGAAACGTGGAAGCTATTGAGACATCCTTCGATGTCACATGTGCTACATGTGTTCCTTTAAGTACCCATCAACTCCATCTCTTACACTATATGCTTTTGTTCGAAGATTTCTCATAAGCATATAGAGTGTCCCATAATTGACACTTGCATTAGACACTCTTCTTTTGTTTCTCCCAAGCACTCACCTTGCATGACAGGTACTTCAAGTCCAAATGCTCAACTCCAATAAGAGCGTATACCAAAGGCACTTTTTTCCCACCGGGTTTTTTTGGTCATCCAGGTTTTAAGACCCTAATCTAGAAACTCTCATCATCATATTCTTGTATATATTCCTTCTACATCAGCAATAAAGAAATGGCTACCCAAATCAATTGACAACGACTTGGAGCAAAAATTGCAGATCTGCATATGCTTATCAAGAGAATCTTTTATCTCCTTCAAGGGCAAAAACAAAGCTCCATCAGAAAATGGCAAGTCAAAGAATGGCCTAGAACCTCAAGCAAAGACAAATTCCGCAAGAGAGTCATCAGCAACAATCAAAAGTAGCTTACAAAGTGCTTCAACATTGGCTAACTATTGTGGAAAACTCAAATTGCAGTGGACCTTGAAAGTAAATCCTTCATAAAGTCCACATCCCAAAGAGGATCAGTTCCACAACATAGACACATCAACATCCATCTTCATAGTGGCCAAGATTGGCAACAAAGAGGCGAATTCACATCAAGAAGAAAAGTTGCCTCGAAAATCAAAGATCAATGATGTAATCACGTATCAGCAACATGGCAGATATGAATCACTCAAGGAAGGGGGGAGTATCATCACCGCCAAAGCTCTTCCAAAGCTAAAGACCAACTTTGAAGACAAAGATTCAACAAGCAATGGAAAGAGGACGAATGTCATACAAAGACAACAGACAAACAATGATAACTTCAACACAAAAGCTCCCAACAACAAAACTTAAGAAGTTCCATAGTGCTAAAGCTAGTGAAGTATTGCAAGTCAATGGCAAAGACATAAACATCAAAAGAACTCTTCATGGCAGATATGAATCACTCAAGGAAGGGGGGAGCATCATCAACGACAAAGCACTTCCCAAGCTGATGTCGAATCTTGAAGACACAGCTGAAGACAATCCTATGACAAGAATGCACAAGGTCGGGTCAAGGAACGACACAAATTAGGAAGGGGAGAATGTTTGAGGACAAATCGAGAGGACAAACCGAACGGGCGCCCACCTGGCCGGACACGTAGCCGGACACCACATTTGTACTCTATTAATTGTCCGCGCTAGTGTAGTAATACTCTATGTAAATCCTAATTCTAGAGTAACAGGTCAATTTCCAGAGTTTTAATGATGTCATGATAATTGTAGAGGTCCGTGTGTTGCATCCTTTGATAGTCGCTATTCTTGATGTCAATGACTGACTTGTTGCCTTCTTGTATGTGGAATAACTGACTACATTTACTCTAGCTCCTGTATCAACCAAAGCATTTGTGTTATGATTGTTGAGCTGTACTTTGATGCAAAGGTCCATTCCATCTAACCATTCATCATCCGTTGACACTGCATCTTTCTGCAATTCCCATTATCGGTCATCTATTTCTAGAGTGTTGATGGGAATAGGTATTTGTTGATTCTTGAGAGCAGCTTCCCTTTTGAGTACCCGAAGTCGAGCTTCCTCTTGTGCTTCATCAATAACATGCTGTCGTTTCATCTTTCTTTGCTTGGTTGCATGCATTCTTTCTAGAAATTCATTGGTTAGCGGCAAATTGTACTTCTTTAAACGACATCCACTAATTCAATTAGCCATTGGTTCACCATCTAGGGTGGACAACTTAACTGCTCCACTTGCAGATACATCTTTAATGATAAACGGTTCGTCTTCCTTTTTCTTAAACTTGGGGAATGTGTTGCTTAAGGGAATAGACTAAATTAAGTTTCCTTTTTTGAAGATTTTTGTAATTAGATGGGAATCAAAAAACTATTTTTTTTTTGCTTTTGTGAATAGATGTGAGTTACAACAATTAGCCTTTGCTCATCTAGCTTCTCTAAATCTTCAAGTATCTTTGACAATTCATGTCCACTCCACTCAAGATCCTTAGCTACCCTTAATGTCGACAATAGAAACTCTATTGCAATATGGCATCAAGACCATAAACAAGGTTAAAGGGTGTAGCATTTAAAGCTGTTTTGAATGAAACTCGATAAGCCCATAGAGCAACATGGAGATTCATTTCCGAGTCTCTCCTTCTTGAACTAACCACTTTAGTCAATATCGAGCTATTAATTTTATTCGTATGCTCAGCTTGTCCGTTTGCTTGTGGTGATAGGGAGCTGACTTGTTATGGATGACCATAAATTCATTAAGCAGATATTTGATAACCTCATTGAGAAAATGAGTTCTCCTATTATTGACAATTTCTATTGGTAGTCCATATCTTGTGAATACATACTCATATAAGAATGTGACAGTGGTTCTGGAATCATTCTTTTGAGTTGCTTTAGCCTCGGCCCCGGCCTCGGCCCACTTAGTCAAATAGTCCGTCGCTACAATGATATATTGAGATTGGGTTCTATAAGCAGGTGGCTGTATTGTCCCAACAAAGTCTATACCCCATTTTGCAAAAGCTCTAGCTCCCATCATTGGTATTAAGGACATGCTATCTACACGTGTTGACATTTTTCCTAGTTGACAAGCATCACACCTTCAAATAAATTCTTTGGCATTTGCAAAAAGTGTTGGCCACCATATGCCTACCATTAAGATTGCTCTTGCGGTGGTCTCAGTAGAAAAGTGACCTCCAGCTAATCCAGCATGTGCTTTTTCTATAATTGGAATATATTCGTTTTCATTTGCACAAAGACACAAATATTGATCCTTACCTCTTTGATACAATTGGTTTGCAATAAGAGCATAGTCTCTTGCTTCTGTTTCTATCACTCTTTGATGGCATTTACTTATATCCTCAAGAAATGTTCAGCTTGATAAGTAAGTAACTAGATACTTACTCCACTTGGGAACATGTGACATTTGGAACAACGTTACATGAGGTATGGGTGTTTGTTTCTGACATCAAGGACAATCCTTTACAAAAGAGCGAACATCACTCCTCGTAGTTGGCCAAAATACTCCAAGTCTCAAGATCCTTTGCATAATTTGGCCTTTTGCAAAGTGAAGTCCTACTATGGTAATATGTGCTTGACTTAGGTATTGGGTTTTCTCTTCAGGATTAATACATATAAGAGCAATATTCCATCTCGATTTCTTTTGTATAGCCTACCAGCTAGTAATTGATACATAGCCGATTGCTCAATTAATCCGATTGTAATAGGAAGTGGTATTTGCGAAGTGGTCATCAATGATACCATATTTTTTGACCATCGAGGTATCATTTCCATGGAGTACAGATAGGCATCTGGTAGATCATCATCTACTCCTTTAGGTGGTTCCCTTGAAACAATCTTAGACAAATGATGTGCTCTTTGATGAGTAGTGCCCTTTTATACAACCACAATGAAATCAAATTCTAGAAGAATGATGAACCATCTCACTATTCTTCCTGTGTTGCATGGCTTGTTGACCAAATACAATAAGGCTTGGTGGTCCACAAAGAACACAAATTTGTTTGCTAATAGGTAATGTCTATACATTTTTACGGTATAGATCATCCCTAATTATTCCCTTTTGGTGGTGGTATAATTCTTTTTCGCCATGTTCAACTGTCGGCTAGCATAAGAAATAGGAAAATCAATTTTCTCGTCTCCTAGTTGAGCTAGTATACACCCTATGGCAAAATTGGAAGCATCTACATGTATGTGGAATATCTTATTCCAGTATGGTGCTTTCAATATTGGAGATGAAGTGAGAGCTTGCTTAAGCTTCATGAAGGATTCTTCACATTCATCAGTCCATTCAAAGTGTGTAATCAAGTTATACATGGGTTTTGTAATTATAACGTACATGTAAATGAACTGTCTGTAATATCCACAATGTCCCATGAAGGCTTGAACCCCCTTGACTATTGTTGGTCAAGGCAAACTAGCAATAACATGAATTTTATCCATGTCAGTAGCTATGTCATTTTTAGACACTATATCTCTAAGAATTTTCCCTTGTCTACCCATGAATGTGCACTTTTTAGGATTTAGGCAAATCCTATAAAATCTACATTTTTAAAATACCTTTTTGAGGTGTTCAAAATGATCAGCCCGGATTGATGAATGTATGTATAGATCATCCATATAAACTTCCAAGAATTTCCTCATATATTCTTTAAAAGCATGGCTCATCAATGTTTGAAAGGTGGCAGGAGCATTAGTTAACCCAAAAGGAATAACCCGATAGGCAAAAATACCCCATTCGGTTGTGAAAGCAATTTTATGCTGATCTTTTGGGCCAACGAAAAGTTGATTGTATCCCAAAAAACCATCTAAGAAGCTGTAAGCATATTTTTCTGCAACTCGTCCTAAAACATGCTTAGTGATTGGAAGAGGAAATTTGTCTCTAATGGCAGCTGCATTCACTTTCTTGAGGTTGACACACACTCGTAATTTTCATTCTTCTTGGGTACTACCACAATTGGAGACACCCAATCTGTGTGTTCAATTTCATGAATGAATTCGGATTCCTTTAGTTTTTCAATCTCTTCTTTGATCTTTCTAGAAAATGTTTCATTGTATGTGTATGGCCTTTGTCTACTTGGTTTCGTATCATCTCTCATGGGTATGGTATGTTGACAGATTTCTGGATCAACACCCTTGAGATCCTTGTAAGACCAAGCAAAGATATCTTGGTATTATTTCAGTAAGCTTAGCAAAAGATCTTCTTCTTCTTCTTCTTCTATTAGGTCATTTTCAATGTATACAGGTCTAGGCTCTTCTTTTGGTTCAGAAAGATCTATCTTTTTTGCATTTTCAGGCCCTTCGTAGGACTCGCCCTGTTTTCTTAGTTCTCCAACAAGTTGTTCGACTATGATTTTTTGATCTTGGAGAGTATATTTCTTGTAATGGGATGGAACACTCATTACATATTTACCATCCTCTTCTGTGGTTCCCATTTGGTCGTATATATCTCCTTTAGAGCTTTTTTCAACTCTTGATACTTCTTTTTCCACTCAACTCATGTCATGGTTGACTCCTTGTTCTATTTTTTTGGCTTTGCTTGAGTATCCTTCCTCGTTTTTCTCGATGTTTTTGACAATTCTAGATTTTTGTTTGAAGGATATGTGCCAGTGATTTTGTCCTTGACACAATCATGTGCGTCTATCTCTATCGTGAACTGTGTTCTATTGGAGACTGATGGCATAGGTCTAGTTTTCACGTTTCTGGTGTCGCTTTTACGTATATACCATTTCCGTCTTCTCAATTTTTAGTTTGGAAAGTCAAAAAACTTTTCCTCCTCTCCTTTCATGAGTAGCTTAGCTCTCACATGTTCTTTTTTCGACCCCGAATCATCTGAGGTAGCTGAATGTTCTTCTAACCTATGTTACCATATACATGTGGTAGTGATGTGTGTGAACAAACTAGGACCACCGGGGCATTTTTTCCCTCTTTAGGAAGTTTTTTCCCCTGAGCATTGTATATACGCCCATCACTCTAGGGCTATCTATCTTTCCATTGCACACTAAGTAACACACTCTCTATTGTGTGTCTTGAGCTTCCTTCGTCTTCTCCAAGCTGTGTGCGTTTCTCTACAACCCTAATTCCAACAATTGGTATCAGAGCAGGTTGCATCCTCCCGGGCTTAGTCGCAAGCTGCTCTAGCACACGCCTGCTAACTTTCTCTGATTTTAGTGAACTTTGGCGAGCGTTTGTAGGTCGACAAATATTTCAGGGAAGCTCGTTGAGCCTGGTCTGCTTAGATTTTTGATTCGGGTTCATTTCGGCCTCCGTTTCCACTACAGGGAAGTGCTGCACAGGCTATTTCATCATTTTGTGCAACGTTTCTGTCAGTGCCATTTTCTGCATAACAGGTGCCTTACAGTCTTCTATGGTTTGTACTATATAACACGTGTTGTTCCCACTCCGTTTCTCCTATTTTTGGGCAGTTTTCACATCAGGTGCAACATTTACCATGGCTGACAACAACACAGATGTCTTCAAGATGTTTGCTGCTGAGGAAAGGTTGGATGGGGATTACCCTATGTGGGCTTATATGATGCAACACGTTCTTGTGTCAAAGGGCGTTTGAATATTGTGTAGGGCATTGATGTACGTCCTGGTTCTGAGGATGTAGGTGATGTTGAGGATGTTGTAGGTCTTGCTGCAAGGATTGCTGCTATTAGAGTTGTTTTGCCTATGGCAGAACAATCTGGTTGGGATGTAAAGGATGCGCAGGCTCATGCATTGATTGCGTTGTCTGTGAAGCGCACCATTGTTCCTCACATCCATTCAACAAAATCTACAAAACAGGCTTGGGATATTTTGGCTAGTCTTTATGCAAGTCACAATGAGGCTAAAATTGCTTTGCTGCATAAAGAGCTGGAGTCAAAGATTATGCATGAGAAAGATGATATGGACACTTTCCTTGCTAGTGTCAAGGATATCAATGAGCAACTTATTTCTGTAGGTGAAGTCATTTCAGACAGTTCCCTTGTGCAGACTGTTCTTGATGCCTTACCAGATTCTTACCAGACTTTTGTACTTGGAGACTTATGACCCAAGGAAATTCAGAAGTTTTCAAGTTTGATGCATTATGCACATTGCTGTTGCAAGAGTCACTTTCCAAAAAAACAAGACTAGACAGCGTGTAGTTGAACAGGCTTTTATTGCTTCTCAAAGAAAGGGTGGCAATAGCAATGCAACCACTTATTATGGTTCTACTGCGAGTGGCAAAACTTCTGTTCCTAATGCTTCTGCAAGTAGGACTTCGTTTGGCAATTCTCGTGATAAGGGCAAAAAGAAGATGCGTTGCCATTATTGTAAACCTATTGATCACTTGATCAAGCAGTGTCCTAAGTTGAAGGCCAAAGAGGCTAAGAAGAAAGAGGGTGGTTTCATTGCAAATGCTGGTTCCACTACAAATGCAGCCATTGTTGAATCTTCTTTGAAAGGAGACTCTGATGCTGATGTCAATACAGAATGGGCTTTTAGTGCAAAGTGCACTTACAATCCTATTGTCCATGATGCATGCTTGTCAGCTGCTGTAGATTCACATGTGTGGTATTTCGATAGTGGTGCTACAAAGCACATTACCTCACATCGTGAATTGTTCACCTCTCTTGAGTCTGTCCCTCATGGAAATTCAATCACTTGTGCCAACAATGCCTCTTATCCGGTTCAGGGAGTTGGAAAGATTGTGCTTACTACTGCAAATGGCAGTTCCTTCACACTTGTTGATGCATTTTATGTACCTAGGATCAAGAAGAATCTCTTGTCTGTATCCGCACTTGCTAGACTTGGACTTGTAGTCAAATTTGTGGATGATAGATGTACAGTTCATGATCTCAGTTTTGGTGATGAAATTGTTGCATCTGGACTTTTGTGCTATGGGCTATATAAGCTCACTTTGTATGACAAGTGTGGAAAAATTCTTGCAAATGTTGTTGCAGATTCAAGGGCTATTTCAGATGCAAAACTTTGGCATGCACGTTTTGGTCATCTTAATTTTGTCAGTTTGCTGCGTTTGCAGAAATCTAATATGGTTACTTCTTTTTCGTCTCTTGAAGCACCTGTCAAACATGTTTGTGAAGGTCGTATTTAGGGTAAGATGCAGCATTCTAAGTTTCCAAAGGATGGTTCAGTTCGGGCCACATGTAGGCTGAAGCTTGTGCATAGTGATGTTTGTGGGCCCATGCAAACTCCGTCCTTGGGCAATTACATGTACTTCGTGACTTTCATTGATGATTACTCCAGGCATGCATGGGTATTTCCGCTTAAAGCAAAGTCCGAAGTTTTTATGTGCTTCAAACAATTTCTGGCTATGGCTGAAAATGTCTCGAAATGTACTATGGACACCCTCCATTTCGATCGAGGGGGGGAGTATATGTCTCATGAATTCAATGCATTTTTAGCTAGTCGTGGAATAAAACACCAATGCACAGTGCCTTATACACAACAGCAAAATGGTGTTGCTAAGAGGAAAAACATGTCACTTACGGAAATGGCACGATGTATGGTCAAAAGTCAAGCTTTGACCCATTCTCTTTGGCTTGAGGCCATCATGTGTGCCACTTATGTACTAAACAGGTGTCCTCCAAAAGCTTTACAATCTATCACTCCATATGAAGCATTGCATGATAGAAAGCCTTCTATTGAGCACATGGGTGTTTTTGGCTGTTTGGCATATGCTTTGGGTGCCACAAACACAATGCAAAAATTAGATGATAAGGCTGTCAAATGTATTTTTGTTGGTTATAGTGCTGAAAGCAAAGGTTACAGGTTGTATCATCCGCAAACAAAACGTATTCTGGTTTCACAGGATGTAGTGTTTGTGGAAGATTTTGTTCAGCCCTTGCTATCATGTACTAGAGACAGTAATGTAAGCTCACAAGACATTTATGACACTTTGTTGCCTCTTTTCAGTGGTGGAAATACGAATGTAATTTCTAATAAGGCAAGGGTTTCTGAAAATGTTACAGATCAGCCTATTCTTGATGCAGATGTACATGATGTACTAGATGAGGAAAGGACCGAAAATGAGCAGGCTAGAGGTATGCCAAAATGGCTGGTGCACACTTTGCGTGACAGTAAATTGGATGCACCTTTTTCTAGTCGTACTCAATCAGGCTCTCGCCATGCATCTTATGCATCAGATTGTTATGCTTTGGCTATGTCTAGCTTACATGATGTTGAGGAGCCTCTGTCTTTTGATGAAGCACAGAATTCAAAAAATTGGATGGCTGCCATACAATCAGAATATGATGCACTTATAGAAAATGACACATGGAATTTATGTGATTTGCCTCCTGGCAAAAAGGCCATTGGTACGAAGTGGGTTTACAAGTTGAAACGCAAGCCGGATGGTGAGATCGATTTCCATAAGGCTTGACTTGTTGCAAAGGGTTATGCACAGCAAAAAGGCATAGATTATGAAGAGACTTTTGCTCCCACTTGTCGTATGACTACTGTGCGTTTTCTATGTGCATTGGCAGCTCATTCTGGTTGGGATGTACATCAATCAGACATTGTTACTGCTTTCTTGAATGGTGACATATTTGAGAAAGTTTATGTAACGCAACCTCGCGGTTTTTTCATAAAAGGACAAGAGGACAAAGTGTGCAGATGTAAGAAGGATTTGTATGGGTTGAAGCAATCTCCTCATGCTTGGCATGAGAAAGCTGGCACTCATTTGGTCAAACAAGGCTTTCGTAACAGTCCAACAGAAAGCACATTGTATGTAAAGCGTGAGGGTGATGTACTTCTCATTGTGTTCTTTATGTAGATGATTTGCTGATCACTGGACCAAATGAGAGACATATTGCTGAATTTAAGGTTGATTTGAATGCTACTTTCAAGATGAAAGATTTGGGGTTGTTGCATCATTATTTGGGCATACAGTTTAAGCAGTGTGGTGGTGGTATTTCCTTGTGTTAGAAAAGTTACATAGATACATTGCTATGTAAGTTTGGACTTGAGGATTCCAAACCTATTGCCACTCCCATGGAAACAGGCTTGAAGTTGAGTCTACATGATGTTGGAGATCCTGTTGATGTCACTCTTTATCAAACTGTTCTTGGCTGCCTCATTTATGTATGCAACACGAGGCCGGATATTCAATTTACAGTCTCACAGGTCAGCAGATTTATGCATAGCCCATGGTCTAAGCATTGGCAGGCTGTCAAGAGGATTTTCTGCTACCTTAGTGGCACTTTACATCTTGGCTTGTTTTATCCCAAGGGGGGATCATTGCCGCCAGACTTACATGCTTTTTCGGACTCAAATTGGGCTGGTTGTTTTGGCACGTGAGTGTCCACAAGTGGTTTTTGTTTCATGCTTGGCAGTTCATGTATATCATGGTTGAGCAAGAAGCAACCTACTGTGGCCACTTCGAGTTCTGAGGTTGAGTACAGGGCAGTCTTCACAACTACCGTTGAGTGTGTATGGCTCAGATGCCTTATGGCTGATTTGGGTGTTGGACAGGACTGCCAACACTATCTAGCACATTGGCAATTGCGAGCAACCCAGTTTTTCATGCTCGCACAAAGCACATTGAGGTGCATTACCACTATGTTAGGGACAGGCTCTCAATAGGAGAGGCTCTCGACAGGAGAGATCATTTTGGCTTATGTGCCAACACAAGACAACCTTGCAGATCTTTTCACAAAGGCGTTGTCTCGTGAGAAGCTTGAAGCTTTTCGCAGCTTTGGGCTTACTCCCCTTTGTGGACTGATCATGTCCTTAGGGCATGGCACTTCCCATTACTCATGTGCCAGCTCTCATTCACCGCATCACTTGAGGGGCGATTTGTTACCATATACATGTGGTAGTGATGTGTGTGAACACAGTAGGACCGCCGGGGAATTTTTTCCCTCTTTAGGAGGTTTTTCCCCCTGAGCATTGTATATACATCCATCACTCTAGGGCTATCTATCTTTCCATTTCACATTAAGTAACACACTCTCTATTGTGTGCCTTGAGCTTCCTTCATCTTCTCCAAGCTGCGTGCGTTTCTTTGCAACCCTAATTCCAAAAACTCATCTGTTGCATCATAATAGAGGTCTGAAAAGACTTGTTGAGCTTTCATTAAAATCTTGGTTCCTCAATTGATCTTCAATGTGGAGGATTGAAATCATTTGGATGGGAATTATGTAATAGCCATCCTCATTGCAAAATTGAGTAGGCATAGACATATTCACACATACATCCATTGTTGCTAAAATTTGAGTCCACTCAAATGGCTCAAACAAATGCTCTGGAAAGGCTTCAGGTACATATGCTTTGTCGGTGCAATCCCTTTCTAAAATACATTCTTCTCTTTTTAAGCTCCCGTTTTTTGAAGCTCCGCACATCCAAATAGGAGTGTCTTTGTTCAACCAAGATGGAAGCTTAGAGCCAAAGAGACTGAATTGAACTCTTGTATGGGCATTTTCATGACATCTCTATAAGTGTGATCTTTTTAGATTAACCCTTGTTATTGATCCCACTTGCTTCAAGTACAGATAATTGTTCCCCAATCTTGGGTGAACTGTACCTGTTGCATGAAAGGTCTTCCCAATATGATTTCATAATTGAGTTTCTTCCCAAAGTCTACTATGGCAAAAGTGTGTTGATATTCAATCCCACAGGAATTAACTATCACTTTTTCAAGCAGTCCTAAGGGTCTTTCAATGTGTCCATCATCCAATTGCAATTTCATTCGAGTTTGTCTAATGGCTGGTTGTCCCTAGGATTCCCATACTGCTTTTGTGGCTATGGCTATGCCCGCCCCACTATCGAGTATTGCCATGGTTTCTATGTCATTATTATTCACTGGAAGGGTGGTGTTTCCTTCTTCCCCTTCGTAGTATTCTCCGACTTTGTTCATTGGAATAGGTAGAATCTCTTTGTTATCCATTTTGTGTTTCAATTTTCCTAAATTTTTTGCGATTAGCCCCGTTATCCCCACCTTCTCTAGAGTTTTCTATAGATCATGCCATAAATATGGTCTGATTTTGGACAGTTCTCCCAAAGTAAGAGTGCATTGGATGGGTGTAGACATGATTGAATGAATGTTGTCTACTTCTAGGGTATGTTCTGCTCTTTTTACCTGAGTGGTCTTACACACTATGAATTCATCTTTGTTATCTCCCAAGTATGAGGGTAATGTTTTCAAGGTCACTGTTTTAGACCTTCCCGAAGCTTCAGATCCGCAATCCCCATACAAGGATTATACATCCATGTCCATATCAGGAGGTAGGTTATCTAACCAAACTTCCTCTATAGGAGCTGACTTTAGAGTTAGGCTCCCATCATTGATCTCTGTAACTTTTTCCCATAAGTGTTCTGGCTAGTCTTCCTCTACGAATGGAATTTTGTCCAACACATCTTCGCTGTCTGGCACTATAAGTTCTGGCTCTTTTGTTTTAAGGTGGGGTTCTACCACCATGTCGGATTTTTCTTGATTGTCTCTCACCACAAGCTCCTCAGGTTTTGCCATACTTTTGAGCTTGGGTTTTTGTTTTTCCAGAATTTCTTGCGTGATTCTTACCAAATTTTGATAAGCTTCAAGCTTAGCTGCTTCCATGTCCAGAGAAGGACAGTTTTTCATTTGTTTTCCATGTTTTGGCTTGCTTGGTAGGCTTCCAAGGCTGCATTAATAGGCTAAAAAATTTTATCAACCAAAATTGATCCTCCAGATTTCACGGTGGTTTCTTTGATTTCTCTTTCAGTTTCTTTCACCTTTTCCTGGAATAACTTTTTTGCTTTCTCCTCGATTTCAATCCGTTGTTTCTGTTTTGTCATCTCATACCTTTTGCTTCTGCCTCTTTTGGTCTTTTGAGAGGAAATTTTTGTATTCTCCGAATCATCAAAGGAGTTATGCTACTTTTTCTTAGCCTGAGCTCTAGTGATTACCTTGATTGGAACAATCGGTTCAATCTCAAATGAGCTAGTAGGTATCACTTGGACTACGTTTACTACTGTTTTAACCTTGCTTAAAGGATTCTTTGGACAATCTTCCAAAAACTGTCCTCCTTTTTTACAACATTTATGGAATAAGATTCTACTAGTGTTAACCCTCACGCACATTCCTATCGCCTAAGACGGACGCCGTATTATTTATTTGGTAGAGTCAGGTACCGAGCTTATCGGTCCAATTTGAAAAGGGTAAGAGTGATCGCCGATGAGAGGTGCACTCTAATTGGAACATTCAAAGGATTAGTTGGCTAAGGATGGGCGCCCAAGTGTGAATGGGGCGAGCTCATATAAAAGTCAACTAAACCTAAAATTCACTTATTCTCTCATTTGTGCAATTGAAGAGTGCTCTTGCTCCATCTCCATCTTCTTCTTCTTCATCTCCTTGTGTGTATGTGTGTATGCATGAGAGAGAGAGAGAGAGAGAGAGAGAGAGAGAGAGAGAGAGAGAGAGAGAGAGAGAGAGAGAGAGAGAGAGAGAGAGTGAGAGAGAGCATTACGACGACGGCATGGCAGCGGCGAAGCGGTTGAGCGTAGCGCAGGGGCGGGTCCTTCTTCTTTGCGGTGAAGAATCCTCCGCGACAACAAGCATAGAGCGGTGAGTGACACACCATCGCCATCTTTGAGCTTACTAGTTTAAGCTAGTTGCATGGTTGGAGCCATTTGTGGCTCGCACACAGTGTATCGGCAAGTTCCTTGCATTGACGCATGTGACATATGCACACATTTTTGGCCGGCTGCTGAGGAAATGCCATACACTAAGTTACCAATGCTATTTTCCACTTATAAAATTCATAAGCATAAGTTCATGTGGATATCCGATGCCTCCAATTGTGTTTTTTTTTAATATCACCAAGGATATTACTTTTTGCCTTGACCTTATACTATCTGAATTTGAGCTTATTTGTGCCACTAAATAGAAAATCTGCCAGGACTTCCTATATGTTCAGTATAATCCCTTCTAGCTCACAGAAAACTCTACAGAGGTCTCGCTTAACCTTCCTCAACAGACCTTCCACATCTTTACTGCTGACATCACACAATGTTACAAAAATATTCCCCTTGATGGGGATCTTGGCCTTAAGGCTGTTCTTGCCAAGGTTGAGTGGCACGTGTATTTCTTTGTTAATGAGGTTTTGAAAGATACTGTGTTTTCTCTGTGATAAGGTGTTAGTATTAAGGTTGTTAGTTCTGTGTAATGTAAAGTACAGTAAGTAGGAAGTAGATCTGTTAGAGCTAATGAAGTGTGTTAGTGTGTAACAGTGGGTGCATTAGTTGTAAGTAGGTAGGTAGAGTGTGTCTGTGCTCACGCGCAGGCCGCGGTCACCTTATCCCAATAAAAATAAAAATAAAATAAAAATAAAATAAAAATAATTTTTTTTTAAAAGGTAGGACCGGGATCGGGAATATCTCCCAAACCCAAGCATAGACCCAAACCCAAGCTCACGCTCAGGCTTAGGCCTCAGTCGTCCTTTAAAAATACGTATTTTAGCTTCACACGTAGCTAAAAATTGACTTTTTTGAGGCCCAACGGAGCTTCAGGTGATCGAATGTTGTGTTGTAAAGCACACCACAACCCTCTGAGTGATACGCTCGTTTCGAGCTATCACACACTTTAATAAAAAAACCGATCATTAAAAAACATCAGCAAACATTAAAAACATTAAAAAATGAGTGAAAATGGACACCTAAAAAAGTAAGCGGTTAACCTTCAAGGTTATTCGCCGACGCTTGTAGGGTGCCAAAGGCACATGCATTTGTGTTGTGGTCGTGTGCTAGAGACGGAGGAACTAGAGAGAATTTCAACTTACACGAGTTCTCAATATTTACTTACCTTAGGTTCCAGGCCCTCGGCGGGGACCCAAGGTAGTACAAACCAAGACCCGAACATAGCGGCTAGTGACTCTTCCTCTGACTACGACATCATGAAGGGTTTCCCAATGCCTAATCCCGATAGTTCAAGCCAAGACATGCATGCCATGGGCCGGTAGTGCGGGCCAAGCGTGCTTTTCCGCTTGAAGGAAACCTTTAGTAGAGCCACTCGCTCCGAACATGGAGCTAATGATGTAAATGAGGGGGGTGGGGAAGTAAATTCTCCATTCATGACCAACATAGACCCTATGTCCTTAGAGAATGTGCACGTGAATACTCCATTCACTGCACCCCCACCCCCTGACTCATCAGAACTATTCCCCTCTGAGGTTATATTACCTGATGGTAGAAGCCTTGCCGAAGTACAAGAGGTTGAGCGATATATCATTGCGGCTTGGGAAAAGGAAATCGAGAGCTTACGCAAGGCGGAGCAACGAAGAGAGTTAAAAGCGAAAGCCCCTATGTCGATATCCTTGCTAGGAGAGCAATCAAGTGCTCCTGACTTAGCAACCGCTAAGGGCCAACCCCTAGAAAGAAACATTGCATCTAGCTCAAAGGACACCCCTAGAACCTCATGAATCCTAGATGGAGTGTTCTTAAATGAGAACTGGGAGTATGAACTACAAACAGAAACTCTAACCGACCTATACACAGGTCACATTTATCACACTGGCTGGTTAGATGTCCTACGATACACAACGGGTGCTACTAGTGTGGACGGTCAACAACAAAGAGTTTGTGAGGTCATCCATAGGGTTATTGAGTTAGAGAGACAGAACAAGGGGATCAACATGCCTTCAATGGGTCTCATGAGATTCTTGGATATAGGAAAGGCTAAACAACCGACCTTATCGCAAATGGAGACTCCCTCGATAAGTCCGATGGATCCTCCATATGTTGTTTCGCCAGGGGTCTCAGTGCAATCTGAGCCCACAAGTTATAGCTTTACCTTTCCAAGTCTAGCTCATCTTTCCCTTGATGACACCACGGCTACCATGCCTACCCCAATGATGGGCATGCCAAGAAACACGCCATGGACCTCATTTGTTAGTAAAGCACCGCTACATGGTAGCTCAATGCCTACAACAATACCTACAAGTGTGTACCAATCGTGTGCGTCATCGCACTCATGTAGTCCCTACCCCTCCCATTGTCTCAACTACCTATGCTCCACAACCACAACACCCAAGTTCTTATTTCCATGGGACTATACCGGCTGGCATTAGCATGTCACATCCGACGTTTGCTATGCCTAGGGCCACACATATAAACTTTGGGCCACCACATGGCACAACATCATACCAAACGTGGAACCCAAGGGCTTCCTATGCGCCAAGCTCAATGCCAATACCTACTCCACATGTAGTCTCTGGAGCACCTCCACCCACGGTTCCTGCTCACTTAGGTGACTTGGCAACATTTGCTCAAGCTATTGGTCGATCTAAAAATTTAGTGGAGAGGGGGATGTGAGAAAGCATATCGAAGTGTTTAAACAAATATGCGATTCTCTAGGAGAACACAATGACCTGCATAAGAGTAATGCTTTAAGCCTAACCATAAGTGGAAAGGCAGGGGATTGGTATAGAACCCTAAGGGTGGAAGAAAAAATGATTACCCTACTCTTAGGAGATTGTTCTTGAAAGAATACATACGAGAGGGAGTGCTTTGGGGTGTAGCCTCTCAGCTCCAGAAAGCCCAACAAGAGGAAGGAGAGTCGGTGAGAGACTTTATTAGTCGCTTGAAGCATTTGAATTCTCGTTGTAATCCAAAGGAGCACTTCAATAATAATCAATTGCTTAATAGTTTCATTAGGGGATTACGACATGAGGATATCTACAATGGCCTAGTCATTAGAGGTATCACCACTTGGGAAGCAGTAACCACCAATGCGATCCAATTGGAGGATAATTTAATGATTCAAGGAGAAAGAGTGTCTGTTGAGCTTAAATCAATTAGCTCGCTGTGGGATGCATGTCTAACCTCACCATCCTATCTTATTGCAGTATTAGCGAGAACCACGATTAATTTGTCAAACCATGGGACGAAGTTGACTCGACTAGTGCATAGAGGCTACAAGAGGTTGTCAATATCTTGGAAAACAACTAACAACTCGCATCTAACTCAGGCTACACTCAAGTGACTGAAATCACCAAAAGCCAATCGCTCATTGGCAAGCAAATCACATCCGTTACAACATCAAATGATATCCAAATGTAATGAAACTTCTAGGACAAGTTTACAAGACCTAAGCACACATGCCTATGGTCTCAAATCCCACTTTAGGTCAAGTTCCAAAATGGCGATTATTAACAGCAGTGGATTTTTGACCTAGTCATTTTCGACCCAGAATGCATCTAAATGCTTAGCAATGATGCCCCAATACCCCGCCTATGCTTAGATTTTAAATTAAAATTATAAATTCCTAATTATGATGAAATTAGGCCGCGGGTCGGTGACGCCAAAAGTTACGAAATGGCTTACGTCAATGCGTAGAGCTCTTACCTGTGGTTGCAATGCAACAAACACATTCACAATGTAACAACCAAAGAGGGAGTAGGAAGCGCGAGAAGGAGATAAGTGAGCGCCAAGGTTTTTTGGGTGGTCAAAAGTAATAATCTAGAGTTCTACCAAAGCTGGGAATTGAATGGCTGATGCAATCTGGAAGCTTGTAGCCCCGGCTCATTAATTAGAAGGTTTATCAAGAAAATAGGAGTTACAATATTCTCGATTTATCAAAATAATAATTGTTTTACAAGGAGAACTCCGAAAAATGGTGTCCATGTTAGCTTGCTGCTAACATTCCCCCCCTCCTTGCCTGTGTCGTCCCTTGACACAACTTTATGGGCTGAAGTAATTTTCAGGTTGACGGTGGGCAAGGCGGTCCTTCAGTGCTTCCAGTGCCTTTTTGTATCTGATTTTGTGTTCTTTGTCGGGTACTTGCAAAAACTGTATGGTGAATTTGTTTTTCATTTCCACTACGGAGTATCCGACAAATCTTACGGTGAGGTTGCTTATCACCGGCGCAAATATCTTCGTTCGCCAGGTGAAGAAGCCAGTGTAAAATGCCTCCTCAAAGCTAGCATATTGTGCGAGGGCAGAAACATGCATCGGACATAAAAGCCATAAAGAACTTCCTCTGAGGGCTGTCCACTTAGATCATAGTAGAGGCCTTTGTTTTCTTCCAAAAATGAGAGCCATGGGGCTCTTGTCTGCTCAAGATCATTGAAGACCTGTATGCATGTGAGTAGCATCCGATAGATTTTATATAGCATGGCACAGGAGAGATCTAGCAGACTTTTGAAGAATGTCATGGCGCCCGTTAGGGTTTTCACCATGTATTCTTCTGTTGCTTGGCCTCTCTCTAGAGCTGGCAATCTAGGAAAGTTTAGCTATGTTGGCCTCTTCTTCTACAGTGCTTCGTGTGCTTGCCATGTCCTTACTCGAGGTACATGACAAAATGTTGAATCTTTCTGTATGGCCGCAGGTGCTCTCGTGAATAGAATCAAGTATCTTGGATTCTTGTTCAACCAGCTTAGCCTCCACTTTGGGTGGTATTGATCTGCGCCATCTTCTTGCATATCTCTGTGTAATCTTTCCTTTACTTGTAAGAGTTCAACCTTGATGAGAGGGTATGGCCGAGATTGTTGGTGCCATTGAGCATTGATTTGATTGGGAGTGAGCTGTGTGACGTTGACAGAGTGTAAAACTCTCAACTCAGATAGCTTAGTAAGGAGGTCACCCAACTCCTCCATTTCCTTCTGTTGGCTGTCCCTGGCTATCTGATGTCGTTCTGCTTCAGTCTTTAGCTCTTGTACCTGATTTTGGAGATAAGTAATTGTAGCCATTCTGTCTTTGAGCTCTTTTTGAAGAGCATTGATGACCATTTCTAATTCTTTGGCTTTAGTACTGCGGTTAAAGGCTGCTGAGCGGAGTTTCTCTGTCATGATCTGCATCTGCCTTGCATACTCGTTCACTTGTAGAATGACTTCATCATTGGACTGTCATTCCTCCTGTCTTGCAAGTTGAGATGTGCTGGCAGCCTCTTGTGTCGCATCTTGCTGTGTTGTTATTGGTGGTGTTTCTATAGAGATGGTTGCTTACTGGCCATCCTGAGGTTTTGAAACCTCGGCAGTTTCTAGCTAAGTGGAAACAAGCTGTGTGGTCTCAACCCTTACATTTTCTTCAATTGTAGGCCTTCCTGTCTTCTCAATGTCGGTTTCGTCCTCATGTGTAGTTGTTTGCTCTTTTTCTGTATCTTGCTCTTTATTAGTTTCTTTCGCCTCCTTATGAGTATCCTCGGTTGTCTGCTCTGGTGCGGATTCAGCTTCCTTTTCTTCATGTTGTTCGGTGTGGTCAGTTTGTTTTGTAGCTTCCGTTTGGTGGGTGAACTCAGACTCTCTTCTCTTGTCAGTCTCGGCTTCTTTAGTGGTTTCTTGGCCTGGCGGTGATGATGGTGGAGTGGGCATGGGATGGTCCTATTGTTCCGACGGCGGTGAGGTGGGTCAGGAAGATGACTGGCCTTGCTCTTGAGTTGCTGCTTCCTAAGATTTCTTGCCCGCTTCTTCCACCTCTTTCAGCTTCAAGGCCTCTGCCTCTTGGTAGATTCTTTCTAAATGATCCTTGGGATCCTTGGCTTTTTTCCTTGAATGATGTTTCGTTCGAAGTCCCTTCAAGCCGTTGGGTACCCACTTTTCTGGGTCTTTTCCCTGCGCTTGCCTAGTGCGCTGATGTGCTTGTTTCTCTCTTTTAAATCTTGCTTGCTTTTGAGTTGGCTCCTCTTGGTGGGCAACCACAACTTTTCGCTTCATTTCTTCCCTCCTGGATATTTTTTCTTCGTTGTCAGAGCTTTCACTGTTGTGCTGCTTGGATGAACTGTCATCGGATTCATCACCTGATTTAAATGATCGCTTACTAGATCTTGTAGATCTTGGTGAGGGTGGAGCTACCAAGATCCATGTGTTCTGATCCGGGGCAGGTGGTAGGTTTTCGGCCATGCCGATGGCATGATAGGCTATTCTGGTCAATACTTTCGGTGCGCCCAAGTAGGTTATCTTTCCCTCCTTCTTGGTGGCCTTCAATGTGGTTAACACATATTGCGCGTGGTCCACAGGTTGTCTGGTGGTTGACTTCAGAACTTGTGTAAAAGTGGTGGCCATGGCGTGATTTGGTGTTGTGTACCATGGTGGCCTTTTCGCCAGGAAATGGAAATGTTGATGGTACAGACGGGCTTGCTCTTCCACCTGCTTGTGGATGAGATCGGCAAATGTAGCCGCAACTGTTTCCTTTGTAAACGTGCCCACTATTTTCCTATCTCTTGCCCGCATTGTCATCCCTTTAGAGGGCAATCTGAGTGCCTCTACCACTATTTCCTTTGTAATTACAACCTCTACCTTATTTCCTTGGTTGTCTGAGAGTTGGGCAGTTCTGTCTTCCTTGATGGTGGACAGAAGTACGTAAGCTTTCTGAAAGTCTACTCCGCAGGGCTCTTGTTCATAGAAGTGTCGGAGTCCCAACCTGCGGTTAGCCTCTTTGGTTTCTGGCTTTGCAGCTACATTGTGGACCTCTTTAGGCAAGAGCTGCAACTCCACCGGATGTCATTCTTCACTCTTAAATCTGCCCCTGAAGACCGTGGTGTGGTGTTCTTCTAACTACTCTTTAGAAAGATAAGATGCCTTTGCTACCTTTACTGACTCGGGGTCCAATTGATACGGGGGTAGTTCTTGCAGTTTCTCCTTTTGGTTTAACTTCTTCTTGGCCTTCTCCGCTGCTTGCATTGCTTCTGTTCAGTGAATAGATTGCAAAGTTAGCAGAGTTGTCAGATTTTTCCCTAGAATGTCCTTTTAGACTGAAATGCTGATAATCTAGTCCAAATTGCTTCAAATCAATTTTTGAACAAGCAAAGATGCATAAAATCATGCAAGGAACAAAACTGTATGGTCAAAACAAAAATTTGCAACCAAAGTAAATAATTGCAATTATTTATAGCTGGGAAAAATTTCAACTTTTTTGCAAACTTGGCTTTATAGGCTTGAAGTATGTACCAATTACATGCTCTAAGGGAAATTTGGGCTCATTTCGATGTACAGGGTGAAAATGGTACCAAATTTTGGCTTTAGGTCTCTGAAATAATAGATATAAAGAAAATTTGAGATTTTAAAATCCAAATTGACTCAAAATTGGCTAGTGGGCTTGTCACATCATGTACTTTGGATGTATGATGACAAATTGTCAAAATTGCCCCATTTTGGCTAAAAAGTAAATAATCGCAATTATTTACTTTTCTTTCAAAATTGACATTTTTTTTTGGCATAAACTGGTTCTAGGCATGGTATAGACCTTGGGAAGGAATTATGAGGTGATTTGGATCAAAAAAAGTTGTTCATAACCCAAATTTTGGCTTTCACAGACTTCTTTGCGTTTTTTGATAGTTTTGCAAGTAAAGGGTGGTCATTTTAGCTCATACTTGATTTTTGGCATGTAATAGGTGTGTACACATGATAGGTGAGGTGAATTGACAATTTCCAAGCAAAAATGTTGCAAAAGTAAATAATCATGATTATCTACAACAGTGACAAAAACTTTTCATTTCACATAAATTTTGACCTAAACATGTTTCATACACCTAATACAAGTCCTAAATTGAATTTGATCAAGTTTGGTCATGCCAACATCACTTTGTGCTCTTTCGACTCTGAATTCACTGTTTTCTGTGATTACTCTGTTTGTTAGGTTGGTCGGTCAACTTTGAGGCTTTGGACTTGTCTGTAACCTCGTCGTGAAGCTACCTGTCCAATTTTGGCTCATTTGGAGTCAGTTTGGCCTCGTATGTCGAATTTGACGATTTATAACCTTCGAGCCGTTTTTCGCGATTCGAGGGCTTTACTTGATGGATTTTCCCAAACCAATCATATACATTGTATATGAATCTCATTAGCAAGCCATATGTGGAGTCAGGTCGGAATTCTGGCCTTTCCCAAAAAACCCTAATTCTCTACTGAGGACCCCCTTGACCCTAGCCGAATGATCATCTGATGGTATAGAATGGTTCTATATTGTTAGGGCATGCTATGGTTCAAATCCCATCCGATTTGGTCAAGCTGGCAGGCCGCTATGGTCACCTTTAGGTCGTAGGTCTTTGTGTACTGCTCGGCTTGTGGGGTTTTTTTCTAGGGCTTTAGACTATCTACCGGCCGTACAAAATGGATCATTGATTAGTAAGAAACTTACCCCTCATGTCTCGTATGAGATGGCACTGAAAAAGGTCAACTGTGGGCTCCGGAAATGACGCACGAAAGAAGCCGAAATGCTCTCTTTGCAAAGGCACCAAGTGAAAATGAGGTGGTTTTAGTCTACCCTGGATATCTATATTGGACTTCCCAAATCAATTTTGCCCAGATTCCTCCGTTAGTCCTATTAGGCCGTGAAATCTATGTTAGGCTCAAAAATTTCCAAAATCGGATTCTTGTAGCTCATTCTGCCAGAATTTTGCAAAAGTAGGCTTGGCCGCCTAATTTGGCCTTCTCGCTTCCATCTTCTGATTTCGTTGAAAATTTTTGTGCTTCTCTGCCTTGTCTTTCTGATCAGCATCATGTCTTCCATTTTTCCATCTGAGCTTCCCTGCTAATTATTATTAATTTTTGACCTTTTTGACCTATTTTTGATGATTTTTTGATACTATATACACTATTTACACTCATCGGGAAGATATTTTCAGTGAATTTTCCCTTGTTGATGAATTATAAGGGCATTATTAGGTAGTTTTGCATAAAATCACACGTTAACATGAAACTTTTCCTCCCTCTTCAAACATTGCCCTTAATTACTTAGTACTTAGTAGCACCCTTCCACCCCTCCTAGATGGCCTTCTCTGGGATGACTGCGTGCATGGGTTGAAAAATTGTGTCTATGCATAGCCGTGATTGCCTCTACCATGATATGAAGATCAATGCAATTCAACTCAATATGCTGTGCAAGAGCTGGGTCTTGAGTAACTAACTCAAGGGTTTCCGATGTCGAGGTTTGCTACTGATGTCTTCCAAAGAGCAAATCTTGTAGCCTTTGTGCTCTCTGTTTGATAGTACCATCAGGCTGTTTAAGCACGCCGATTGCTTGAGCCATGGCCACTTTAGACGGTTGTCGAGCTTTTTCTTTCCATTGGTAGCTCGGTCTGCTTGGTGGATGGTGGTTGAGAGTCTGTTGAGACTTAACTTGCCATTGTTTGTTTGGTTTCGCGTTGTGTGGAGAAGATAAGTGCTCCTTTTTCTTCCAAACCTTTTTCATGTTAGGTTCCTTGTTCATAGATGCTCGATTCTGTGCTTGAATCTTTGGAACCGTCTTCTATTTCTTTGGTGAAATTTTAGGCACCTAGATCTGATTTGGTTTATCCACAAGTTGTGCTTTTGGTACCAAATTTGCCTGACTCCTTGCATGCTACTTGTAGCATTTTTTTGTCGAGGGGATGGAGAAGATTTACTTCATGGATTGGTACTCTGATTGCATCTTTTCCATTCCTCTTTGCTTGGTGCAATAGGAACAATGAGTTGCCCTCCTTTAAGTGATAGCTTTAGCTGATTTGTATCCCAATCTGGTACTGCTTTGTATGTACGCATCCAAGGAATGCCAAGAATCATCGTCTCATTCATGTGCTCATCTGGCAAGCATACAAACTAATGTGGACATGAACATCCATGTACTACCACGTTCAAGTTGACCACTCCCAATGTTGGAGTCGGGTTCTTGTTGCATTCTTTGATTGTCGTTATTCCTGCGGTCAATGCTTGACTTGTTGCCTTCTTGTATGTGGAATAACTGACTGCATGCACTCTAGCTCCTGTGTCTACCAAAGCATTGGTGCTATGATTGTTGAGCTGTACTTTGATGCGGAGATGCATTCCATCTAACCAATTGTCATTTGTTGAAATTGCGTCTTTAGGTAATTCCCATTGTCAATCAGCTAGTTCTAAAGTGTTGATGGGAATTGGTATCTGTTGATTCTTAAGAGCAGCTTTACACTTTAGTACCCAAAGTATAGCTTCCTCTTGGGCTTCATCAATAACCTGTTATCGCTTCATTTTCCTTTGTTTGGCTGCATGCATTCTCTCTAGCAATTCATTGGTTAGTGGAAAATTGTATTTCTTTAAACGACATCCACTAATCCAATTAGCCATTGGTTCACCATCTATGGTTGACAATTTTACTGCTCCACTTGGAGATACATCTTCAATGATAAATGGTCCATTTCCCTTTTTCTTAAACTTGGTAATGTGTTGCTTAAGGGAATAGACTAGAACTAAGTCCCCTTTCTTGAAAATTTTGGTGATTAAGTGGGAATCAAAAAATTGTTTTTGTTTCCTCTTTTGTGCATAGATATGAGCTACAGCAATTAGCCTTTGCTCGTTTAGCTTTTCTAAATCTTCAAGTCTTTCTGAGAATTCATGTCAAGTCCACTCAAGAGTTTGTGCTACCCTTAAGGTCAGCAATAGAAATTCTATTGACAGTATGGCATCAAGACCATAAACAAGGTTAAAGGGTGTAGCATTTAAAGACGTTTTGAATGGAACTTGATAAGCCCATAGAGATGCATGGAGATTGATTTCCCAGTCTATCCTTCCTGAACTAACCACTTTGGTCAGTACCGAGCTAAGAATTTTATTCGTATGCTCAGCTTGTCTGTTTTCTTGTGGGTGATAGGGAGCGGATTTGTTATCGATAACCATAAACTCATTAAGCAAATACTCTATTACCTCGTTGAGTAAATGAGTTCCCCGATCACTGACAATCTTATTGGGAGTCCATACCTTACGAATAAAATTCTCATATAAGAATGCAGCAGTGGTTCTGGCATCATTCTTTTAGGTCGCTTTAGCCTCGGCCCACTTGGTCAAATAGTACGTAGCTACAATGATATATTGAGCTCGGGTTCTATAAGTAGGTGGCTGTATCGGTCCAATAAAATCTATACCCCATTTTGTGAAGGCTCTAGCCCCCATCATTGGTCTTAAGGGCATGCTGCCTACTCGCGTTGGCATTTTTTCTCGTTGACAAGCATCACACCTTCGAACATATTCTTTGGCATCTGCAAAAAGTGTTGGCCACCATATGCCTGCCATCAAAATTGCTCTTGCTGTGGTCTCTCTAAAAAAGTGACCTCCAGCTAATCCAGCATGTGCTTGTTCTATAATCGGAATATATTCGTTTTCATTTGCACAAAGATGCAAATGTTGATCTTTACCTCTCCAACACAATTGGTTCCCAATGAGAGCATAGTCTCTTGCTTCCGTTTCAATTGCTCTTTGACGGCGTTTACTCATATCCTCAGGAAATGTTCGCTCGATAAGTAAGTAACCAAATAGTTACTCCACTTTGGAACACATGACATTTGAAACAATGTCACATGAGGAATGGGTGGTTGTTTCTGACATTGCGGGCAATCTCTTACAAAAGATCGAACATCTCTTCTCATAGTCGGCCAGAATACTCCAAGTCTTAAGATTCATTGCATAGTTTGGTCTTTCGCAATGTGAAGTCCTACAATGGTAACATGTGCTTGACTTAGGTAGTGATCCCTTTCTTCAGGGTTAATGCATAAAAGCAATATCCCGTCTCAATTTCTTTTATATAGCCTCCCAGCTAGTAATTAATACATAGCCGATTGCTCGATTAAATACACTATGATAGAAAGTGGTTAATCCACTTGAGCTATTGTCATCAATGACACAATTTTTTCCGACCATCTAGGTATCATTTCCACGGAGAACAAATAGGCATATGGTAGATCATCATCTACCCCTTTAGGTGATTCCCCTGAAACAATCCTGGACAAATGATCTGCTCTTTGATGTGTAGTGCCTTTTTTTACAACCACAGTGAAATCAAATTGGAGAAGAATGATGAACCATCTCATTATTCTTCCTGTGATGCATGGCTTGTTGGCCAAATATAACAAAGCTTGGTGGTCCACAAAGAACACAAACTTGTTGGCAAATAGGTAATGTCTGTACTTTTTAACAGCATAGATCATTCCTAGTCCTTCTCTTTCAGTGGTAGTGTAATTCTTTTCTGCCATATTCAGTTGTCGGCTTGCATAAGAAATAGGAAAGTCAAGTTTCCCATCTCCTGGTTGGGCTAGTATACAACCAACAGCAAAGTTTGAAGCATCTACGTGTACGTGAAATACCTTATCCCAATCGGCTGCTTTCAATATTGGAGCTGAGGTGAGAGCTTGCTTAAGCTTCATGAAGGATTCTTCACATGCCTCGGTCCATTCAAAGTGCATAATCAAGCTATACATGGGTTTTGCAATTATAGCATACATGTAGATGAACCGTTGGTAATATCCACAATGTCCCATGAAGGCTTGTATCCCTTTGACTGTTGTTGGTCTAGGAAAATCAGCAATGACTTGAATCTTTTCAGTATCGGTAGCTATGACATTTTTAGACACTATGTGTCCAAGAATTTTCCCTTGTCTTCCCATGAATGTGCACTTTTCCGGGTTTAAGAAAATCTTGTAAAGTCTACATTTCTCGAATACCTTTTTGAGGTGTTCAAAATGATCAGCTCGGATTGACGAATGTACACATAAATCATCCATGTATACTTCCAAGAATTTCCAAAGATACTCTTTGAAAGCATGGCCCATCAATCTCTAAAATGTGTCTGGAGCATTAGTTAACCCAAACAGCCTAACCCGATAGGAAAATATACCCTGTTCTATTGCAAAAGCAATTTTAGGCTGATCTTTTGGGTTAACCAAAAGTTGTTTGTATCACGAAAAGCCATCTAGGAAGCTGTAAGCTTCTTTTCGTGCCACCCGTTCTAAAACATGCTCAGTTATCAGAAGAGAAAATTTGTCTCTAATGGTAGCTGCATTCACTTTTTTGAGATTAACGCACACTCATAATTTCCCATTCTTCTTAGGTACTACCACAATTAGGGACACCCAATCAGTGTGTTCAATTTCGTAAATGAATTCAGCTTCCTTTAGTTTTTCAATCTCTTCTTTGATCTTTCTGGCAAATGTTTCTTTATAAGTGTATGGTCTTTGTCTACTTGGTTTCGCATCATCTCTCATGGGTATGGTATGTTGGCAGATTTCTGGATCAACACCCTTGAGATCCTTGTAAGACCAAGCAAAGATATCCCGGTATTCCTTTAACAAGCTTAGAAAAAGATTTTCTTCTTCTTCTGTTAGGTCATTTGCAATGTAAGCTGGCCTAGGCTCTTCTCTTGGTTCAGCCAAGTCTACCCTTTTAGCAATTTTAGGGCCTTCGTAAGACTCGCCTTGCTTTCGTAGTTCCCTAACTGGTTGTTCGATTATGATTTTTTGATCTTGGAGAGTATACTTTTTATAATGGGATGGAACATGCATTACATCCTTACCATCCTCTTCCGTGGTTTCCATTTCGGTGGTGTATATCTCCTTTAGAGCTTTTTTCAACTCTTGATATTTCTTTTTCCACTTGACTCTGGTCACGAGTAGCTTTTTATCCGATGTTCTTTGTGAGTACCCTTCCTTGTTTTTCTCAATGTCGGAGACATTTTTGAGTTTCCGTTTGAAGGATATCTGCCAGTTATTTTGTCCTTGACACAATCATTGGCATTTATCTGCATCAGGAATTGTGTTTTACTGGAGACTGATGCCATAGGTCGTGCTTTCACAATTTTAGTGTCCCTCTTTCTTCTATACCATTTTTGTCTTCTTGATTTCTGGTTTGGAAAGTCAAAAAACTTTTCCTCCCTTCCTCTTAAGAGTAGTTGAGCTCTCGTATATTTTATAATTGATCATAGATCTGATAACACAGTTCACTCGGTCCCATTGCAGTATTGTTACACGTGTAAAGTAGACACTAATATTGGGGAAGATTCTCCTTATATGGATGTACTACCTGGGATGATTGAGTTAGACAATGTGGATTCGGTCCACCTAGCAACAACCATAGACACTTGGGGAAACAGGGGGACGACCTGGGTAACACCTGAGGGGGATGAAATGGCACCACTCGTACCTTTAAATATGCTACAAGCAATGCATATAGCTTTTGACAAGACCCATCCCAATATAATAAAGAAAACATACAAGTGGGTCCCTAAAGCTTCTTTAGCGACCATAGCCAGTGTTAAAAGATAGGAGCCTGGTAAGAGACGTCCCATTCGACCCAAGAAATGTAAGAAAACGTGGCGTTGGATTCCTAAACGACTATTGGAAGCCCAAGGCTACTATCAAGGAAATGATCAAATCTGGGTGCCAAAACGTAGATTTTGTTCTTACCTGTCACCTGACCCATGTGCGTCCAATCTTGTAGCTCCAAAGCAAATTGACGATCGTGGAAAGAAAAAAATCACAGAATGCTACACACCCACTCTAGATCTAGTTTGGGTACCAAAGAAAGAACAATTTGTTCCACCTAGCTCAGGCAGGGGGGAGTCCCATGAAGCTTCTAGCTCCTCATGTAATGCATCCATAGAGGTAAAAGCTTCTCCACAGCCTCCACCTACAATAGTGGACCTCCATAAAGCTATAAATGAATCCACACCTCCCAATGTTTAAGAATCACCTGATGAACCACTTCGAGTTTGATCGTGGGAGAGTATCTTACCACCCTTGCCACTTGATGAGGCACCTAAGGTAATAGAAAACTAATGGCAAAAATCCTCACCTATTACCAACTGGAAAAATTGGTTCCAAAGGGTGAAGAGCACATTTAAAACGGTATGATCTACCCAAGGAAGGGGGGAGTGTTTGCTGACAGTCATCATTCATTCACTCCCCTCTCAACCTTCCTCCTGACCTCTCAATCTCCAATCTTAGGGAATGTATATATAAAGCCTTATACTCACAAAAAACAAAAATAATAAAGAGCAAGAGCAATTAGCAAACGAGTATGCACAATAAAAGTCAAAACATTGACCCTGACCTACACATTCACATCCGATACACTGAAACAAAGACCTATGTCATTAAACACCTTTGATCCTCATCACTCGAGTGATAGAGGGTAGGTAGGATTAGTACAATAGGAGTGTTTCTGTTTTAGAGTTTAGTGATCAACAAAGTTATTTCTTCCCATTGATGTGCCTCCTACATTTATTCTTTGTGTTTCCTCGTGTGTATAGGAACGCGTTGCTGTGGTTAGGATTTGGACCTTCATGGAATCTTTATCTCTACTCACTCTTCAAATCAAGTGCAATTATCAACGCAAACAGGTGTTTCTTGTCCATTAGCATTGCCCCTTCTCTTTTTGCATCATGTTTGTCTGCTTTAATTGTGATTGGTAGCATAATATCCAACGCATTTGCTTAGTATCAAACATTAAATTCAATGTAATTTTTGTCATAGTCGCTTGTCTACGTTTAAAAATCAAGCAGTCCGACAGCTAGTTTGACCAAGATAGGTGTTAGAGATCTTCTCTTATTACCATGGGGAATGCCTTCCTAATAATCAATGGTTACTTAGGTTCTTAATCCGATTTAGGCAGCATTTTGTGAAATGTACTAGGGCTTTCTGGTGGGTGTAGTCCCTATTGACCTTTAGCTTGAGTATTATAAAGGGATTTTACTAGTGTGATGAGCCTGGGGAGGTGTAACAGTGTTATATGACTCCCCAAAGTTACAAAATTAAAATGATGAAAACGAACAAACAAACAAAATTCAAAGTGCCACAATGTAAAATCTTAAGCTGGAAGAGAAATCTCAGCTTGATTGGGTACTTCACTCACATGTATCGCCTACTGTACTAGAGCCCTACAGGTTTCCAGTATGGGCGCTTTTCCTTGAAAAGCAAAAAACCCAAGACATACAAAATAAGCACACACATCAAAATTGAAACAATGTGAAAAGACTTTGGGGGGTCAAAGAAAAGGAAATAAGTCAGGCGAGAATTTCATGAGAAATTCCTTTTATCGTAGCTTAACTACAAGGTCTTCTAGGTATAGCCTCTAGTCACCCATAGGACATGAAATACTTGGCTCTCGCGATTAAACAACTTAATTGACCAGAGAAAATTGAGAAGCTTGCCCATGGTATTAATAGTCGATCTTTAGTGCCTTTCGACCGTTAAATTAGCGATCCCCGACTTGTTTAACTTTTTACCTTTACAACTGTTTATGTGTTTGATTATATTGCAGTTTAATATTTATTGCTGAAAAATGGTTTAAAATTCTATTACCAATCAAATTGTCTGCCTACAACTGCATATGCTTTTTAATTGTTTATGAGAATGCGATTATTGTGCCAATGTTGTTTGATTTTGCAGTGACTGAAGGAGGCTAAGGAAATTCATCTCAAATGCTCTTCCACCTCGACGAATGAGCTTCAACTCAATAGCTTCCGAGGACAGAATCTACATCAGAAATGGGGGCATGTTAACCCTCACGCACATTCCTATCACCTAAGACGGACGTCGTATTATTTATTTGGTAGAGTCAGGTACCGGGATTGTCGGTCCAATAGGAAAAGGGTAAGAGTGATCGCCGATGAGAGGCGCACTCTAACTGGAACATTCAAAGGATTAGTTGGCTAAGGATGGGTGCCCAAGTGTGAATGGGACAAGTTCATATAAAAGTAAACTAAACCTAAAATTCACTTATTCTCTCATTTGTGCAATTGAAGAGTGCTCTTGCTCCATCTCCATCTTCTTCTTCTTCATCTCCTTGTGTGTGTGTGTGTATGCGAGAGAGAGAGAGAGAGAGAGAGAGAGAGAGAGAGAGAGAGAGAGAGAGAGAGAGAGAGAGAGAGAGAGAGAGAGAGAGAGAGAGAGAGCATTGTGACGACGCCACGGCGGTGGCAAAGCGGTTGAGCATGGCACAGTGGCAGCTACTTCGTCTTTGCGGTGAAGAATCCTCCACGACAGCAAGCATAGAGCGGTGAATGACACACCATCGCCATATTTGAGCTTACTAGTTTAGGTTAGTTGCATGCTTGGAGCCATTTGTGGCTCGCACACAGTGTATCGGCAAGTTCCTTGCATTGACACGTGCAACAGATGCGCACAACTGGCTTGAAGTTCTTGTCATGCTCTAGGCATTCATTTTTCAAATAATCATCTGCACCACAATTATGATAGTTTCCCGTTCTTGGCTTAACCATGGGTCTTATCATAGGAGGTCTAACACCTTGATTAGCCACATAGTACATTGGTGCAAGATTTGGTGGAGTATAAGTCACAGGTTCTTCCATTGGTGGTGGATGTGAATTATACCAATCTCCTTTCACCATTACTGTGGATGGACTAGGCTCATCATAGGGTGTAACAGGCACTAGTGCTTGTTCATCTATGACTCCTTCTGAATGCATGTACTTTACAGGCACTACATTATGTCTCGGATATGGAGGTTGTTGACCCAACACGGATTGAGGTCTTTCCATACCCATCGGTGGTCTTTGAGCTGGTGCCATATTAGGCTGGTATCTGCATATGGGTTGTCCTTGTGGCCTCATGGGCACATACTGAACATTCCCATCATACTTTGGTCGATAATAGCACTCATTGGTCTCATGGTTGGTCCATTTACCCTTGATTGCACACCATTTTTGCGGTCTAATTGGTTGCCCTACTGAGGTATCCCTTGCCCTGGTCCTCTCATAGGTGTTTTTTGCATGTTATTCATCATGTCATTCATCCTTTTGAGCATGTCTTCTATGGCTGAAAGTGGTGCTACAATAGCCGTTCCCACTAGTGTTGGTTTAGTGGATACTGTTTTCTCACTTTGGTTATCCTTAGGGACATCTTCTTCGTTGAAAATATCACAATTGTCTCCTAAGTCAATAGCATCTGACGCACACTCTTCTAGGGTTATATGCTTCTTACTAGATAGTATAGCATGAAATTATTTGTTTAACAGTCCTCCTAGAAACAATGATACTAGTCGTTCTTCTGCAGGTATCTCTAGCTCTGGGTATTTGGCAATGTATTGTTTCATTTGACTTGCACAATCCCTAACAGACTCACCTTGTTTCGGCTTAAAGCTGTAGATTTGAGCTACTGTATTGTGTTTGATCCCTGTTTTGAAACAAGCAGCTACAAATCCTTGAGCTAATGTGTTCAAGTCCATGATTGACCTTGGTGGAATGTTTTGGAACCATGTTAATGCTTTTCCTTCTAGTGTCATTCCAAACCCCTTGAATTGAGTATGGAAATCAAATATGCTTTCTGCTCTTAGCACTTGCTTAAAGCTGGCTAAGTGGTCGTATGGATCCCCAGATCCACTGTATTTTCTGACCCATTTTTGAAAATTAGCTGGTCTGACACGTCTATTTGGTTCAACTCCCGGTCTCCTGGCAATTGGTCCTGTTCCGAGTCCTTTAAACTTGTCTTTGGAAATAGTGACTCATGTAGCCCTGGACTGGCCTTAGTGTCACCCGGTTTTCTTTGTGAAGAGGTGGTTTCTGGTTTCTTAACATTACTCTCAGAAGATCTCTCACGGTGTTCATCTCTTGGAATAGTTTCTGGTCCTTGGCACAATATCCAATCCCTTATTGAATACCCTTGATATTTGGTTTGTTCTACCTCCTCAGAAGTCATCATAACAAAGTTGTTGTTATAATAATCCCTAAACAGGTAGGTTGGTAGATCTGCTGATCTTATCCTTGATCTTGAATATATAGATGATCTTCATGGGCGTTAGTTGTCTGGATTTGGCATGCGAAGTCCATAGAAGATCTTTTACATTTCTATCCTCCCAACAATAGACTCCGATCCTAAGATTATCAATACTAAACCGTTTCAAAGGTGTCAAATCAACTTGATCGTATCCCTCAAATTCTAAAGTTGGTGGTCCTTCTTTTGTGGCCATATCTGAAATTATGGTGTTTACTTATAATCCCCATTTGTCTATCACGTCAAGGTTTTTGACTTGTAAATACCGAGTTCCGTTTCTATCCATGTACATTTTTCCTTGTTTGTTTTCCCTAATCACTTCTTTGAACTCAATAGCATGGTCATCAATAGCCCTAATCACTTCTTGAACTCAATAGCATGGTCATCAATGCGAATAGCATACTCTTCAGTGGATACTCTACCGGTGTTTTCCCCGAATAGGCCTTGATTTTCTATTACACGACCGGATCTAAGGTTCATATAGACGTATGAAGCCCTGGATAGAGTACTCACCTTGGATTGACTCGTCGTCAATTCCACTCGATTCAATTGCAACTTTTTGTCAAGCCACTGATTCCTTGTCTGCAACCTGATTCCTGTACAAAATTAATCAAATTAGATATTTTTCTATAAGGACAGTAGAGCTCTTGAGAACTCCAGTGATTGGTCTCTGTATTTCACTTCAATTCGTGCTATGGAAGTCAAAATTTTTACTTTCAGATTCAGCTTAGCAAAATCAAAGGTCTAATCTGCAACTTGTAAACTGAGTGTATTTGTACCAATTTTGATCTGATTGAACCCAAAATTTCCCTATGACCTTATATTATGCTGGTCTAACACTGTATAAGCCCAAAAGTCAAATTTGAAGTCTCTGGATAGCAAAAGTAAATAATCGCAATTATTTACTTTTGTCACTTTTTTGCACTTTTTGGATTGGTTTGGCAAGTATACAACTTGTTATAGCCCCTGGGCAAGTTTCAACAAGTTTGGACAAAATTTGATCAAATTTACCCACTGTTCCGTGTCCTTAGACTCTGATTTCGAGAATCTGGCTTAAGTCTCACTTTTGTGGTCCAAATTTCACCAAAATTGATTTGTGGGGTCCACTTGATGTGCTTGACCGTGTGGTATACTCAAACTTGCAAAATCACCAAGTTTTGAAGCAGATGTAAATAATCGCGATTATTTACTTCTGACAATTTCTTGAAAATTTTTGTCCCAAATTTGACACAGATCTGTTAATCACCTTATGTTAAGGCTACTAGCCAATTTTCATAATTTTTGGACTATTTTTGGTCAAATGGTCATCGGTTATCTGTCCGCAGACTAACTTTGCAATTTTTGTCGCAGTTTTCACTCCAGTGATCCAAATCTTACCAAATTTGGTTTGTGGGCTTATTACAACATGGTAAAGCTAGTGGTATGCCAACTTGATCAAAAAAGTTTAAAAAAAGGGCAGAAGTAAATAATCACGATTATTTACTTTTGCCAAAATTTTGCAAGTTTTTGATCAACTGAGCATATACACATCTTTATCACATCAATATAAGCTTATGAATCAATTTTCAACAAGTTTGGATAAATTTTTCCTCAATTCACACTCAAGATTCAAAAGGTCAGTACAAAGTTTAGTTTTCACCCAGTTTTTTGTCAGTTTAGTGATCCAAATCTCTTGGGCCTTTACAGAGGTTGTTTGTACACATGCAATGAGTCAATGGTATGAATTTTGGCCTATTTAGAGCAAAAAGTTAATAATCGAGATTATTAACTTGAGGCTTGAAATGAGCACTCTTTTGCAATTTTCTCAAAGACAGTCCTTTTATGATGTTTTTTAAGCCTATAAATTAAGTCAAAACTTAATTTGGCCTAAAATATCAAGAAAAAGTAAATAAATGAGTTTTGGTCAACTTGTTGAAATTTTTACCTCGAAGTGTCCTTGAGCTTACCCATTGGTTCGGACCACTCTTAGGCTTACTCCCCAGTTGGATTGAGTGAATTCGAGTCTTTTCGTGCTAATTCTAGCCGTAGATCTAAAATTTTGCAACTTTACATAACAACTCACACTTGATTCTTTCAGAGAGAGCAATGCTATGAAATCCACTTTGGATCCTACTTACCCTACTCCTAGTTTCTCATGCAATGGGGTTGTGGAAAGTGTCCACAAACATTCGTTTTCTCGTGTTTTTTTATGTTTTTCAAAGTTTTGATCTTAAGACTTGTCTCGTCTACCAATCATTCTCCAAATCCTAATCTAAATCTACAAGCCTACAGTCCTAAAGGTACTCAGCATGTACAATTACTTCCAAGCTACCTCTACACAGCAAAAGACGACAATCTTAAGCTATGAGGTTTCTAAAAGAGAGTTTTGAACTCTAGGTGAACCTAGAGGAAGTTAATGGACAATTACACAAGACGCTCGTGTTTTTTCCTAGTTTAGGTCTCTTCGATCCCCGGCAACGGTGCCAAATGTGGGACGCATGTCTAACCACACCATCCTATCTTATTGCAGTTTTAGCGAGAACCACGATTAATTTGTCAAACCATGGGACGAAGCTGACTCGACTAGTGCATAGAGGCTACAAGAGGTTGTCAATCTCTCGAAAAACAACTAACAACTCACATCTAACTCAAGCTACACTCAAGTGACTGAAATCACCAAAAGCCAATCGCTCATCGGCAAGCAAATCACATCCGTTACAGCATCAAATGACATCCAAACGTAACGAAACTTTTAGGAAAAGTTTATAAGACCTAAGCACACATGCCTATGGCCTCAAACCCCACTTTAGGTCAAGTTCCAAAATCGCGATTATTAACAGCAGTGGATTTTTGACCTAGTCGTTTTCGATCCAGAATGCATCTAAATGCTTAGCAATGATGTCCCAATACCCCGCCTATGCTTAGTTTTCGTTTTAAAAGTGTAAATTTCTAGTTATGAAAAAATTAGGCCGCGAGTCGGCGACGCTAAAAGCTACGAAATACTGTGAATGGCTTACGTCAATGCGTAGAGCTCTTACCTGCGGTTGCAATGCAACAAACGCACTCGCAATGTGACAACCGAAGAGGGACTAGGAAACGCGAGAAGGAGAGAAGTGAGCGCTGTTAGCTCACGCTGTGTATTTCTTATCCAAAAAGCTTATAAAAAACTTACAAAAATTGGCTTTTATATCTTAGCCAAGGTTTTTGAGTGGTCAAAAGTAATAATCTGGAGTTCTACCAAAGCTGGAAATTAAATGGCTGATACAATTTGGAAGCTTGTAGCCCCAGCTCATTAATTACAAGGTTTACCAAGAAAATAGGAGTTACAATATTGTCGATTTATCAAAATAATAATTGTTTTTACAAGGAAAACTCCGAAAAATGGTGTCCGCGTTAGCTTGCTTCTAACAGTGTATCTCAAACTAAGTCCTTTTCAACCAAGATAATAGATCCATGTCCCACTTACCCTATTGCAAAGAACAGGTCCAACCTTTCATGGACAACTTAAGGAGCTCTCTTCTTAAGCAAGAAAAGAGAAACCAATAGCTTTGATACCAATGTAATGGAAATGGCCTATGAACATTGAGAATAGCGGAATTAAGAGAACTATAGTGAGACTACTTTGTAAACATAGAGGGTGAACTTAATTAGCGGTAGCAACATAACCATTATATTTAATTAACTTGGCATGAACAATACTTTTGCAAGAGAGAGAGTTTAGAAAACTTGACGACAATTGAGGATCGGATTTATGTGGAGCCGGTCCCCCCTCCAAAAGACTTTTGTATTATAATTTCTTCCATAAAAATACAAGCTTTGTGTTCCTTAAGACCTTGATGGTGCAATGAAGATAGAGAGCTTCATGCACCACAATTATGCCCGTAACTAAGCTAAATGAAAGCATTAACTTATCCCGGGCCTTAGTCCCAAGACCTAAAACACCTTCGAAGGTGGAGAGAGCTACAAGGGAATTAGGGTAGGGAAGAGGAAGAATACACATTCATATGAGAAAGAAATAGTTTCTCACTTATCATCACACTTCTTACTTACCATAGCATAATAGTATAGTAAGGAAGATGGAGAAGATGACAAGCTTAAGCATTGTAGCATTGGTCTTGGTTGGATTTGCATTCCATAGCCAAGAGTATTGGTGTAAGCTCTCAACTTCTCAACAAGCTTGGAGACAGAGATAGAGTTCTTGCACTTTCACCAAGTGAGAATGAGCTTGTGAGTGTGTATGAGAGAGAGAGTATACCCCAAGCACACCCCCAGCTTGCTTTGGTCCACCCCTCCTTGTAGCTCATACTTGCATTTGATTGGACCCCTACAAGCCTAGCCAATCACATGCATAGTGCATATCAAGCAACCGTGCTACCATTAGGACAAGTGTCCTCCTTTCCCCTTTGAGAGAGAGGACTTGATAAATGCATAAACAATTAATTTAATGAGCTAAAATCTTATTGGATCCCTTTAAGGATCAACCAATAGGCTTTAGGCACACTATGAGGGCAACCTAGATAGGGGCTTGACATGTGTCCCTTTGCCTCTTTTGCAAGGGGTGCCCTTTGGATGAGGGAGTGGACACTCAAGCCCATCCCCTACTCTCATGGCTCGCCCCCTATTTTGTAGGCCTTGCTTTGAATTTTTGGAACACCTTAATCCCTTCTAGCACCTTAGTCATTAAGCACCTTAGTCAGCAAGCACCACAAGCACCTCAAGCTTGGGCTGGTTTCCCACCTCAAGCCAAGCCGTAGCTTGCCTAACGTCCTAGGTCTAAGGACTTTTAATACTAACATTTGGAGGTCTTTAATGAAGCTAACCCTAAGGTCTTTCAAGCTCCATTAGCTAGCATTTCTCTTTGACAGACCATCTCTCATTTGGACCCATTGGCTTTGGTCCCGTACTGAGATAGATCCATAAGCACAAGTCTATATTCTAACTCTTGTTCTCGTTTATTCTCCCACATTAAATGATCAGTTGAATATGATAAAATCATTTGGGTTAATTAGATATTAGATTTTATGATCTCTCTCTCTCTCTCTCTCTCTCTCTCAATCTTGTGCTACTCTTATTAGTATGCTAATTACATGTATTAGACACGGATGGCTCTGTAGTTAATCCATCATAACCTATCAAGTGGTATCAGAGCTTGCAGTGTGATAAGCATTCCTTAATCACTCCATTCGGTTCTAATCTATCTCATCTCTTGTGTGGCAGACACTTGGTTGCTAATTAATTTCCCTCTTTAATAAGTCCTCTAGGCTCTAATAATTGCCTAATCAATTGTGTTACTGGCATGCTTTTGGCAATACCAATGAGCCACTACCCTTCTTGATTAGCAACTTGTGATTAGTGACATCATAGTAGTGTGTGTGTGTGTAATTACTGTGTGCATTGCTTTTCTGTTGTATTTTTCAATAATCCATTTCTCTAATCGAGAAATTAGTTGTGTGTGAATTTTGTGTTGATTGCTGTATAAAAAATCCTCCTGCACCAACTCTCCGTTGAGCTCTCAAGCACTCCATTTGGAGATGATTTGCCCTATCAATTAGATTGTGAGATTGAGGTATTTTTGTGTACAATCATGTGCTAGAAAGTCTCTGCTCTCAACTTTTGGTAGAGCCCTTAATTGCTCAATTTGGCCAAGATTATCCCTTTCTAACCACTACCTATATTTAGAGGTGTGTATATGTGTGTGTGTACCTTTGTGTGGGAGCCATGCCCTGGATAAAAGCCAAACCCTTTTATGTTTGGATAAGTGGAACTATGGGCGGATTTGAAACCAAGGCATAAAGTATTTTTGGCTTTCTAAAAGAAACCCTTAGTGTTGGGCTGGGTTATAGGGACTTCATAGTTTTGAGTGCATGATGGAGAATTACCTTTCATTTCACATCCCGTCTTTACTTTTCTTGCACTCTATTGTTTTAGAATGCTAAAGTGAAGTTTCACCTTACATAATTTTAGTAAATTGTACATACACACACACATATATATGTTTTTTTTGCATTCTATTGTTTTAGAATGCTAAAGTGAAGCTTCACCTTGTATCTAATAAATTTCTACACACACAGATATATTAATTAGTTCATATATTAATTAGTTCTTTTTACTTCACCTTTCATCTCACAACTTCACATGGCTTTACATTTCTTGCATTTTATATTTTGATTCCAATTAGTGGTAACATTCAAGAAAGTCTCTTTTATTGAGCGGCTGCTGATCGAGTTTCCTCCTCACAAAGAAAAAAACCGAAAATAGTAGCAAAAATTTTGAGATTTGCAAAATGTTTGGACGACTCTCTCACATATTTCATCCATTTTTCTTTCGTTTACCATGGTTTGCAGCTAGCCAGTCTTGATTTTCAATCGGCTCAAGACTAAGCTGATGTAATCCTTTCCCAAACACTGATAGCAGTTTAAACAATTATATCACTTTCTTATTGTTTTTGAAAGCCGTCGTGATCCTTTCACTTGTTTTAGTAGTATTTTGGCTTCGAAGTTCGACAAGACGGACCTGTACCTATCTCTATGCTCACGGCCAAACTCTCTCCGGTTGTCCATCACCATCTGCCAAATGGCATTGCTGCGGCCTGCCGTACTTGTCTCGTCACATCCACCTTGCTTGACGTCGCCATATGTATCTTGCTGGCACAGTCGTCCGCCCACTACCCCCGCCAGATAATTGGAGGTTGGGCCTGTCCCCATCGTGTCCACATCCATGTCTCCATTACCATGAGCTTTAGCAGGTGTGTGCGAGTAGCGACACATCACCCACTTTGTCAGCTTTCCGAATGAGCTTGCATCCACGTCAGATTTGTCATTATCTGCTATTAAATAAAAGGGCTTATATTTTGAAATCAAGCTCATCTAAGGAGGCCATTCCAACTGAAATTCTCAAAGCTCGATCCCACACCTTCGAAGGATGCCATTCCCACACAGGCCAATTGTACGAGGCATCCCTTGCGACCTCAAGAAAATTTGCATCTTTAATGGCTTGTAAAAGCAAGTGCATCTAGGCCATTCACAACGAGAATAGAAGTCACCTTATAGTAAGTTTCTTCAAGGGAGACATCACAAAAATGTGTCTACTTGTAAGCACTCATAGACACTTTTCACATGCACCAAAAGACACAGTTATGTATGCAAAATTTGTGCTCCGATTTGGCCTTGCACAACCACAAAAATGTTTACATCCATGTTGCTGCATGTATGCCCATCTTTGTGAGAGGGGTAGACATTGCCATTATAAAACCGATAAGACCTTCCTCATGGGCTATGGATATGCTCACCCATGACATGTATATTATGGGTGGCTACACAGGCATCAGTCACTATTTGTGACAAGGATAGAAACTATTTGTGACAAGAAACTATTTGTGACAAGGATAGGAACATCACTAAATGAACAAAAAAAAAATATCATTGAGCATCAACAACAACATATTGGCTACTACAATAACAACATATGGCAAGGACAACAACTATGAAGTACAACTACCTTTGCAAATTTGTGCGGGGGAGAAAATCCTCCAAGACAAACATGTGAATATGTGTGCGCTCAATTGTGTGTCACTCTCTTTTGTGTTAGGGAAGCTTTGTGTGTCTACCCTTGTACACTTATGTTCTTACCCTTTTGTGCCAGGGGAGGCATGTGTGTGTGCCTACAATGCTTGTGTCTACGGGAGGCGGATTTGTGTTTGGGGGGAGGCAATTTGTGTGAGTGCAGTATCTTTATGTTTATGCAACAATACCCACAAGGGGAGAATTGTTGGTGGGCGGGCATTGTTGCCGCCTTATGTGCGTGTGAAACTTCTCTCCATGTAAGGAATCCTATGTGTCAACCATGTAAGACAAAACCATGTGAATGTGATGTCACATGTGGACAAGCCTAGTCATCTATCCTATGTGGAAGATAAGCATACAATGATGTCACCCATGTGTGTGTGTGTGTGTGTGTGTGTGTGTGTGGATACTTTATGTTTTATGCAACAATGCCCACAAGGGGAAGATTGCTGGTGTGCGGGCATTGTTGCCCCTTCATGTGCGTGCAAAACTCCTCTCCATGTAATCAATGCTATGTGTCAACCATGTAAACCAAAACCATGTGAATGTGAAGTGGACAAGCCTAGTCATCTATCCTATGTGGAAGATAAGCATCCGATGATGTCACCCATGTGTGTGTGTGTGTGTGTGTCATAATAACTAATATCTAATTCTCCTAAATGATTTTCTCATGTTAAACTGATCATTTAATATGGGGAAGTACTAGGGGAGAAAAAGCTAGAATATTGGTTAGGCTGGCAGATCGGTCACAGTAGGGATCCAAAGAAGGGAAAACAACGATCCAAAGGGGGGCCCATCTGCAAAAGATCAATGTGCAACAATGGGCTCCAAAGACCCTAAGGTTCAGCCCATTAAGACTTCCAAAATGCTAAGGTTCTAAATTCAAAGGTAGCGTTCAATGGTCAAACTCTAGGTAAAATTGGATGCTTATGTGAAGACCATAAAGTTTTCACATATCCCTGGATAGGAGGGGGCGAGCCTTTCTTGTAGGGGATGAGAGAGAAACACACACACACACACACACACTCTAGCAAGCTCCCCTTACACAAACGGAATAGGGGACACATGTCAGCTCCCTAGCCCAGTTGCCCCCAAGGTGCATTCAAATCCTATTGGATGGCCATAGAGGTGGAACAATGAGAATTAGGCTAGAATAAATCTAGTTCAATTCATTTAAAAACACTTGATAAAAGAACCAATATAAATTAAGCTCTCTAGAAGACTATTGGACAGTCTCCCAAGGGGTCCAATGCGCATTCAACAACCCAATGGCTTGCCTGATTCCTATTAGCAAAAAGACTAAGGGGTCCAATGAGAGTTTAATTGCGTTATTTAATTACCTAAAGCTCTCACAAAAGGGAAAAGGGGGACACATGTCAGAAGGCTATCACTTATGCTTCTTAATTATCATTGGCTAAGCTTTGCAGGGTCCAATGGGATGCCATCATGAGTAAAAATCAAGAGGGGTCGACCAAGAGAGAGAGGGGGCTGATTTTGGCAAGGCATTATATAACACACACTCACACAAGCTCATGCGTGAAGTAAAGAAGACTCTCTCTCATTCTCAAGATTTAATGGAAAGCTCATCACCTACTCCAAGCTTGTGAGAAGGGAGGCCTACACCAACAACTCTTGGCTTTTGTGATGCAAATCCAACCAAGAGCCAAGCTCCAATGCATGCTCATCTCCTCTACCGTACTAATTACTAAGCTATTATGAGTGATTATGTGAGGAGATATACTTCTTTCTCGTAAGAATACTCCTTGTTCCTCTTGATCTACTCTCATACCCCGCTAGCTCTCACCATCTTCGAAGGTGTGTGAGGTCTTGGGTCTGAGACCATGAGGGAATTGATGTTGTGTTTTATAAGTGCGACCTTGGTGCTTGAAGCTTCCATCTTCATTGCACCAACAAGTTATTGAAGGAACAAAAAGTATTGTATTGTAAAATGTCTCCCTTGATGGGGCAAACCTGTAATACAAAGCCTTTTGGAGGGGGGACCGGGCTCCATGTAAATCCGGTCCTTAACTATTGTCAATAGCTTAAGTTCTCTCTCTTTTTGAAGTATTATTCATGCCTATCTAACTAGGTGTTATGCTTTTTGTTGCTCTCTCCATCCAAGCACTCTTGCTATGCTCATTAGGAATCTATTCTAATGAAATGATCACTATGTCTATGCTATTTTCCGCTACACACAAGTTACTAGACCATTAAATGTTAGATTGGTATCAGAGCACACGGTTTCTCTTTTCTTGCTCAAGAAGGGAGGTCCTCAAGATAACTATAAATGGTTGGTATTCTTAATTGCAATTTAGTAAGTAGAATATGGATTTTTCAGCCTTGCAGTGCACCTGTTTCGTGCAGATAATGGGGCATCACCGTCGAGAGCTATGGTCTTAATAGTGGAGTCCTTCTGGGCTTGCCTATGGCGTAACCACTATTATTAGAATCTTGACAGGAGCCGATACTGTTTTGGTGTTGAAAGACCCTCTCTTCTATTCCTTGCAATTAATGATATTCGAGCCACGGGTACAGGAGCTTGAGTGCTTTTCTAAAGGGGTTAAGAGGAGTAGCCAACTAGGGCTTGAAGTGCCAAAGTACTCATAAAATTTTACACCTAAAAGTTATTAGAGTGGTTGACAATAATAAGGAGAGTGAAATTAATGTTGATAGCTTTGATTTTGCTAATAAGCAGGCTACTAATGATGCCCCTATGCTTGTTAACTACATTATTCTAGGCTTCAACAAGCCATGGGTAATCCATCCCTCCAAAGTGAGGTGCAACGGCAGCTACGTGCTCATGGGATTCTCCAAACTCCCCACCTAGAAGACAGAGGACCTAGGAAGCCTCCTTGTGAGACTTCCAAAAGAGGCCTCTCTCCGATAAGGGAAGAAGAAGAGGATCTGTATGAAAGGCTCAAAAACCTACTACTTGACGATGTATCTCCTTCCCAAAGGAGAACTCAAGTTACAATGGTAGAGCCCCCACCAAAGGAACGAGAAAGAAGTGAGTCTCCCGCCATCTCGACGGAGATGTCTCCACTAAGACGGCGGGAAAAACGCTCTCCAACACCCCCTAAATAGAGAATACCATCGCACACTTCTCCACACCATAATTCAAAGAGGGCTGATAGAAAACCAGAGAAGAAAAAGGCGAGAAAGAGGTCACCCTCTTCTCCATCTTCTTCATCCTCTTCCTCTTATGAAGAAAGTGACATGCGGACAAGGAAAGAAAAAGGTGAGAAAGAGGTCACCCTCTTCTCCATCCTCCTCAAATTCTTCCTCCTCTGAAGAAAGTGATGGTGAAACTTTCAAACCACCAAAAAGAAGAGGCCATAGGAAATCCTATGCCGCGTGGAAGAGGTTGTCCAAAGAGGGAGGAAAGAAAATCTCTTTCCTCACCTACGATGGCACCTTTGGTGCTACAGACAAAGTCTTGGCCTTCATTCAACAATTCGATGCGGCATTTGGAGATGAGGGCTTCATGGAGTCCTCTTAAGCTACGCCATGTAGCTATGTATTTTCAAAAGTCCGCCAGGCAATGGTGATCTAGCCTACGGGCAAACAATGAAGCTCCACAAAAATGGAAATCTTTAAGAGCTTCCATCATGAAACAATTTTTGGCTACAAATGCCAAAGACAAAGTACTCACCAAATGGCGAAGCTTGAATCTCTCTCCCTACGAATCTATTCACAAATATGTAGGCAAGTTTTGGGACTTACATCTCAAAGCCACTGCCTTCAAAAAGATGGATTTTGGAGAGCAAAAACAACAATTTTGTGTGGGTCTAACTGAAGATATGGTAGAGTATGTTAACTCCCAAAGGCTACGCACCATATCTGCGGTCATACACCATACCATGGTGGCTTCACGAATCAATTTCCAATAAGGGACTAAGAGAAATCTTAAGCCCATAGAGAACAAGGATCGTAACAATGAGCCTAAGGAGAAGGACACTGTCCAAAAGTCTCCTAAAGGCAACGCCAACAACAAAGAAGCTAAGGAGAAGGGAGTTTATAAAGGAAAAAATAAACTCTCTCTTGAAGAGCTTGAGCGTTATCGTAAAGATAACCGTTGTTTCAAGTGCGGGGAGAAAGGGCATGCCTATCGTGCTTGTCCCCACAAGAATACACGAAATGAGCCTCCTAGAGCTACCTTGGTCAAAATCCAGAAGAGGAAGCTCACCACAAAGGATCTCCTCTATGCCATGCTTGAGGAAAGGTAAGAGAAGATGACGCTTTTATTCTCTTTGACCCTGGTTCTACTCACAATTTCATATCCACAGAGTTGGCCACCAAGCTAGGCATCCAAGCCTATGAGATGGGAGATGTCCTACCTGCCGATGGTGCTTTCAAGGGGCAAGAAGCTTCAATCACTCCCTTAATTGGGAAATGAGGCTCCATGTCCAAAGCTATGTGGACAAAGAGGACTTCTTGATCTCTCCTCTCAAGTATGAGGGTGTAATCCTAGGGGCACCATGGTTTGATTGCATGGCTGCCAATGTTATATTCCTTGAAAGGCAAATCTACTTTAGGTTTAGGGAAAAAGATATATACATAGATGCTAAGGAGTCGGGTAACACCATACCCATTGTACATACGCAAGCTTTCAATAAGTCAATAAAGATCTCTATTTTTGTGTACATAATTTTTGTTAAATATTCTCAAAATGAACCTAATGCTTTAGCAAAAGAAAATATAAACAATCACAAGGAATTAGAGTTATCCAATTTTCTCAAGGGATTTCAAGATGTTTTTATTGAGGACATCCCTTGTGAATTACCTCCTAAACGAGGCAATGATGACCATGCAATTGAAATTCTTCCAAGAAGTTCATCGCCTGATAAACCTCCTTATAGAATTTCTCAAGCTCAACAAGAGGAGATTATGCAGCAAGTGCATGAGTTAGTTAAGAAGTGCATGGTTAGGCCTAGCTCATCTCCATTTTTCTCACCCGTGTTATTAGTGCAAAAGAAAGACAGCACATATCGTATGTGTGTCGATTATAGAGCACTAAATAGGATCACTATCAAGAATAGGTTTCCCGTTCCACGGGTAGAAGACCTATTTGATAAGCTACAAGGGTCGACCTACTTCAATAGGATTGACCTAAAAGGTGGCTACCATCAAATAAGGATAGTTGATCAAGACATTGTAAAGACCGCATTTCGCACCACATTCTGTCTTTATGAATACATTGTCATGGCTTTTGGCGTGACCAATGCACCAGCCACATTTAGCCGCTTGATGGAGAAGCTATTCAAGCCTCATCGAACCTTTACTGGAGTGTTCTTTGATGATATAATCATTGACTCTAATTAATTAGACGAACACAAGCAACATCTTCGGGTAATATTTCAAGTCTTACAAGAGAATAAACTTTATGTTAATCGAAAGAAAAGTGAGTTTTTCTTCCAAGAGATTCACTATTTAGGTCACATTATCTCTCAAGATGGCATCCAAATGGATCCATCGAAGCTAGAGGTAATAAAAGGATGGCCTAATCCAAGGAATCTACATGAACTAAGAAGCTTTATAGGTATGTGTGCATACTATAGACGCTTCATAGAAAATTTCTCACAAATCACGGGCCCATTACATGACCTAACAAAGAAAAACGCTAGGTATATATGGTCTGCCAGGGAGAACAATGCTTTCGAAAAGCTTAAAGAAAAACTTATCTTTCAACTTGTGCTTACAAGTTACACTACCGGATCCCTCAAAGCCATCTGAGGTCCAATGTGACGCTTGTGTTGATTGCCTTGGAGCTGTTTTGCTGCATGCCATAGCCTATGAAAGTCGAAGGCTCAACCCAGTTGAGCAAGATCTAGGCATACATGAAAAGGAACTCCTTGCAGTTCTACATGCCTTAAACTCATGGAAGCACTATTTATTGGGGACTCCTTTCATTCTGCGGACGGATCACCAAAGCCTTAAGTACTTCATGATGCAGACCAAGCTCTCCAAGAAAGAAATGAGGTGGGCAAATTTCCTTTCACAATTTTATTTTTCATATTGCTCACATTATTGGCAAGCATAATTAACTAGCCGATGCACTCTCAAGACGGCCGAGAGTGAATGCGGTTTCCATAGCAACTGACAATGATCTATCTTCTATGATAGATGAGTACGTTATTGATCCGATTTTAGAGATGTGATATTAGCCCTTGCGCTAGGGAAGAAAGAGGAACCATTTACCTTACAAGATGGTTATCTTGTTTATGGCAATAGACTATGCGTTACTAGCTCAATACGTGAGAAAGTAATGTATGAATCCCATGCTCCTTATGCGGGGTATAGAGGGATTCAGTCTACCCTAAAAGGGATAGAAACATGTTTCTATTGGCTTGCCATGAAAGCAAACATACAAGAGTATGTTTCAAAATGTGTGGTATGCCAAAAGACGAAGTTTGATAGAGGGAAGCAACCTGAATTGCTTCAACCTTTGACAATCCCTAATTCACCATGGGAGAGCATATCCATGGATTTTATCTTTGGACTACCCAAGTCTATCCATGGGAATACGGGAATACGGACGATAGTAGACAGGTTTAGCAAACAAGCTCATTTTATACATGTAGAAAAGACTATCAAAGCCCATCAAATGGCAACCCTCTTCATATCACAAATCTTCAAGTATCATGGCTTGCCAATCTCCATAGTGTTGGATAGAGATCCTAGAATGACCATTAATTTTTGGAAGGGTCACTTTGAGAATTTAGGGACAAGGCTAAACTTTTCTTCGGCCTATCACCCGCAGACGGATGGCCAAAGTGAAATAGCTAACCTAACAATTCTTGATCTACTAAAAGCTTACGTAACGGAAGTAGATCAAAGGTCCCAATGGGAGAAGTACTTACCCTTAATGGAGTATGCCTACAATAATACTGGACGTACCTCCACGGGAAAAGCACCTTTCGAGGTAATTGAGGGAAGATCCAAAAGTACCTTACTACTTAAGGTACATGGATATCTTCGTTGTCTGCAGATGAGTATAGCCGAGACTTACAAGAATCTTTCCAAAAGATTAAGGATGCTATCTCTATCTCACAGCAAAGGCAAAAGCCTGTTGTTGATAAGCACAAAAGAGCCCAAGCCTTTAAATAAAATGATTGGGTCTTGCTTAAATTTCCCAAGGCTCGATTAAGGCACACAACGGGCAAGAATCCTACGGGACACCAAAAGTACTATGCTAAATCAACAAAAAGGTACTATGGCCCCTTCCAGATTCTTAGACCAATCAATGAGATGGCCTATCAACTCAAGTTGCCTAGTCATTGGCTCATACACAATGCTTTCTATGTGAGCCTACTAAAGCCTTACAAAGGAGAGTCACCTCAAGAACCAACTATTGTAGACCCATCGGAGATCGAGGACCAAGAAGAGGTACTGCAGTCCGAGTCCATTCTTAGACATGAAGACAAGGTATTAAGAGGCGGTAAGATTATCCGACGGTATCTTATTAAGTTTAAGAACTATCCTTTTGAAGATGCTAAATGGATGCAAGGCATACAACTAAAGGATAACCTAAACCTTGTCAATGCTTACAATGCTTCCCTAGAGTAAGCAAATGTAAAAAATGTTTAAAATGAACAAATTTTTTGTCTTATAAGACTCTCTTTTTCTTTGTTGTGCACAAATGTTAAGAAGTATGCATGCCTAAGATCAAGTTTGCGGAGACGACGTCTTTCAAACACCAAATAGAGCTTGTCACTCTACTATGGAAGATTGATAGGGCTAATGTGCAGACATGCTTGCGGAAGCTTAGGCTCTCAAGCGCCAAATGGATTAGTCATCCATTCTAGAACGATGTCGTAGGGTAAGATAGGGATCCTCTACCCGCTAGAAAAAGAATTAATTACTAGGCTTTATCTTCTCTATCCCATAGTCGAGGACGACAATGATTTTCAGAGAGAGGCAATGTCATAATAAATAATATCTAATTCTCCTAAATGATTTTCTCATGCTAAACTGATCATTTAATATGGGAAGTACCAGGGGAGAAAAAGCTAGAACATTGGTTAGGCTGACAGACCGGCCACAGTAGGGATCCAAAGGAGAGAAAATAGGGATCCAAAGGGGGGGACATCTACAAAAGAGAAATGTGAAACAATGGGCTTCAAAGACCCTAAGGTTCAACCCATTAAGACTTTCAAAATGCTAAGGTTTCAAATTCAAAGGTAATGTTCAATGATCAAACTCTAGGTAAAATTGGATGCGTATGTGAAGACCATAAAGTCTTCACATATCCCTAGATAGGAGGGGCGAGCCTTTCTTGTAGGGGATGAGAGAGAAACACACCACACACACACACACTCTAGCAAGCTCCCCTTACACAAAGGGAATAGGGGACACATGTCAACTCCCTAGCCCAATTGCCTCCAAGGTGCATTCAAATCCTATTGGATGGCCATAGAGGTGGGACAATGAGAATTAGGTTAGAATAAATCTAGTTTATTCATTTAAAAACACTTGATAAAAGAACCAATAGAAATTAATCTTTCTAGTATACTATTGGATAGTCTCCCAAGGGGTCCAATGAGCATTCAACAGCCCAATGGTTTGCTTGATTCCTATTGGCCAGAAGACCAAAGGGCCCAATGAGAGTTTAATTGCATTATTTAATTCACTAAAGCTCTCACAAAAGGGGAAAAGGGGACACATGTCACAAGGATATCACTTATGCTTCTTAATTATCATTGGATAAGCTTTGCAGGGTCCAATGGGATGCCATCATGAGTAAAAATCAAGAGGGGTCGACCAAGAGAGAGAGGGGGACTGATTTTGGCAAGTCATTATCACACACACACACTCACATAAGCTCATGTGTAAAGTAAAGAAGACTCTCTCATTCTCAAGCTTTAATAGAAATCTCATCACCTACTCCAAGCTTGTGAGAAGGGAGGCCTACACCAAAAACTCTTGGCTTTGTGATGCAAATCCAACCAAGAGCCAAGCTTAATGCATGCTCATCTCCTCTACCATGCTAATTACTAAACTATGCTAAGCTATTATGAGTGATTATGTGAGGAGATATACTTCTTTTCTTTAAGAATACTCCTTGTTCCTCTCGATCTACTCTGATACCTCGCTATCTCTGACCATATTCGAAGGTGTGTGAGGTCTTGGGTCTGAGACCGTGAGGGAATTGATGTTGTGTTTTATAAGTGTGAGCTTGGTGCTTGAAGCTTCCATTTTCATTGCACCAACAAGTTATTGAAGGAACAAAAAGTATTGTATTGTAAAATGTCTCCCTTGATGGGGGAAACCTATAACACAAAGCCTTTTGGAGGGGGGACCGGGCTCCATGTAAATCCGGGCCTCAACTGTTGTCAATAGCTTAAGTTCTCTCTCTTTTTGAAGTATTGTTCATGCCTATCTAACTAGGTGTTATGCTTTTTGTTGCTCTCTCCATCCAAGCACTCTTGCTATGCTCATTAGGAATCTATTCTAATGAAATGCTCACTATGTCTATGCTATTTTTCGCTACACACAAGTTACTAGACCATTGAATGTTACAGTGTGAGTGTGTGTGTGTGTGTGTGTGTGCATACCCTCTACTGAAGAGAAGCCTCATATACACATTTTTTATCAAGCATTAATCAAGTCTAATTTATATTAGCACTCTCTCTCTCTCTCTCTCTCTCTCTCTCTTATTGTTGGGGTGCGGGCATTGTTGCCCCCTCTTGTGCGTGTGGAACTATGTAAGCAACCCTACATGCCAACCATGTAAGCCAAAATCATGTGAATGGGATGTGGAAAAGTCTATCCTCTGTGGAAGATAAGCATTTGATGATGTCACCCGGATACCTCTTTTGGCTATGCTCGTACACAATTCGTATCAAGCATTAATCAAGTTTACTTTGTATTAGCACTCTCTCTCTCTCTCTCTTACTTAATCTTATGCTACTCTTATTAGTGTGCTAACTACATGTATTAGCCACGAATGGCTCTCTACCTAATCCACCATAACCTATCAAGTTAGAATAACTCTATTTTTCTATTGAAAGCGGTGGAAGTCACTAGAGTTAAAATTATTTTTATTTTTCTACTAAAAGCGATGGAAGTCTCATTCGATTAATTTTTCTTCATTCGATTAACTTGGGGGAAGTGAGAGATAAGAGGCACGGGTTTATGGAAAAGGTAAGGAGGCTTGAGAAGCCCTCAAATTAAGGCCAACTATCCCTATGGACTGCACTGACGAATGAACCAACCGTGTCCTTCCTTTGGTCATTTAAGTAAAAACGCTTTACACGTCTTACATTTGTTGGCATATGTATACACATGGTATCCCAAGAGATGCCTAAATGTAGCTCTTGCCCGATCAACCACTGGCCTTTAGAACATGCTTTTGGTTTTTTATTTTCTTCTCGATTCGAATTCAAGCTCATATAAGGTGGTGGTCATGTAAGGCTTTGTTTATTTGAACCGATGACTAAGCCTCATTCTTGGTCACACACAAAAAAGAACATTAAATGAATAATTAAGCCTACCCTTTGTAACTATGCCCGATTCTGGCATAGTTGTGAAGTTCAAGGCATAGTTTGGAGGTTGAATGAATAACTAAGCCTTAAGTGACCATGCAACACACTTAGTTATTCATTTAATGCTACGTACAAGCATAGTTATCTATAACTCATAACTAAGGCTTGCGTGACCAAGATGCTAAACCCAAAGCAAAAAGGGCTCCCCCATAAGTCTGAAACCCATGGAGGGCCTCTAATCCCCTTTTTGGCCTATATTTTCATTAAGATGCCTCATTCTGGTGCTTTCATATGTAAAGGGTACCTGGAAAGAAGAATGTGACAAGTCCATACACAAGAAGTTTTGGACAGATTCTCACAATAATTCCCACATTATGACTTACCTCAACATCATGAGCTTTTGTGAGGGAGGCACCGCATACCTAGCTAGGTACGATTGGGGGCAGGGGGCCGTCGGCCCCCTGCCCCCAATCGTACCTAGCTAGGTATGCGGTGCCTCTCGAGCAGAAGCTCATATTTCCTATATGAGAAAATTTCTAGATCTTCTTGTGATATCAAAACTTAATACCTAGTCCTCCGTCCTCCTCCTCGCCTTGCAAAGAAACTCTCAATAATGACTTCACATACATGCATTACTTTGCAAGCCAGAATGCAAAAGTCTGAACACTTCCATAATGTCAATAAGGACTATACATGAATGAATGAACGCCTTGCATAGCCAGACACAACTTCAAAAGATTTATAAAGCATCTGATTTATTAAGCATCCAACAGTATTACAAGTCAAGTAATGAACACACATTCAACTGAAAGAAATGAAGGCATTTTCTCACAAGGAGTTTTAGACAAATTCTCACAATATTTCCCACATTGTGACTTACCTCAACATCATGAGCTTCTGCTCAAGAGGCGCCGCATACCTAGCTAGGTATGCGGCTCCTCTTGAGCAGAAGTCCCCTGCCCCCAATCGTACCTAGCTAGGTATGCAGCGCCTCTTGAGCAGAAGCTCATGATGTTATGCATTGTATGAAAAACACTGAGAAAGACTCTGTTTTCCTACATGAGAAAATTTCTAAATCTTCTTGTGTCTATGACAATCTAGTCCCATCCAAGATGCCGCAAAAAAGGGTCGATTGCGTGTATGAGAGATATCCTCCACATGGTTGGTTCGATCCCAGTGGGTCCCAAAAGAGCACATCACAATACTATCAAAAACTGAATCTTTACATCATACACTTGACATTATTCACAACATAATAACCAAGATACTAGCAAGAAGAAGAAATTCATATGTAAAAGGCATGGACAGCATATTTTGGGCTGAATATCAATGCTTTCATGGGGATATGCCTGTGCTAACTTACATCACGAGCGCAGTGAGTGATTTTTGAGCAGCCTCTTGTGTATGGGTTGACAGGTCCAGAGGCTATGGAGCAATCAGGTGTGTAGTAGGATCGGCCTGCAGCGCTCGGCGGGCAAGGCGTGTTATCCCAATGAAGAGCGTCATAACCAATATGCTTGTCATAGAGAGAAGCGCTCAACAATCCTCTGCATGTATCGCAATTCTGTCCTGCCGCGGCACCGCTGACGCCACCGCGCCAAGCACTATTTGGGATATTTGTGCTGCATAATGCTGTTGGGGTAAAGCTGAATGCTGCTGCATACCCACAGATGATGAGAACCATCATAAGAGAGAACTTCATTTCTCTCCTTCTCTAATGCAGTTTCTAGCGGCAAAGGAATCTTGGCCTCTTACCTTGATATATAATGGTGCGTTTCGCTTCTCGCAGGTGCCTCTCTGTTTTGTGCCGCTGTCCCTTCTCCCTTCGGTTACGTCTACCGATTCCTTTCTTTGGTTGTGCGCGGCAGTGCGCGAGTGAGAGAGAGAGAGAGAGAGAGAGAGAGAGGAGAGAGAGAAACAATCCCAAGAAGCCTCAAAGATCTATCCGTCGAGTTTTGAACTCGAGACGTGTGACTCAACATGGAAAAGAGGGAGAAATATCGTCCATCCCATTCGACAAGTCTTGAATTCAATACTTGTTGCTCAAGGGGGAAATGGGATTACCAATCTTAATATCGTGGGAACACTCACAAGAAGATTTATAATTTTTCTCATGTAGGAAAACGGACTCTTTTCCAGTATTTTTCATACAATGAATAACATCATGAGCTTCTGCTCGAGAGGCTCTGCATACCTAGCTAGGTATGCGGTGCCTCTCTCACAGAAGCTCATGATGATGAGGTAAGTCACAATGTGGGAATTATTGTGAGAATTTGTCCAAAATTTCTTGTGAATGAACAATCCTACTGATCAATCTCAAAGGCCTCATCATCTGTGTGTATGTGTGTGTGTGTGCGTGTGGAGAGAGAGAGAGAGAGAGAGAGAGAGAGAGAGAGAGAGAGAGAGAGAGAGAGAGAGAGAAAAGCGGAATGCCAACTCTCCACTCTAGGGGAAAGTTAGTTCCCTATAGATATTGAACTTGAACTCAAATGGATTTTTGTTAGCCTAGTCGAATGAGTTTGCAACTTAGGTAAATCTACTATATATAATGGGGGGAGGGATTCCGGTCCCCTTCCCTGCCACGTGTAAGCAGCTCCTACACCTTTCAGTAGTGTTCATTGCGTGAAAAGAGAGAGAGAGAGAGAGAGAGAGAGAGAGAGAGAGAGAGAGAGAAAAGCGGAATGCTAACACTGCCCCCTGCCTGTATGCGAAGTTGCAAAAGGCGCACTGAACGTCTACTTGCATGTGAAAACTCCAAGGGTCGTCGTCCGAAAACGCCTTCATCAGCTCATATGCTTGCGGTGATGTAGTTGTCGCTTATGACCTGTCGGACTCTAATAGTATTTGTAGTATATGTTGAAGAGAGAAAGGACAAAAAAATTTCCATCAATGCATGAAGATATCCATCATGCCTACCGTAGGTTTATGGTCTTTAGTAATATGTTTAAAACTGTCTCTAGATCTTGACACTACAACTTTTGTAAAAGCATGATAAAGATGTGTTGGACAAGGTGCTCACTCCACACCCCTCAAGGATTCAGAGAGGATGGGGGATCAACTGGTTAGGTTTTGGTGGTGTCTTCCTCATTGTGGGGGAAAGCCAAGAGGTTTTGCACAAAATTTAAAGAAACTCAAGTGGGCGCAAACACTCACAGTTATCAAAGTTTAATTTTTTATTGGAACCAAGAGGCCAGATACAACCTTTACTATGGATGGTGTGCAAGTATCTAAAAACCATTGGGTATATGATTAGGTAGCCAAAGTTAACTACCTCCGTAGGATTAGTCCCTTGTATGTACCCTCCAGTTTTAAGAGGCCATGTGGTGATGTATTTTTTGACCCAATGTCTGAGCCACCCATAGTTCACAAGTTTTAGTATAGGTTTATTGCTACTTTTGTATGTAGTAGGATTTTCATGGATGGGTGAAAGCATGAGTGGGTGACAACAAAGTTGTGTCCACGAGACATAGCTATTTTTGAAAGCGTTCAAGCGGGTATATTTGACCAAAATGAAAAAAAATCTAGGGCATGTTATGTATCACTAGATAACTCTTCAAAAGGAGGATCTAAATCTATAATGGGCGCACAATTTAGAATTGATTTACATAAATTTTAGCAATCTCAAAAGTAGCTATTGAAAAACTTCTTCCAACCCTTAAAAGTGTGCCACCCATTTATGCTTTCACTTGGATTGTATTAGCTCTTGTACATATAAACGTATTTTAAAAAAAAGTTGTTATGGTTGCTGAAGGTAAAAAATCCAATATATTAAACATTTTCTTATATTTAAGTCAGATTTTTAAAGGGAAATGACATTTTTAGCCTTGGCCTCTAAGTTTGACCCCTATGGTTGGGGCTCTTGCAAACTCATGGTTTCACTCCACGTGGCATTCTCACATTTGCCCATTTCTTAATCACCTTGATTAGGCCATGTCAAATAGAAGGGCCCAAGAAGACCCCAAAGAGGTCCTACTATGTGTGTGTGGGGTGATGTTACGTGCAAGACACTCGTCTGCACTTGGGAAGATGGTTTACGAAGGTCATCGGATCTTTCTACCACTAGAGGATCATGAACTAAGAGAAGGCTTTCTTGGACGACCTCCTCTGAGAATGTCAGTGTAGCACGTTGAGCACATGTTCGGACATCTTGAGTTGGATGTCTCGCATTTCACTCCGAGGGGGGGGGGGGGGTGTATTTGTGGGTGAACATGTGAAGTACCAATGCACGCTTCACACGTGGCAATTTTTTTTTTCTTTCCCTTCTAGGATGTTCCGTACATCATTGGCATACTAAGGGCGGAATGACAAAAATTTTCTTCTTATCCTCGAAGAATCTTAGGGTAAGCCCACCTCTCTCTCACACGTGGCAAACTTGCACTTTCAAGACTCACGTGTAAAGTGGTTTCTTTTTGGCAAGTTAATGTGAAGAATCAAGATTATAGGACTTAAGGGCCCCCTATATATCAAACTAGTATGTGACCCGCGCGTTGCTGCGGCTAGAAAATGCATGTCTTCTATTCTTACAACTACAAATGTGAAAAATTATATAGATTTTGTTATTCTACATGTATACACTCTCTTGAATTTAAAAATAATAATTCACAACATCTCTCTATGGATTCTCAAATAAAAATATACATCCAAGAGGCAACAAATATTCCTTTAATACCAATCTTGGCAGGTTTCTCCCACATTAGATAGTATTTTCTAGCCCTTATTCAATGGATCTAGGTTCTTTATAGCTATTGAAGAGAACACACACACACACACACACACACACACACACACACACACACACACACATTAATATTTCTATTCTACTTCTCCTCCTCCCTTCTCTTTGTTTAATTGGATAGTTCTCTGGGTCGGTGGCAGTTGTTTAATTCACTCTCCCCCCCAATGCCCAAAAAAACCTTTAAATACTAAATTCCTTCATATTTTGAAGGTTTTCTTACCTTCTATTTTAAAATTTAGAGGTAACCTTTCAAAATTTGTAGGTGACATTACACTTTTTTCTTGAGCTTTTCTCCCAATTCATGAAATCTCCAACTTTTATGGTGTTCATCATACAATAGAAGTCGCTTCTTGTTAAGCAGCATGCTACACACACACACACACACACACACACACACAGAGAGAGAGAGAGAGAGAGAGAGAGAGAGAGAGAGAGAGAGAGAGAGAGAGAGAAAGAGTCTGATTGTCTGAGAAAAAAGAGAGCGACAGAGGGCTTGCTATCTCCATGATGAAGAAGTATTTAACCTTAAATAGCTTCTCAAAGGAGCTGCTGCACATCTTTGGTCAACATGGACGATGATCGTGCCTATGTGTACCACATTTGAGAGATGCAACTGGCCATGGAAGTGAAGACGATGTGTAGTGTCATTGCCACCCAATGAGCCCATCTTGTGAGGAGTACCATCACCCCTTGGTTGCACTCACATCGAGTTGGTATGCTAAAGATGGATAATTCCAAGCCTTTAGAAGAGGTGAAAAGAAGCATAGCTCATGTTTGCTCATTGGATGACTTACACATCAGACTCGACGTTCTGAAGTCCATGGGAGTGGCCCCTAACTCGATGTAGGAAGACATGAAGAATGGTTTATGGACATAAAAGCATATTGTTGGGCCGCTAGCTTTCAATGGATCATCTCCATACACATCCCACATTCACGCAAACCAACACTTCAAGAAAGCATTAATGCGTTAGACATCTTGCAAGGTCTAGATGAGGGATAATCTCCCTCTTCACCATCATCATTAGATGTTGGATCAATGGCACCTTCAACAAATAATGCATAAGGCACTACGACACGTTCCTCTCCCTACTAAAAATCTCAAAGATTTCATCTCTTGTAACATTGATATTATGTATCCCAATGCTGGAAAAAGGGCTACGTTTAGTGCAATCCCACGTAGAAATGTATTTGAGTGTACGCTTACTATAATCATACGTAAGTTTTTTAAGTTTTTTGGGAAAAATATTGTGTATTTAAGTGCTAAAGAAAACCCTAGGTTTAGTGTGATCCAACTTGCAAAATAAAATCTTCAAATATAGTAAATTTGCCTCTAAAATTTCTCATGCGTAGGTTTTCAAAGTTTTTGGGAGAAAGTATTGTGTATCTTAGTGCAAAAAAAAACATACATTCAGTGTAATCTAACCTACAAATATAGTAAATTTGCCTCTAAAATTTCTCATACGTAGGTTTTCTAAGTTTTTGGGAGAAAGTATAGTGTATCTTAGTGCTAAAAAAAAACCTACATTCAGTCTAATCTAACCTACTAATTTTGAGATTTACCTCTAAATAATAGATTTGAAGGTAAAAACTCCGACAAAGTTTAGAAAAATTTAGTGTAAAAACCATCAAATACAATAAATTTTCCTCTAAAATTTCTCATAGGTAGTTTTTCCAAAATTTTGAAAAAAACATTGTGTACCCGAGTGCTCGAAGAAAATCTAAGTTTAATGTAAATATAGTAAATTTGCCTCCTTGGAAAGTGACCCCAAAGAGCAAGAACCCCTAAGAATGGGGGTGCCAAGGGCCACATAATTGCATTCCAAGAGGCTGGTGTACATGTTCACCAAAACATTTTTCAAACAAAAAGTTTTTTTTTTAATTTTAAAGAGCTTTGAATAGCCATTTTAGTTTGCTCATGTCAAATACTTGCATGATGCCATATGCCTTTGAGATATAAGGATACACCATTGTATCTGTACATAAGCCCTCACCTTGCCTCATGTGAAAACTACTTAGAGATTTCTTACCCTCACCCTTCTCCTTCCAGACATATGTGACATCCTAAATTACATATGTTGATACATGGAGAAAAGCACTCTATATCCAAGTGCTCGAAAACAAACCTAGATTAAAAGACCTATTTAGGAATTTTGGGAATTATTCAAGTCCCATTTCTTATAACGCTATTAAAAAACTTAGTATTTTTGTGTAGTTTGAGCTATCATCTATTCATGGTTACACTCTATGTTTCATATACCCCTTAACACATATCTATAGGGATATGTGTATTTATATACATACTTATATGCATCAACTACAATGACATCAAAAGAATGAGGGAAGCATGGCACTAACTCAATTTTCATTATACTACATTATTCATGTAGAAAAAGTTCTTTGAATCAGTAGCTCAGATTTGAGACATTAACGTTAAAGAATTGGCTATATCAACACTCATAAAAAGAATCTACAATAATCAAAAACAAATTTTAGAATTGAAGGGACCTCAAAATAGTGTGGTGTTTAGAAACACCAAGATAAAAAATAAAATCCAATTCACATATTTACATGGATCCAAGTATTGTACAACTCATCTGAGGAAATGATACTAGAGACTCAATGACTATAAATACATCATTAAACTTTGCGTTTTCTCATGTATTGCTCCAATACGTACAAGGTTTCTCTATCACAAGCTGCTTCATTTACCAACATATTGCAAGTATACTCTCGTTTGTCCCTTGCATAGATCCAACCAAGTAACCATGCAACGAGCTCGCTGCTGCTGTACTCTCCCGCTGCGCCATCGCCATCGCCTCCCCCCCCCCCCCCCCCCCCCCCCCCCCCCCTCCCCTCCCTCCCTCCCTCACGTGCTGCCCGTTGTCCTCCTCGTGCTGCCCTCAGCCCCCACTGCCCCCCGCCTGCTGTCCCTCCCGCCTGCCCTCTGCCCCCGCTGCCCCCCCCCCCCCCCCCCCCCTCGCGCTGCCTTGTTCCAGCCTTTCTGCCCGCCCTCAGCCCCCTGCTGCCGCCACCCGCCCTCAGCCTCATCCCATGCTGCCGCCTCACGCCCTCATCCCTTAGCCCAAACCCGCTTTATCCCCCCCCCTGTCTTGGCCCGTTCACCCATCAGTTTGGGCCCCCCGCCTCGGTTGCTCCCTGCAGTTTCGGCACTCTCGGCATCTGTTCCAACTCCTTGGAGCAGTGTTTGCGCGCCCTTCTGCAGCATCCTCCCGTCGTCCTCTTCTTACGCCACAGCAGTAGACACAGATGGAGGCTCCAGCTTCGCCACAGAGGGACTCGCCTGAAGCCCCCTCGCCCGACCCCGCTGAGCCCACCATCGACTTGCTCTTTCGCCGACAGAGCAAGCGAGCCTTGCCGCAGAGGTAGAGCGCTTGCAGGCGACTTCGGTCATCTGCAAGGTTCTCGGCACTCGACCTAGCAGAGGAGAGCTGCGAGACCTTCTCCAGGCCCGCCTTCTCGCAGAGGTGGGCAAGATCTTGGATGTCCAGATTCTCGGACGGGGGTACTACCAGATTGAGTTCGAGACTTTCGAGATGGCCTCCAAGGTCATTGCTATGAGTCCACTGGCCATCCGAGCATCACGCGCCCACTTTCGACAGTGGCGACATGGTTTTGACACGACTTCGGATGTGCTAGTAGAGGAGGCAGACATCCCCATCTCAGTCTGCTTTCCGGGTTTACGGAGGGAGTACCTTCCACTTCTCTCCAGGATTGGCTCCGCCATCGGGACAGTCCTGGAGACACCTCGTACGGCAGCATCAGTAGCTGCCAAGGCGGCTGGCATCCCTTCAGTTCGAGTTTTGGTCAGAGATACCCACACGCTCCCGAAGGTCATCCTTCTGCCTCGGGTGAGTGGGGGTTGGTTTCAACAGAGTGTGGAGTACTCGGGTCTCCCGAACCAGTGCTTCATTTGCAGACAGATGGGCCACCTAGCGAAGGCCTGTCCACGGAGGAGACCACGACCCGCACCCCAACCTGCCAAGGCTGGGCCGCAGCCACCGGCCGCAGCCACAGCCAGCGACATAGAGCACAGATTCAGTGCCACCCTCCGAGCCTAGGGCTCCAGCGGAGGAGGGGTGGCAGTAGGCCCGTGGCCGTCGACGCCACGGGCCACAGCGACAGCCTGGCACTCAGAGTGGCCCCCAGGTGCCTACTCAGCAGCAGTGGGTTCCCACGGGGAACCGCCTTGGGCCTCTTGAGTAGGAGGAGCCTCCTTCGCCAGCCTCCACCTTCGCTTCACCCTCGCCAGCCGCTCCGCCTTCCGATCTCCCCTCCTCCTCATGCCCTCCCCCGCCCTCTGCTACCGCTCACCCCCCACCTCGCCCCCCCCATGTCTCTGCCGCCCCTCCCCGCTTCCCCTCCCCCCCCCCCCCCCCCCCCCCCCCCCAGCCCCTTCTCCCCCTCCTCCTGCTTTAGTACCTCAGTCGGCTCAGGAGACTGGACCCTCGCCGGCGGCCAGGAGATCTCTTGGCAACGCCTTTGCCACGAGTCGCCTAGCGAGAGAGGGTCAGCCCTTCATGCGGCCCCCTCTGCAGATTCAGACATCTTCTCTTGCAGCTATCCCGCGTGGTTTGACGAGCATTGACCTCCGACGCCGCTGGGATTTCTTCGATTACGGGTTTACTCGTTTTCTTGGCGACTCCGCAGCAGACCACGATGCAGCCTGCTTCAGAGTCCACGCTTTGTTCCTCGCCGCTTGGGGGACAGAGGCCTTGGACTCAGCAGTTGGTTTCTCCTTCCCCCTCTGTGGCAGGACTGAGACAGAGTGGTCCCTCGACTCAGTGGTGGGATGGTTGCATACACAGGTTCTCGAGTTCTCTCACCACATGGGAGAACTTGGCGTTACAGATTTGCTGCAGACGTTGTGGCCACTGGCCAAGTTTGCGGTGACACCCCCAGACTCAGCAGGATGTAGACACATTGTGGTGTACTTTTTTGCTGATACGTAGTGTTTGCCTTGCTATGTATTCATTCATGAGGACTCCTGGAAAGAGGAGGTTGCTTTACGCACGGCTCGCTCTGCTTGGGCTTGGACCAGGCACTCACTGCAGTCTCGCCTATCTAGAGGACGCTCGGATGCGGATTACTCCCCATCCAAGCCTGCTTTGAAGATAGCTCGTCTTGCTGCTGCGGCAGCATCTGTTCTCTCTCGCTCCCCATGAGGATCGTCTCGTGGAACGTGCAGGGACTAGGTGGGCCCCAGTTTCAGCAACAGCGGGGCCGATTGCGTCAGGAGCTTTAGCGTTGCCTTGTGGGAGGAGAGATTGATCTCCTTATGCTTCAGGAGCACCATTTGTCTGAGAGCCGCATTCGGCGATGTGGTCAGATTTTGCGTGGACGCTATGATACCTTTTGGTCAGCTGCTTTTGGACCTGGAGGCATCCAGGGTGGGGTATGTATGACTATTGCGGACTCACTACAGCAGGCCATTGTGGGCAGAGGGATTATTGTACCAGGCAGGGCTCAGTGGATTACTATGCAGGTTTAGGGTAGCCTTGTGGGTTTCCTGAACATCTATGCGCCCAATGTGGCGAGTGCTCGTGCAGACTTTTGGTCACAGATTGTTGAGTCTTTGCCACAGGTTGACCAGTGGTGTGTAGGAGGGGACTTCAACATGTTGGAGGACCCTTCTGACAGGATCGGAGGCAGCCATGCTACTGTGCATGGAGTCGAGTTAGTAGCTTGGGAGAGGTTTTGTATGACGCTGAGGGTCTCGGATACATGGCAGCATTCTGGCTTTGTGAGGCCTCTAGAGAGTCTTGCCTTCTCTAGATCGGACCGTAGAGTGGGAGCAGTGAATCTATCGCGCATAGATTGCTTCTACACTAGTGACCACTTCAGTGACTTGGGGGGATCAGTGGGCATCCTGGCAGGGACATCCTTCTCGGACCATGCACCAGTGATTCTCACAGTGGCAGATAGGCAGAGGAGTGGGAGAACAATGCTTCGCATCCCAGAGCGGGTCTTGTTGGACTCAGCACTCAGAGAGAGGGTCGAGGCTCTATGGACAGAGGGCATGGACAGCCAGGCTCCACCTGCAGACAGAGTGGACTCAGGCCTAGCTCAGCTTAGCCACTTCTTTCTCTAGGAGTCTCTGGCTCGACGGGCTGCAACGAGAGAGGAGGAGCAGCGTCTCAGACAAGGCATTGCTTCACTACAGAGGATGCAGGAGCAGCATCCAAAAAGTCCATGGTTGGAGGAGCAGTTACAGCAGGCTCGACAGGAGCTTGCTTGCACAAAGGAGAGGCGCCATGAGTTTGCCTTTCATCGACAGGCATCTCAGTGGACTCAGGTGGGTGACAGGGTGACAGGTGGTTTTTTTGAGACAGTGGGACCTCGGCACTCGCATGCCAAGGTCAATCAGTTGAGGAGACCCGATGGGTCAGTTGTTTGTGAGCCTGAGGATATGCGTGCAGTCGCTACTGACTTTTACCGTGAGCTACTGTCGGCTGAGCCCGAGTCAGAGAGACATGATGCATGCAAGGAGCAGGTTTGGGCACAGATGCCCTGTCTTGTGACTAAGGAGATGCGGTAGAGGCTTGAGTTACCTCTTCAGCTTGAGGAGCTGCACACGGCTCTTAGGGCCCTCCCTCGTGGTAGCTGTCCAGGTGAGGATGGGCTGACTCCCAGCTTCTTCTTGGAGTACTGGGACCTGCTTGGCCCAGATCTTTGTAGTGCCTTTCAGTACATTCTGCACACAGGAGTGATGCCGGATAGCATGAGTGAGGGCCTGATTTACCTCATTCCAAAGGAGGGTGGCTCCTTGGATGAGATTCGACAGTGGCGCCCCATCACCATTCTCAACTCAGCCTACAAAATTCTTGCCAAGGCTCCGAGTTTGAGGATTCAGCCACTTTTGCAGAGCCTTATACATGGGACTCAGACAGGTTTTGTCAAGGAACGCAGTATCCTTGACAACATCTTCACTTTTTGGGAGGCTTCTGCCCTTGCACGGCTCCGTGGGGAGGACCTTGTGATTCTTCTTCTCGATTTTGAGAAGGCATACGACAGAGTCGACTGGGACTTTCTAGAGGGCACGCTACGCAGGATGGGCTTCTCAGAGGCTTGGATCAGAGGGGTGTCAGCTTTGTACAGACAGGCTCACAGTCAGGTGCTTTTGGCAGGAGGTAGAGGTGAGCGCTTCATGCTCACACGATCGGTCAGACAGGGTTGTCCTCTTGCCCCCTTTCTCTTTTTGTTCTATGCGGAGGCGATGAGCAGATTTTTGGTGTCACAGCAGGTTGGTTTGAGGGGCTTAGCACTCCCTCTACGGGGAGATGAGCTTCTGGACGCTGAGTTTGCCGACAACTCAACCTTGTACTTAGAGGGCCAGGAGGCCAATTTACACAGATGTGGGCAGGCTTTGGAGACCTTCTGCTGTGCATCGGGCGCACTGATCAACTGGAGAAAGACAGTGGCTTTCTCGGTTGGTAGTGCTCCTGTGCCAGATTAGATGCCAGGAGAGGGTTTCAGGTGGATTCCTCCAGGGACTGCAGTTCGGTACTTGGGTTGTCAGGTTGGTTTGGATTTGTCCCCCGAGCAGCAGATTGCTCCTCTTCTCCTGTCCATCAGGAGAAAGTTGTTACATTGGAGCTCAGCCCGACTTTCGCTGGCTGGTAGAGTAGTAGTTGCCAACCAGGTGTTGTTGGCGACTATGTGGTACATCACTTATTGCTGGATCTTCTCGAGTTCTTGCATCAGCCAGGTACAGAGGCTGATCAGGAACTTCCTTTGGTCAGGTCGCGACACTCAGATTGCCCGAGCCAAGGTGGCTTGGTCGGTCATCACACTTCCTTGTTCTCAGGGAGGGCTTGGGATCATTGATCCAGCACAACAGAGCAGAGCCCTTCTTGGGAAGTTCGTCCTCAGAGGACTTCTTCCAGGCGAGGAGCCCTGGAAGGAGTTCTTGTTGCAGAGGCTTCGTGCCAGGGTGCCTCAGTTAGGAGGCCCTTGGCAACCTTCGACCAGATGGATCTTTACGGAGTTGCGTCGAGTTGGTTTGAGCAGGAGACTGGAGGACCGATTCGCTGTGAGTCTGCTTCGTTCTTGGGAGCTATTACGGCGTGGCCTAGAGCAGAGACAACCGACGTGCACGGAGGAGCGCCTACGGCAGCCCCTCTTCTGGAACCCCATGGTTAGCACTCAGCGAGGCCACTTGTTTGGGAGTTGGCCTCATGTTTCTTGGGGTCCCATGGCAGCAGGTCCAGCGCGCTCTCTAGGTGACTGGCTAGAGTTCACAGGTTTGTCAGAGGAGGTGCAGGTTGTCCAGCTACAGGGCATGAGAGGGGTTCAGAGCATGTGTCAGGACATCTCAGAGTCAGTTCCAGCTGACTGGCTCACGCCTCTCGAGCCAGTAGCACCCCGGTGGATGGGAGCCTTCACACGACTGGAGGTTCTCATTTCAGTTAGGGCTTACTCAGAGACTGTCCCAGCCCTGTTCTTCGAGCTTCAGGGTGGGGGACGACTACAGAGAGTTGCAGTAGAGGCCCCGCAGGTAGCAGAGTGTTGTGTCCAGAGGATCCGAGTTGTGGGCATCTGTGGGAGGACTTGCGTCATAGAACCTGACCCAACAGCTCTTGAGACAGGACACTGGAGGCTATGGGCTTGGGAGTGCTGTCCACTGGCACGAGTACAGTGGGATCCTGGTGAGTGGCTTTGGAGGGACCCATTCTCTTCTGCAGACCGCCCAGGAGTCCCTTTCTTTCAGTACACTGTTCGGCTTGGATGTCATATACCTGCAGCATAGAGTGAGGCCCGCCCCGCTGCAGCACGTCATTGGCAGGAGGAGGGTCTCACAGTTGAGTTCTTGGTAGCTTTTTGGCAGAGGATGTGGCACTCTAGACAGCCGAGGTGCGTCACCTTGTTCCAGTGGTTGGTTGCACACAGAGCCACAACAGTAGGGAGCTGACTTGTACATAGTGGTCTCTCGGCCGCATGTACAGCCTGTGACCAGTTGGTGGAGAGTCAGCGTCACTGTCTTTGGGACTGTCCCTCGGCCCAGCAGGTGTGGCTACGAGTTCTTCGGCTGATGCCTGCCCTCTCCACGGCTTGACAGTACACTTGGGGGGCAGCGGCTTGGTCCACCCTCACGGGCCTGGCACTTCAGTTTGAGCTATCTTCCACCAGCAGGATGATAGTGATACAGGGGGGTCGACCTACACTCCAGCCTGCTACAGACCTTACTCCACAGGAGTGGAGCAGTGAGAGAGCGGAGTGTTGGGAGCTCATCAGCGGCCTAGCTCTCTGGTTCATCTGGCGGGCCCGTTGTTTCCGCATCTTTGAGGCTCGCCTTGTACCACCAGCAGAGACTGTTCGTGACTTTTGGCTAGAGCTGATCCATACTCTCAGAGGACAGCTTGAGGGACTACAGGGAAGCTCCGACCGCATGCGGGAGCGCCGCGAGGCTTTCCTTCGACTCTGGCGCCCTGGGCCATTCTACTCCATGGTCCAGGGGGTACTCAGATGGCACTACTGTCCACCTGTGTGGCTTTTCCCTCCTCCCATCTCTTGATTTAGCCCCATTGTACATATGCTGTTTTTTCATTGGGAGAGTCTCCCCACCATGCTTGTTGTAGCCCTCTCTTGCAGAGGTGGATGTAGCCCTATGGGCAGTTTTCATTAACTAATAGAAGGATCTTTTTCTCAACAAAAAAAAAAAAAAAACCAAGTAACCATGCATTGATTGTTCTCTCCAAAAAAAATTCAAGCTCTTCATTTGATTGATTCCACATTTTTGGAAAAATCAAGTAGGTTCCGTGCATATTCCACAGTACACTGTAAAGGGCCTCGTAAAAAATTAAGGTATTATTTCCATCCAGATCATGAAAAATTCTCCGTGCTACATCCAAGTTCTTGTGGTATACAAATCGATATCCAATTAGAAGATCTGTCTTTTGGCATGCTGCCTGTCCTGCTATGACATTAAATTTTTGATGGTGTTGTGGAAAGCATAACTCAAGAATACGACGAGTCCTTTGCAATCTATTAGTGCTCCAAATCCACACCTCAAACCATTGCATGCAAAAATCAAGGAAAGTGAATGCATCTTTGCGAATAAAATGCCACACATTTGTACTCTCTTCAACGAGATGCATATGTTTTCCCAATCTCGGCATACATCACCATGTTGCATTTCAATGGTCTTAAGTAAAACACCATTGAGTTCAAGGATCAATACTCTTCTTTGTTTCCGTATAGTATTTGAGGGTGGTGGAATCAATTTCCTTCTAGGCCTATGAGTCCGCAATGACATGTGCCACCTCAATAGTAAATGCTTTGTACATTTGAAATCAAATTTATATGCTTCAGAATCTCCTGTTCCAAAAAAAAAGGCATGATGGTCAATGGAAGAGATATTATTTTCAATTAACACATCGTGCACCAACATTATTTATTTTATCCATGATATATATAGACTTAAACCTTGAGAAGACAACAAAAGAAAATATTTTTCTTCAATACACAGAAGAAATCTTGTACAAAGAGCTCCAACCACAAAGATAAAAGAGAGACTTCTTTTCCAAGGCTGAATAACATCTAGTTGATGAATATAAAAGTGTACATATTTGGTTCATGTTCAAATAATTGGACCCAACACATTGTTTTGGCCGGAATACTAGAGCCCAACACATTGTTTTGGTCAAAATCTTCTTAACACATTTCCACCACTCTAGATGTATGTGAACATTCCAGGTAATTGAGTCAACGCGCACGCCAAGCCCTTACTGGTTGTTTTCTTCCACCTGCAATAAAAAATATGCTAGATTAGATAAAAATTTGATTTTATTTTTTATATTTTTTGATAAATCTAAAGTGATTCCTACCCATAAGCTTAAGTAGGCCTTTTGTAGCTTTGATATGTATGCTTTTGCTTCAACTCCGTAATGAAATGACCACAACCATACCCCAAGCTAGTAGCATAAGCAATAGCATGTTGATCACTCAAATTTTTTGTTTTGTGAGAGAATTTTAACAATTTCAGCTGGTTTGAAGATAATAGTGGCACACCAAACTTGGATGCCAACATAGCTGGATCCTTGCTTAAGGAGTTTACTACTTTCTTGAACATAACTTAACTTGTTATTGCACAATGGTAGCTGTGAAGATGCACAAGATGAGCTTTCCACTTCGACTGAATTGTTGTCAAGTTCTTCCCTTAGAACTTGGACATTGAACATGCCCCATTCTTCCATTATGTCTTGAAACTTTGTAAATAGGTCATGAACCTCTGTGATTGGAGATTGTCCTAGCCGATTGAGTGAAATAACAGATCGAATGTCATTTGTATTATTTAGATTTAAAAGGTATGGTAGAAGCTCATTGCAAAGAAGATAGTCAGGCCTCCCTTGAAAACTTTCAGGATATAAGCAGTTAACATTTGGGTTAATACATCCCTTGAAAGGGCTATCATCAATGAGCAATGTATTCTTTGTACTGCATAAATTCATGCATTGATACCAAACCCTCAACAAAGGCTTAAACATAGCCTCAACATTAGGCTTATCCGGTCTATACACTTTTCGAAGATTATGGATGTAGCAATCTTCTTGTCCCCATACCATAAAGAAATGATATTTTTTATGTGCATGCTTTTCAAGAGTGTTCACATAAGTGAAAACATTCTTTTGTAGCATGGTTGACCAAATACCAACATGAAAGTACTGACATATCTCATCCAAAAATTCAAAACAACTCGGGCGAACAACAATTGTGGTGTGACCAAGGTCAATTTTGACACAATCTGTACATGGATGCCTCTTGTCTTCTTTGCTGAGTAAAACTCCATTAATATCAAGAATGAGTGCATGTTTCTTCATGTTGATTGCATGAGCAATATTTTCTGCATACGATACACAAGAATGATAACAATTTAAGTTTTTGCACTTATAAATCTCAAAACAAGGGACCATATATTTGCAGCACACAATTGTAAATTGCACACGTTTATTTACGTCTCATACTCCCATACTCATCTATAATGATGTCTCCTAAAAGTGATTGCATTTCTCTATTGATGTGGGAAGATTGAAAGACTAGTTTATCTCCATCTCTCTCAAAAGAATATAAGCTTCCAAGTGGCCTACGTTTTCGTGCATCAGGACGTAGTTCCTCAATGTTGATGTCTACTTGTGGCACACTAGATCCTTGATTTTGAATGTCAATTTCACCTGCAAAGACAACATAATAGAATTTTGTATTATCTTCCAAAAAGGGCCATATCTATACTAATCACATTGGACAAATAAGTACCTTTGTTTTTCTCACCAACTTCAATCCCTTGCTACCTTTCTTGAATGCTTTGGACTTTGTTTGTATTTGGTGTCGCTTTTCCTGTCCTTTTGTCAGTTTTTTTTTGTATGTCCTTGGTTGCAAGAGTCGCTTGGAGCTCTTCATAGGCTTTACCCTTCTTCTCACTACCCTCTGCATCCTCATCTCTTTGAGGCATGTTGTTAGTGTCGTGTGAAGGTTTTGGAGAATTTTGCACAACAAAATCACTTTGATGCTCTACCACCACCATCTCCTCTTCACTATTCCTAATGTCACTTTCATGAATTTGGGTCTCTCCAATTGTAGGTAGCATGTTCTCGCTCTCTTTAGTCATGTCATTTGAATTTTTTTGAGAGGTTTGTTCTACAAGATCACTTTTGTGCTCTACAAGATCACCTTTATGAAACTCGGTCTCTCCAACAATGGTGGGTAGCACTTGTGCTGCTTGAGATATGTTATCTCCGTCTTCTATTTTGTTGTCTTCATCTGAAAGATGAAAAAAGCCAAATTTTTATCTATTTAGAAAATAGTATAGTGGATTTTCAATAACCATAGAATCCATTTCATTTCCATCATCTAACCCAAACGTTTTATGCTAGAAAGGCTCCATTTAGTACATTAACACAAAAAATGCTAACCTAGAATGATACCTAAAGCACATTTGAAAGTGAGGCTTAATCTTAAGCTCAGCTTAAGGCTTAAGTCTCAAAGTTTAGGGTTTTGTTTCAAGCCTAAAACTTAAGTCTCAAAATTTATGCTTATGTTTGAAGTTTAAAATGTAAGTCCTAAGCCCTTTTTAGTCTTCATCATTCACTATGTGAAAACCTTTTATACTATGTGCACTGAAGACCTATTTATAAAACCCCTTATCTATGAATTTTTCAAGGTATCACCTAATTTTCTTCATAATCTATAAGTATTTTGTTATTTGTAACATTTTTTTTCTACAATGCTCATGAGACTGGACTCATATGGTAGTGCTACACTAATATACAAAGGCAAGGCTTGAACTTAAGTTCGATCCTACAAAATAAAAATCAGTTTCTTGTTATAGATTGTGACTCTTTCTCTTTCTTAACATATGTAATCGCTACAATAGGATATGAAATTGTGAGCTTCACTTGGAAGTACTGAGGTAGGATTCTATGACAAGGAATTTTGAGGCTCAAACTTATGTTCATGCCTAAGGCTTAAGTCTTAACCTTAAGCTTATGTTTCAAGTGTAAGGCTTAAATCTCAAGCCATGTCTAGTCGCAACACATTCACTATGTATAAAATTATTATATTTTGCACATCTAGGGCCTATTCAAAAAACCTCTTAACTATGAATTTTTCAAGGTATGATCCTTTTTACTTCATGATCCATAAGTATTCCTGTTTGGAAGATTATATTACTACAATGCTCTTGAGATTGGCATAACATGGTAGTGCTCATGAGCTCGGTCTCACATGGTAGTGCTACACTAACATGTGGAGGCAAGGTTCAAACTTAAGTTCGAGCCTACAAACTAAATTTCAATGCCTTGTTAGGAACAAAGACATTATGAGTTTCACGTAACATATGCAAGTGCTACACTAGGATAAGGAAGTTCAAGTCTCACTTAGAACAACTCAGCCATGACTTTTTTGATTGAAGTTCATACACAAGTGCTTCACTATCTCTCCTTGTTAGGTTTGAACTTAAGTTTGATCCTCATTAGTGTTGGTAATGCTTCATTATTGTCTCACCAAAACCAAAATTTCTTACTCTTAAAACACATCTGTATGTTAGCTATGCTTTGTGAATTGACACTTTAAATAAAGACGTGCTTTGTGATGACTCAAACTCAAGTTTGATCTCCCCCATCATTTTTTAAAACAACAATAATTAAATCTAATTAAAATGAATACTTTTAGATAAAGACACAAGATAGTATTAAGAAAATAGTGTTTGAAGGACCTAAAGTATCACAATTGATCAATTCAATACACTATACTGCCTTTTTATACTTTAGGAGTCTGTTGGTACATGATAATGGCATGCATCATTAAACCTAGTATCAAAAATACTCTAAGAAGAATTTGCACCTTTTTCATCAGCTACTACAATGTCTTGAGGGGCTCTATCATCCTCTTGTGCATCCTCATTGCCTGCATCATCATCCTCATTATCTTCATCATTTTCTTCTGCACTCTCAACATCCACAACTGGACTCATTTATCCAACATTGTCTGCCCCCCCTTGATGATCAAAATTCGTAGCTTCTTGAACTCCACTATCATCCGTGTTGTCTACGTTATCGTTGTCTTCATTTCCATCAACATCCTCTCCACTGCTTTGTTGCTCATTGATGTCAAGATTGTTAAGGTCTTCTTTTTCTTTATCATCCAGCTCCAACTGTTTGTCTCGCAAGTGATGCTTGACTTGCACCACACCACTCCTGCAAGGACGGATTTCTCTCCAAAAGACTAGAGCATTGAGATTCTAACTCCATTGCTTCAAAATCATCCTTACATAGAGCAATTGCCCTTCTCTTCTTCGACAAGCTTTGCTCCAACACAACTCCACCGCAAAAAATTTCCAACACATAGCTTTGCTCAGGACAAAACCTTGTGATAAGGCCATCAATGAAGTTTCTATCAATAAATTCATGATCCTTGCCATGAGAGCCTAAGAAAAAGACTCTTTTTGTATGAGCTTTGTCAATAGCCTCAAATCTATCAACCTTGCTAACAAAAAGAGCAACCATTGCAGAGTCCACAGTTCCATCTATCCATGAGTCATCTCTTGTTGCTTGGATATTTCCATATTCAATATGGACCTTAGTTGACTGGCTAGAAACCCCTTCAACAAGCATTCCGATATTGATGAAATCAATGAAACACACTAGCACATATTCGTATTGTGCATTCAATGTGTTTAGATTGAGTGCCAAATTTGCAAAAAAATCTATAGAGAGCTTTTCTTTAGTACCATGAAGATCCAAGACAACCAATTGAAATGGTACATGCTCTGTATTGCAAAAGTCTTTGATCTTCCCCATATCAAAGCCCACCCCCTTGATTCTCCATGGAATAGAATCATCTTGAGATATTATGCCCATATTAGCTCTATAAAGATGATTGAGGAGAGTTATTACACTTTTTGGAAGTGAGGGTGGAGTCTTCTTTGCTCTGTTGAGGGAGTCCTTGACATAGTACTGGCTATAGCTCCTCATTTGATTGTACTCATGCTCTCCTAGCTTGTACTTCTCACAAACTTGCTCCCAAGATAAATTTTCCCTTGTCAAATCAAAGAAGAATGATATTATTGCTTCTCTCAACACTCGATCTATTTTTAGCTTCCAAGACATCTCATCCATGTCCATTCTATTAGGGGTATGCTTGCTCTTATTTAGCAAGGTGGTTTTGTCCAGGATTGCATTTTGTAGTTCAAGAACTTCTTTATTCTTGAGGCCTAAAATGCACCTGAACAATGTAGGTGCCAGTGTTGCTGTGCCAGGTGCTTGTCGAATCTGACCACCCTTCATAGTTAGAAATTTATGATTTTCATTGGAACCTTCGTCAATTGTTTCTCCCTTTGTATTTGGTATCAAGCCTCCAACATATTGTCTCATGATCTTGACCCAATTCTTCCATATCTTCTCATCACATAGAAGCAAATGCAAGTCGGTTTTGACAAATCCCTTTTGAAGTGTGTGCTCTGTTGTCTCAACAAAGGTCTACAAAATTGAAAATTCCAACATCAATCTTGACAAGGCTCTATCTTGTGGGATTGAGACGTATACTTAATAAGTTCAAGCCTAGCTAGATTGAATTGTTTCTTTATATGCTCACATACATCTATGCAAAGTCCAAAATACATGGGTATATGTAAGTGGGGCTCAAACTTAAGTTCGAGCCTCGCTTAGCCTCATATGAAAGTGACACTAAATCTTAAGTTAAAACCTGAATTTAAGTTCTAAATGAGCACATGGAGGTCTTGCTTGAGCCTATGATAGACTCTAGTTTACAAATAGATATTGATTAAAAAGACTCACATCCATGTTTTCAAAGAATCAAACAAGTACCTTCCAAGCCTCAAAGTCCTTCTTGGTTTGGTTGACACCAGGTGGAGGCTTAGAAGGACAACCATTTGCATGCCATTGTGCTCGTGCTTGCATAAGTTGGTCAAGAAATGGCTCCTTTTGCATTGACATTGCAACAGATAGATTCACATCTTTGGAGATTTCACGAGAGCTCTTTGGTGGGCAATTGAGAATAATCTTTGATCGTCTATATTTGAATTGTTGACGCAATTGAGGGGTAACCTTTGCAACATTTGCACCTTGCAAACGTTTTGCAGCACTAATGGAGTGTTGTCCAGAGATGATCCAGTAATCAACATTGCGAACATCCTCTTTGGCAAGTTTGTCAAGAGGATGTTTTTTGGAAGGACCACAAGGCATCAAAATTGCTAGTATCTCCTCTTGCTTTTGTTCTTGAATGAAGTCTAAAGTCAAAATCCTGACCCAATCTAGATTTAATCTTCTGTACACATAGTTTGATGGAGCAGGAAAACACCTTGTCACGTCAATGCTAAAGACTTCATTGATCCCAAAAGGATAGAATCCCTTCTTGATTTCTAAAGAGGTCAGTGCCTTGTTATCTTCGGATGGAGTTTCCATGTCCATCAACTCCTCTTCAGAAACCTCTTTTTCTTCTGCACTCTTTTTCATCTTCCTCTTTGCTAGTTTTTGTCGATCTTCCTCAAGAGTAGAATCATGCTTTGCCTTTCTTTTTCTTCCGAGTCCTTGTGCATCTTGCCCTTGTGAACCTTCTTGCTCCTCTAAATTAATGGTGGTAGTGATCTTCTCTACATGTGTTGAAGCGCTTGCACGGGCACCTCTTGATGCTGCAAGTGCACTCCTAACTATAGCTTTCCCTGTCTTCTCCACAACTTTCTTAGGTAGTGCCCCTATTGGTTTCTTTGCAGGTACAATCTTCTTTGGTAAGCTCAAGACTCGCTTTGCATGTTTCACTGTCTTCACTAGGTCTTCCACACAGTCCACACCCGAGTCTTCTTGATTAGTGAAGCTGGAGATCTTCAATCCTAATTTTACAATAGAATTTTCTTTTCCTAGTTTTCTACCATTCATGTTTGCTACATGAAAAGTGCCCAATGATAAGCAAAACTTGTTTGCCTTTGTGGTCTCTCCAATAGGTAGCACATTACATGCAAAGCATCGCATTGCTGTTGCATCCACATCATCTTTGATACCCACAACAATCCCCATGTCTCCATATTTCATATCACCTCGTGACAAATATAGATGGATGTCACCTTTGTAGTTTGTATCTGTATCGAAGGTATCCACAAACCACTTCACTCCTTCTTCTTTTGTTAACTCAAAGGTCTTGTCAACCTTTATTCTTGGAGCAGTAGTTTTGGCGTGAGTGGATATTCCAAGAACATCGAGTGTGAAGACTTGTGCACCCTGCTCTGGTATACTTGGTACATTGGAAGCCTCCATTCCTAAAACAACCAAAAAGAACAATGTTAGAACCTAAACAAGGAGCCTATGTTTAAGTTAAATAATACATTTTAAAAAAACACTAGCATGTGTAGGCAAGGCTCGAACTTAAGTTTGAGCCAAAAGATGTTGTTTTGTACCCTTGCTAGCCACAAGGATGTCATGAGAGTAGTCTTGCAAGTTAGTGCTACATTAAACTTGAGCCTAAAAGTGAAGCTCTATGATTGTTCTAGCTAGAAGGATTTCATGAGGCTGGGCATGCACCCCAGTGCTACATTAGCATATGGAGAGGAAGCTCAAACTTAAGTTTGAGCCTAAAAGTGATTTTTTATTCCCTGATGCACTTGAGGCTCGAACTTAAGATGGAGCCTAAAGGTGCTATTCTATGCCCTTGATAGTAGCCACAAATATGTCATCCATGCTAGTGCTACACTCAAATATGCAAGTGGGGATCAAACTTAAGTTTGAGCCTCTTGTCATTGGTAACCAAAAGGATGCCATGAGGCTAGACTTAAGTTCAATCCTAAGTGTTTTTCTATTCTTGCATGAATCCTAAAAGGACTTAGTGAATCTAGATTTTCATGATAGTGCTATACTAACATATCTAGGTGAGGCTCGAACTTAAGCTTGAGCCTCTTGCCTTTGGTAGCCACAAGGATGTCCCTCGGCTAGCCTTACACCCTAGTGCTACAATAGCATATGCAAATAAGGCTAGCCACAAGGATGTCATGAGGCAAGCCTTGCATCCTAGTGCTAAAGAATATGCACTTGAGGCTCGAACTTAAGATCGAGCCTAAAGGTGTTCTTCTATGCCCTTGGTAGCAACAAGCCCTACATGCTGGTGCTACTCTAGTATATGCAAGTGAGGATCGAACTTAAGTTTAAGCCTACTGGCATTGGTAGACACACAGATGTCAAAGGGCTAACCTTACACCCTAGTGCTAAAGTAACATATACAGATGATGCTCAAACTTAAGTTCAAGGCAGACTTGCTATATTAGCATATGTAGGCAAGGTTCGAACTTAAGCTCGAGCCTCTTTCCCTAAGTAGCCACAAGGATGTCATTAAGCCAGACTTGCTACAATAGCATATGTAGACAAGGTTCGAACTTAAATTTGAGCCGCTTTCCCTAAGTAGACACAAGGATGACATTAAGTTAGACTTGCTATGTTAGCATAAGTAGGCAAGGTTCAAACTTAAGTTTGAGCCTCTTTCCCTAAGTAGCCACAAGGATGTCATTAAGATAGACTACAATAGCATATGCATGCAAGGTTCGAACTTAAATTTGAGCCACTTTCCCTAAGTATTCACAAGGATGTCATTAGGTTAGACTTGCTATACTAGCATATGTAGGCGAGGTTCGAACTTAATTTCGAGCCTCTTTCCCTAAGTAGCCACAAGGATATCCCTCAGCTATCCTTACACATTGGTGCTACAATATCATATGCAATTGAGGCTTAAACTTAAGTTTGAACCTAAAGGTGGTGTTTTGTTCCCTTGGTATCCACAAGGATTTCATGAAGATAGACTTTCATGCTAGTGCTATACTAGCATATGTAGGCAAGGCTCAAAATTAAGTTCGAGCCTCTTGCCCTTAGTAGACACAAGGATGTCATGAGGAAAGCCTTGCATCCTAGTGCTACACTAGCATATGAAAATGAGGCTTGAACTTAAGGTGCTATTCTATACCCATGGTAGCCACAAGGATGGCATTAGGCTTGCATTCTAGTGCTACACTAGCCTACGCAAGTGAGGATCAAACTTAAGTTCGAGCCTCTTGGAATTAGTATCTCTAAAGGATGAGTCCAGACATACTCCCTAGTGCTACAATAGCTTATACAATCGAGGCTCGAACTTAAGCTCGAGCCTCAAAGTGTTTTTCTTTTCCTTTGGTATCCACATGGATGTCATGAAGCTATACATGCATCGTAGTGCTATACTGACATTTGTAGGCAAGGTCTACACTTAAGTGCACGCTTTTTCCCATTGTTTGCTACAAGGATGCTATTCTATAACCTTAGTAGCTATAAGGATTTCACAAGGCTAACCTTTCCCCCTAGCGCTACAATATGAAATACTCAAACTTTAGCTTGAGTCTAAAGATATTTTTCCATGTCCTTGATAGCCACAAAGATGTCATGAGGCTGTGCCCTTGCATAGTAGGGCTACACAGCAAGCAAGGCTCTTTCCATTGGTAGCTACAAGGATGTTAGGAGGCAAGCCTTGCATCCTAGTCCTAAAGAATATGCACTTGAGGCTCGAACTTAACATCGAGCCTAAAGGTGTTCTTCTATGCCCCGTGTAGCAACAAGCCCTACACGATGGTGCTACTCTACTATATGAAAGTGAGGATCGAACTTAAGTTTGAGCCTAATGGCATTGGTAGCCACACAGATGTCATGAGGCTAACCGTACACCCTAGTGCTAAAGTAACATATACAGTTGAGGCTCAAACTTAAGTTCAAGGCAGACTTGCTATATTAGCATATGTAGGCAAGGTTCGAACTTAAGCTCGCGCCTCTTTCCCTAAGTAGCCACAAGGATGCCATTAAGCCAAACTTGCTACAATAGCATATGTAGGCGAGGTTCAAACTTAAATTTGAGCCGCTTTCCCTAGAGCTATTATGCTCTAGCCCTAGTTAAGTCTCAAGCACTTGCATGAGGCAATGCTATCATGCTAAAATATCCACAATAAGCTCATGAGGTCGCACTAGAGTGGAATATGCTAGTGCTTTGAGAGCATTAGAAGGTGAGGTTTAAGCTACATCAGCTCATTGTTCTAGTTTCTCAACAAGGAAACAAGGCCCAAAAACGAGCTAAATATCAAAAGCAAAGAATCTACGTCAAGTGGAAATGTCACACTCAGTACCCAACCAAGTAAGTGTTGTTATCTATCTTTTTCTTTAAGTATATTAATTACTTAATTATAGTTTTAAAAAAAGTTAATTAAAGTACTTATTGATTAAGTACTCTAATTAAAGAATAGACACTTACTTTCAATTTATAGAGCGTGATTTTAGACGTAGTTGTAGTTTGATTAACTTAATGATAGAGTTTAAAAGGTGTATTAAGGAGACGGTAGCAAACAATAATGAGTATAAGTAGTCATTAGAGGTAGATTAAATAGAGATTAGAAACTAATAGAATGATATTGAAGATTGAACTTTTGAGATGCAGGTTTAGGAGAGATTAAGAGGAAGGGAGGGAGTGATTAAGAGGAGGCAAGGGAGATTACATAGAGAGATTAGAAGAGATTAGGGAGTGATTAAGAGGAGGCAAGGGAGATTACATAGAGAGATTAGAAGAGATTAGGGAGTGATTAAGAGGAGGCAAAGGAGATTACATAGAGAGATTAGGGAGTGATTAAGAGGAGGCAAGGGAGATTACACAGAGAGATTAGGGAGTGATTAAGAGGAGCTGATGGTAATTACACAGAAAGATTAGAAGAAGATATCACACACACACACACACACACACACACACGAGAGAGAGAGAGAGAGACAAAGAAGTGCACCTGGATAAGCCTTTCGAATTTGAAATTCAAATTTCAAATCTAAACTGCAATCAGATCTTCACCTGCAATCAAAAAGAGAAAGATATGCACACACACACACATACACAGAGTTAATGTAGAGCGTTTTGGGACTGCAAATAGATTCATAGAGGAGAGGGAGATGGGAAAGTAAAGAGACATACCTGTCACGTCATCGTCAGTTTTTTCACTGTCTGCACAAAAACCGAAACCGTGTTTTAATGTAGAAGAGAGAGAGGGGGAGAGAGAGAGATAGAGAATTAATCTAGAGTTGTGAAAAAGAGCCTTGTGGGGCCGCGAGCAGATTCGCTGAGGGCAAGGAGATGCGGGAGTAAAGAATCTCACCTGTCGCGCCGTCGTAGAATTCATCACAGTCTGTAGAAAAATCCAAACGTATTATAATATAGAAGGTTTTAAAAGCATTAAAAAGCCTTTAATAGATTTTCCCACCAACCCTACCAAGGTTAGATTAGCAAACTCACATGCGTGGACCAAAACTAATGGTTTTCATGATGGTTAAAAGAAGTGAAAAAAAAACTTTTCACGAAAATCAGCATAACTTTCACATACGGAGTCCGATTGCAAAACTTTTTTTATGAGCCTGTAGCTTGAGAGCGGCTCTACGATTTTCTGAACAAACCCCATTCAAAATGAACAGTTTTCAAAAAAACGATGTTTAAGGGGTCAAAAAATTCGACGAAGTTAGGGGTGTCTAGAACTAGTTTTTTGAGAGTTTTGGGAAAATAATACTCACAAGTTGGACATAGTTTCGACTTCCCTTGGCTAAAACCTCTTAGGATCAATGAGTGAGAGACCCACCTCCACCAACCCTCTTCCTTAACCGATTTCATTGCACCTTTTTTCATGTAAAATTGTCCTGCTACAACACATAAAACACCAGGACTATAATCACCAAGAATCGATTTACACATAAACAAGTGAGAAAAAAACCTCATTGTATTTTGAATGTCCATCAACGCTCAATTGTCATAGCATAATCTCCAAGCCCACCTATACTCAAACTAATGTCCTATCCTAAAAGAAAACTATATGACTAACTAGGCTTGAACTTAAGTTTGAGCCACTCATGCAACTACTTTGAAGCCTCACCTTCTTGTAAGCTCTGAATCTTTTGATAGGTCATTCAAGGAAACTTAGGTTTGATGTAAAGCTCATCATTACCTTGGCTCCACCTTACAACTCTTTAAATGTATAATATAGCTCGAACTTCAATTTGAGTCTCCTTCCAAATTCAAGGCGACTTCAACATAGCTTGGGTTTTTTCTCACACCTGTTGTTGCTCGTAGATTTCTAACACTTGAATGTGCATCTATGCTCAAACTTGAGTTTGAGCCTTCTACCAAATTCCATGGGTGCCTCCATGTAACTTGGTCTACATCTTGCAACCCGTGTCACAAGTATAGATTTATAACACTTGGATGTACATTTAGGCTCAAACTTGAGATCGAGCCACCTACAAAATTACATGCTTGCCACTATGAAACTTTGGCTTTGTGAAACTCTTTTTATCTAGGTATTTATAGCACCTAGATGTACATCTAGGACAAACTTGAGCTTGAGCCTCCTACCGTCGTGCGTGGGTTGACTTATAGCTTGAGATCCATCTTGCAACTATTTTAAGCTAAAGATTTCGAGCACTTAGACCTACATTTAGGCTCCATCTATGCTCCGGCATTGTAACTTAGGCACCATATTGGACCTATTTTCAGCTTTAGATTTCTAGCACTTCGATGTACATTTAGGCTCAAACTTGAGCTCGAGCCTCCTACCACCCCCAATGGGTTGATTCAGTATAACTCGAGATCCATCTTGTAACTCTTGTGAGCTATATATTTCTAGCACTTGGATGTGCATAAAGGCTCCATCCTCCTATCAAATTCCATGGGTGACTCTGCAATGTAACATAGTCCCTATCTTGCAACTCTTGCCAGCTTTATATTTCTAGCACTTGGATGTACATATAAGCTCAAACTTGACCTCGAGCCTCCTACCATCCTCCATGGATTGACTCAGTGTAGATTTTCTTAATTGAATGGGATGCAACATTTTACCAAAATTGTGAGTGTATCTTGGGAATGCATTAAATTTTGAGTTATATGTTCAGGCATACAATTTTACTGATATCTCTTGATTTTCTCAAAAATTGCAGGGTCCAAAACAAGGTGATTCAGTGTTTCTTGTTGATGGTTCCACAAGGAAAGCTCGTGGGGTTATTCATTCCACTGATGCATCTCAACGTTGTGGTTTTGAATTGATTGGCACAACATGTGTGGCGATACATGTACTAGAAAGTTTTGATGACACCTTCTTGATTCCATTCGTCACAATGGACGCAAGAACCATGTCTCAAGCAGTTGGAAGCATCATCAAATGGCCATTGCATAATATTGTTATGGACAGAGGAAAATCTCACACAATAGATGAGGATTTTCTTGTTGGTCAAGAAGATGGCTTGATAGATAGAGCGAGTTGGAAAGAGAAAAGAGTCATCCTTTGGACTGACAATAGATCTACAAAACTTGGTAATGGAGTGGTATTGATGGTCCACCCATATGAGGCTATAAACTGTACTGAACTAGGTGAGAGTAGCTTGGGTGTCATTGTGGAAGGGTTGATGCATCCACATCAAAGTGATATTTCAAGTTTGAATTTGGTAAGCTGGCCTATTAGGCAGCTCACATTTGAGAATGGTGAGCCCTTGATCAAAGACACTGGATCCTCTTCTGCCATTGAGGGTATTCAAGATTTCCTCATGGAAGAAACGGGAGATTCCCTTGACAGCTTATATGCTTCCAGTGATGACTATGAGGATGATGGCATAGATAACAACACTGAAACTAGTCTAAATTTTGATAGGCAAAGGTGCCTATCAAAAATCAACCCCACATACACACACACACATAGAGAAAAATGTTTTAGTGTCGAACGAATGACGTAGCAAGCAGAAGGGAGAAGAGGAGAAAGAGAGAATAAAATGTTTAAGGGTGTAAGAACAATCTAAAAAGACGCTAAAGTTACACAACAAGTTTTCAACACTTGAATATCTATGGAATGGAAGGGGAGAGAGAGAGAGAGAGAGAGAGAGAGAGAGAGAGAGAAGAAGAAGAAGAAGAATAATAATAATAATTAAAAAAAATTTAATCCCATAGAAACAATCCCAGAAGATATATATGGCAACTTGGGTGAGAATAAAGTTATTTTTGTTTCATCTTCTAACTCACTCTCTCTCTCTCTCTCTCTCTCTCTCTCTCTCTCTCTCGCTCGTACGTACGTGCATGCATGCAAACACACACACACACACACACACACACGTCGTGAAAAAAGAAGAATTTAAAATGTTGTAGGAGCGATCCAATGAGATCTCAAAGACCTATTCGATGATCTCAAGTTCAAGACCTTAGAGAGAGAGAGAGAGAGAGAGAGAGAGAGAGAGAGAGAGAGAGAGACCAATCATAGCCATTTATACTTTTCTTTAGAGAGATTGAAAAAAAGGATCCTTTTCATGCATTGACTTGAGGTCATCACTTCAACCGTAGTGCCAATTTTTCAACTACTATACCACGATGACAAGTCATATGTGTATGCACACATGAGCTCCATGCAAACTGCTATCCATCTAATACGTGTGTGTGTGTGTGTGTGTGTGTGTGTGTGTGTGTGTGTGTGTGTGTGTGAGAGAGAGAGAGAGAGAGAGAGAGAGAGGGTTTTGGGGGGGGGGGACACGAAGGAGCATAAAAGTTTTGAGTGTCATAGTTATTGTACTATAACAAAAACAAGGGGCTTCAAGACCTATGTGACAAATCTTCATTATAAGAATATATATATGTACACACACATGTATGTATGTACATACATACATACATACACACACACATGTATGTATGTACATACATACATACATACATACACACACACACGCACACAAATACACATATATACATATGTGTGTGTGTGTGTGTGTGTGTGTGTGTACTCAAGTAGGGTATGATACTCATATTCTCAAATTTTCAAGAAACCTAATGTGTACTCAAAAAGAGGTTGTCCTACATTTCCTCAATGTCCAATCACACATTTAACAGAGCAACAATTAAGCCAAATGGTTGGTATAATATAGATTGTGCGCAAGGAAATAGGCTCAAGCTGGTTGCGTACAATCTGCTCTCCCAAAGAGGAATATGGTTTTGTAATTAGAGGATAAAGATAGATAGAGATCAATGGCATGCAATTTTACACCACGTCCTTCAGTTTAGAATAATGGCCAAAACTCCTACAAAAATAAACAATTGAGCAACCTTAATTTGCTTTCATTTCTATCACATTTTAAGATGCAAACGATGTGAAAGTGTACATGAACAAATAGTATGCACTTTATTCTACTAAGATGCTTATGTATTGTTGTGATTATGTGATACGTAAACCATTACCATGCTTGTGAACATAGATAGAGATCCAAGACAAGCATCTACAGAGCAGCATAGATGTAATCACATTCTTAATATTAAAAGAACGACATCTCATCTCTTTGAAGCTTGAAGCTTTTTTGGTACATTGGAAACTATGAGCCCTTATATTTTCACAACTCTACTCTTAGACATGAAAAGTTTTATAATTACACACTGTAGCAATTATGGGCCATCTTTAAAAACTTGATGGCTTACCTAGTTTGTACTTCTTGAATTGGTAGCACTTTTGTCAACTCTAGGTAGACCAAGGGAAAAATGGTCTTCTTGCCATAAAAGAAGTTATGATGTACACCATGTCTTGCTCATAAGAAATATGCAAGGATAGAAGTAAGTAAGAGAGTGAAGTAGAGACGTTGAATTCAATTGTGTTCCTATTGTTGAAACCAATCCTAGAACCCACTCCATTTTTTAGTAAACTTTATTGTTACATTGATTTCAGACGGCTTTTATCTCTTCACACCATGCTAACTTACCTAATATGTATAATCAACATTGGTAGCATTCCTAAACCAAGATACACTAGAAGGAGGAGACTCTTTCTCTCTCTCTCTCTCTCTCTCTCTCTCTCTCTCTCTCTCTCTCTCTCTCTCTACCACAATAGAAGTAGAGCACTCCTATGTTTTTTGAACAAGGGTTAGCACCTTATGAAAAACAATGTCTATGAGAAGCTCCCATTCAAATAATGCTTTGTAGAATATTACATATATTTATGTTTGTTAGATCTTCAAGAGGTTGTGTAATGCATTACTTTTAAAAATGGAATAGAATATACATGTAGGAATAGAGTATTGATCGCGAAACGTGCGGGTCACATACTAGTCTATAGTGAGTATAATGGGGGAAGGGATTCCGACTCCCTCCCCCGGACACGTGGCAAAAGGAGAATCTTTGGGCTAGTGTTCCCTGCACCAACCAACTGTGCGAGACAGAGAGAGAAGGAAGTTGCTTTTCAGGTACTGCTCTCTGAGGCTCGGAGGCAGAACAGTAGAGAGAGAGAGAGAGAGAGAGAGAGAGAGAGAGAGAGAGAGAGAGAGAGAGAGAGAGAGAGAGAGAGAGAGAGAGAGAGGGAGCGCATTCCTGCCATGACGTCCCACAGGCTTCTCCGCCGCTGCCTACTCTGCAGACAGATGCATGTCATGCCTCCACGATGCCTCCCTTAGTCCCCTGTGCAAGCTTCTGCTCTGTTCTGCGGCACCAACCAAGTCCTGCTCTGTCTCGGTGGAACCTAGGTACACTGCGCTCAGCCAAGGGAGCCAAGGAACTGAGCCAAGGGAGAGAAGGCATTGCCTACCAAGAGACAATGATGCATCTACCCCCATTGCAGAATGCATGTGCCTCCTTTCCCTTCACTCTATCACGCACCGCCTGTGCCGCCTCTGAAAGCCCTCATCGTTGTCACAACCGTGTTACTAACCCCCTTCGTTAAATGTAACTTATAAAGGGAAAAATTACCTAAAGTACCCTTGGTTGTGGAAATCGCCAGAATGCTCTTCAAAATTTTTAAAGTACCCTTGGTTGTGACATTAAATAAAGAAGGCCGATTGTCTATCGATACAAGATGCTAAAAGTAGGATTTGATTTGATTTTGTAGGCTTTGCAGATGAATTGTTTCATTATTTTAGGCATATTTGTCATTTTTGGGGTGGAATTTCTCCTTCAGCCCTTGCCCTCAACCGGCATTTTTGCAGTTGAAAACGGCACGACATTAAGTTGAGACACATTTTTTCTGAAGACTGTTGTGGACTCTATCTACATTTGAGAGAGAGAGAGAGAGAGAGAGAGAGAGAGAGAGAGAGAGAGGGAGAGAGAGAGAGAATTCGGGAGTCTGTGGACCAGTATTCGAGAAACATCATTTTACCAAACATACAAAGTCCTTTCCTTGAATTTTCCAAGAGGAAAGTTTAGAAAAAATAGGTTTGTGGTGTAGGTTTTTACACTATTTTGTCTATTTTATGGTGGAATTTCTCCTTTGTCCCTTGCCCTCAACCGGCATTTTTGAAATTGAGAACGACATGATATTAGGCTGAGACGCATTTTTCCTGAACACTGATGTGGACTCTGGCTGCATTTGTGTATGAGAGAGAGAGAGAGAGAGAGAGAGAGAGAGAGAGAGAGAGAGAGAGAGAGAGAGAGAGAGGTGTGACAGGTCACAGGTATTAGCACCTTAATGCTCCCATGCTTTACAAAAAGCTACTGTAGCCAGCAGCTACTGCTCGCAACATGTCAAGTCATCCCCTCCCTTCAGGCTCCAATAGCCTCGACTTCTGATGCCTGCCATAGCTGCCCAATTCCCACTATTACATTATTGGGTGATTCCCTCTTAGTAAGGTGTGGACCTTGGGGTTCTACAGACTACAACCACACAAAGAGAGCGAGAGAGAACCGCAACCACTTGCGATTGTGTGTGTGTGTGTGTGTGTGTGTGTGTGTGTGTGTGAGAGAGAGAGAGAGAGAGAGAGAGAGAGAGAGAGAGAGAGAGAGGCTCCCTTTCCGACACGATTGGAAGTTGCCTTCTTCGTGAGGTGTAGTCCTTGGTCTCTCTCTCTCTCTCTCTCTCTCTCTCTCTCTCTCTCTCTCTCTCTCTCTCTCTCTCTCTCGGGGAAACATTTTCCCTAACCAAAAAATAAAGGCAAACTTGAAATTTCTAGTCGAGCTCAGAGATTCAGAGCCCTTTGACCACCAGCAGTAGGAGGCCGTCGAGCAGCTTTTAGGACAAGTACCTATGGTAGCCTATGGTGCTACACTCGTGCTCTCTTCCGCCTCTCATTACTAATGTGCTTTATTATGTTACTCTAGCCGACTGCACATGCAGATCTGTAACCACCTCTGAAGTATGTTGTGATGCCTGCTCATCTGAATGCGACGTATGCAGTCAAAAAAATCAATGATCTCCCTTTGTGAGTGTCTCCTACTGTCTGGTCTCCTCGAGAGGCTCTCTCTACGTCTGCGCAACCACAATAAAAATAGGCCAAGGCATCTCTCATCCTATTATCTCATAACGTTGGCCAGTGGTCCAAAACCCTCTCTGAATAGGCAGTGGAAGCAAGGGGTTTGAGGGTAAGAGGGGCCATGCCCTTGCCGACGGCTCGCCGAAGGCGGCGCCGTCTTACTAGTACTATATATAATGGAGCTTAAAATGTTTGAGGAACGAGAGTGCCTCCAAGTGTCACTTTTAGGTTCACTTCAAAGAAAACTTTACAAAATGTTTCATTTTTCAACTTTCAGCATGACAAGTTTCAAAAGAAGGGTTGACTTTACTTTCTCTTTTCAGGGAGACTACTTTTCCTTGTGAAAGTCAATTGAGAGTGGCTCAGATTTGCTTTTCCAATAGCAATGGCCATAAAAAATTAAAATGTAACGAATTGTTCGTATGTACATTAGGAAACTTTTAGTGGTTTACTTCAAGGCAAATTTGGAATCTAGCTAAGATTTTGCAATTTTAGGTCGTTAAAATATGTTAAACTCTATACTATATATAATGGAACTTAAAATTTTTGAGGAAGGAGAGACCCTCCATGTGTCACTCACTACTTTACTTAAGAGAAAACCTGGATAAAATGCAGAAGGGAGAATAAGATTGTAATAAACAACATGCAGCTTGCTTTTCAGCTTTTGTCAGAATGTAAAATCAAAAGAACTTCTCTTCTTTAGTAGTAAACAGTGCTTTAGTCATAGAAAGTAAAAAAACTTTCTCCTCTACATAGAATAAATGTATTGGTTTAAATGTACATCACAAAACGGACATAAATTTAGTGGAGATTTTATTATTTAATAAGAATTTAATTTTTGAAGATATATTTGGTTTTTCTTTTCAAGACCAATACTGATATATATATTTTTAAAAGTTTTTATTTCTTTAAAGAGATTGAAAAAAAGAATAGCTCGTGTGGTTTCGAGCTGGGGTAGTTTGACTTTGAGAAAATACATGCAAATGAAGGAGTAGTTATCCATGTTATTGACCATGAGAGAGAGACAGAGATTTTCCTTTTGAGCTCATAGGGCTTCGTCTCAACAAGGACACCCTTCAAGCCCTCCAATTTTCTCTCGGGGGGGGAGGGGGGTCACTTAATAGTTATGCGACTATCACGTGAGTACAATAGAAGGGGTTATTAATTTTTTTTTTCACATTTTCACATACAAAAAGATACCATAAAATATAAGTATATATATATATATTTACAGACTGAATTATTTGTCAAAAATTCACAGATAAAGAGTTTAAAAATAGTCCTTGAACGCATGTGATATACAAAATTTATATTTAGTGACACTCCAAGTCAAATTTCCAAGATAATATGGTTTCCTTACAGTAATAGTGTATTTTCAAAAGGGTAGCTAACATTTTTCACCCATAGAAAATAAATAAAATGTCCAATAAAAATCAACCCTCACATTAGCACCCCAAATAGGGAGAGATTGCCCAATTAACATACCTTTTACCAGTTCTTGGATATTTTGTCCTTTTTGTTTTTAAGAGTCAAACCATGGAAAATGCTTAAAACTCAATAAATTCTCTAAATTTTGATAGGCAAACGTGCCTATCAAAAATCAACCCCACACACACACACACATAGAGAAAAATGTTTTAGTGTCGAACAAATGATGCAGCAAGCAGAAGGGAGAAGAGGAGAAACAGAGAATAAAATGTTTAAGGGTGTAAGAACAATCTAAAAAGATGCTAAAGTTACACAACAAGTCTTTAACACTTGAATATCTATGGAATGGAAGAGAGAGAGAGAGAGAGAGAGAGAGAGAGAGAGAGAGAGGGTTTTGGGGGGGGGGGGGGGGGGGGCACAAAGGGAGCATAAAAGTTTTGAATGTCATAGTTATTGTACTATAACAACAACAAGAGGCTTCAAGACCTATGTAACAAATCTTCGATATAAGAATATATATATGTACACACACACACACATGTATATATGTACATATATACATACATACACACACACACACACACATATATACATGTATGTGTGTGTGTGTGTACTCAAGTAGGGTATGATACTCATATTCTCAAGTTTTCAAGGAACCTAATGTGTACTCAAAAAGAGGTTGTCCTACATTGCCTCAATGTCCAATCACACATTTAACAGAGCAACAATAAAGCCAAATGGTTGGTATAATATAGATTGTGCGCAAGGAAATAGGCTCAAGATGGTTGAGTACAATCTGCTCTCCCAAAGAGGAATATGGTTTTGTAATTAGAGGGTAAAGATAGATAGTGATCAATGGCATGCAATTTTACACCACGTCCTTCAGTTTAGAATAATGGCCAAAACTCCTACAAAAATAAACAATTGAGCAACCTTACTTTGCTTTCATTTCTATCACATTTTAAGATGCAAAGGATGTGAAAGTGTACATGAACAAATAGTATGCACTTTATTCTACTAAGATGCTTATGTATTGTTGTGATTATGTGATACGTAAACCATTACCATGCTTGTGAACATAGATAGAGATCAAAGAGAAGCATCTAGAGAGCAGCATAGACGTAATCACATTCTTAATATTAAAAGAACGGCATCTCATCTCTTTGAAGCTTGAAGCTTTTCTGGTACATTGGAAACTATGAGCCCTTATATTTTCACAACTCTACTCTTAGACATGAAAAGTTTTATAATTACACACTGTAGCAATTATGGGCCTTCATCTTTAAAAACTTGCTAGCTTACCCAGTTTGTACTTCTCGAATTGGTAGCACTTTTGTCAACTCTAGGTAGACCAAGGGAAAGATGGTCTTCTTGCCATATAAGAAGTTATGATGTACACTTCTACCATGTCTTTCTCATAAGAAAGATGCAAGGATAGAAGCAAGTAAGAGAGTGGAGTAGAGACATTGAATTCAATTGTGTTCCTATTGTTGAAACCAAATTTAGAACCCACTCCATTTGAAAAAAACTTTATTGTTACATTGATTTTCGACGGCTTTCATCTCTTCACACCATGCTAACTTACCTAATATGTATAATCAACATTGGTAGCATTGCTAAACCAAGATACGCTAGAATGAGGGGACTCTTTCTCTCTCTCTCTCTCTCTCTCTCTCTCTCTCTCTCTCTCTCTCTCTCTCTCTCTCTACCACAATAGAAGTAGAGCACTCCTAATGTTTTTTGAACAAGGGTTAGCACCTTATGAAAAAAAATGTCTATGAGAAGCTCCCAAGGTTGGTATCAAAGAATTCTTTGAAGAATCTTACATATATTTATGTTTGTTAGATGTTCAAGAGGTTGTGTAATGCATTACTTTTAGAAATGCAATAGAATACACATGTAGGAATAGAGTATTGATAGTGATGTTTCTTTGGCCATAGCAACGCACGGGTCACATACTAGTCCTATGTATAATGGGGGAAGGGATTCTGGCTCCCTCCCCCAGACACATGGCAAAAGGAGAATCTTCCAGCAAGTGTTCCCTACACCAGCCAACTATGCAAGACAGAGAGAGAAGGAAGTTGCTTTTTCGGGCAGTTCTCTCTAAGGCTTGGAGGCAAAGAGAGAGAGAGAGAGAGAGAGAGAGAGAGAGAGAGAGAGAGAGAGAGAGAGAGAGGAGCGCATTCCTGTCATGACGTCCCACAGGCTTCTCTGCCGCCGCTGCCTACTCTGCTGACAGATGCACGCCATGACTCCAGGATGCCTCCCTTAGTCCCTTGTGCAAGCATCCGCTTTGCTCTACACCACCAACCAAGTCCTACTATGCCTCAGTGGAACCTAGGTACACTGCGCGCAGCCAAGGGAGTCAAGGAACTGCGCCAAGGGAGAGAAGGCATTGCCTACCAAGAGGCAAGTGATGCATCTACCCCCATTGGAGCACGCAGCTACCTCCTTTCCCTTTCACTCTATCATGCACTGCCTGTGCCTCCTCTGAAAGCCCTCATCACCCTCGCAACCTGTGCTGCTAACCCCCTTCATTAAATGTAAAATGAAGGGAAAATTACCTCAAGTACCCTTGGTTGTGGAAATCACCAGAATGCCCTTCAAATTTTCTAAAGTACCCTTGGTTGTGACATTAAATAAAGAAGGCCGATTGTCTATCGATACAAGATGCTAAAAGTAGGATTTGATTTGATTTTGTAGGCTTTGCAGATGAATTGTTTCATTATTTTAGGCATATTTGTCATTTTTGGGGTGAAATTTCTCCTTCGTCCCTTGCCCTCAACCGGCATTTTTGCAGTTGAAAATGGCACGACATTAAGTTGAGACACATTTTTTCTTAACACTGTTGTGGACTCTGTCTACATTAGAGAGAGAGAGAGAGAGAGAGAGAGAGAGAGAGAGAGAAGAGAGAGAGAGAATCATGGTGTGGATTCGGAGTCTGTGGACCAGTATTCGGGAAACATCATTTTACCAAACATACCAATTTCCTTTCCTTGAATTTGCCAAGAGGAAATTTTAGAAAAATAGGTTTGTGTTTTAGGTTTTTACACTATTTTGGGGTAGAATTTCTCCTATCCCTTGCCCTCAACCGGCATTTTTGAAATTGAAAATGGAAGGATATTAAGCTGTGACACATTTATCCCGAACACTATTGTGGACTCTACGTGCATTTGTGTATATGAGAGAGAGAGAGAGAGAGAGAGAGAGAGAGAGAGAGAGAGTCACCGTGTGGATTCGGGAGTCTGTGGACCAGTATTCGAGAAACATCATTTTACCAAACATACAAAAGTCCTTTCCTTGAATTTTCCAAGAGGAAATTTTAGAAAAAATTGGTTTGTGTTTTAGGTTTTTACACTATTTTTTCTATTTTGGGGTGGAATTTCTCCTTTGTCCCTTGCCCTCAATCGGCATTTTTGAAATTGAAAACGACATGATATTAAGCTGACACATTTTTCCCGAACACTGCTGTGGACTCTGCCTACATTTATGTATGAGAGAGAGAGAGAGAGAGAGAGAGAGAGAGAGAGAGAGAGAGAGAGAGAGAGAGAGAGAGAGGTCACAGGTATTAGCGCCATGATGCTCCCATGCTTTACAAGAAGCTACTGTAGCCAACGGCTACTGCCCGCAACATGTCAAGTCATCCCCTCCCTTCAGGCTCCAATAGCCTCAACTTCGGATGCCTGCCATAGCTACCCAATCCCCACTTTCGCATTATTGGGTGATGCCCTGTTAGTGAGGTGTGGACCTTGGGTTTCTACAGACTACAGACTACAACCACACAAAGAGAGCGAGAGAGAACCGCAACCACTTGCGATTGTGTGTGTGTATGTGTGAAAGAGAGAGAGGATCCCTTTCCGACAAGATTGGAAGTTTCCTTCTTTGTGAGGTGTAGGCCTTGTTCTCTCTCTCTCTCTCTCTCTCTCTCTCTCTCTCTCTCTCTCTCTCTCTCTCTCTCTCTCTCTCTCTCTCTCTCTCTCTCGGGAAACATTTTCCCTAACCTAAGAAAATAAAGGCAAACTTGAAATTTCTAGTCGAGCTCAGAGATTCAGAGCCCTTTGACCACCAACAGTAGGAGGCCGTTGAACAGCTTTTAAGACAGGTGCCTAGGTTGTCTCTCTCAATGTCTCACAGAAGGTTGCCAACATATGATAGCCTAGGGCGCCACACTCTTGCTCTCTTCCACCTCTCATTACTAATGTACTTTATTAGGTTACTCTAGCCAACTGCACATGCAAATCTGTAACCACCTCTGAAGTCTGTTGTGATGCCTGCTTATCTGAATGCCACATATGTAGTCTAAAAAAATCAATGATCTCCCTTTGTGAGTGTCTCCTATTGTATGGTCTCCTCGAGAGGCTCTCTCTACGTCTGTGCAGCTCCAATAAAAATAGCCCAAGGCATCTCTGATCCTATTATCTCATAACTTTGGCCAGTGGTCCAAAACCCTCTCTGAATAGGCAGTGGAAGCAAGGGGTTTGAGGGTAAGAGGGGCCATGCCGTTGCCGAAGGCTCGCCGAAGGCGACACCGTCTTACTAGTACTATAAATAATGGAGCTTAAAATTTTTGAGGAACGAGAGTGCCTCCATGTGTCACTTTTAGGTTCACTTCAAAGAAAACTTTACAAAATGTTTCATTTTTCAACTTTCAACCCGACAAGTTTCAGAAGAAAGGGTTGACTTTACTTTCTCTTTTCAGGCAGACTACTTTTCCTTGTGAAAGCCAATTGAGAGTGGCTCCGATTTTCTTTTCCAAGCGCAATGGCCATAAAAAATGAAAAGTTAACGAATTGTTCGTATGTACATTAGGAAACTTTTAGTGGTTTATTTCAAGGAAAATTTGGAATCTAGCTAAGATTTTGCAATTTTAGGCCGTTAAAAATATATCGAACTCTATACTATATATAATGGAGCTTAAAATTTTTGAAGAAGAAGAGTGCATCCACTTGTTACTCGTTACTCTTAGGTTCACCTCAAAGAAAACTTTACAAAATGTTTCAATTTTTGACGTTCATCCTGGCAAGTTTCAAAAGAAAGGGTTGACTTTAGTTTCTCTTAAGCAGACTTCACTTTTCCTTATGAAAGCCAATTGAGAGTAGTTCAGATCAAGGCTCATTTTGGAAGGGTGACCCTTATCATTCATCGGAAGGGTAAATATTTATCTATCCTTCATTAAGCTATATTTAGGCAAAAATTATAAGGGCTACTCAAAGATTTTTCAATATTCTATCCTTCTTTCGAAGGGTAAAAATATTTTTCCCCTTCAGTGAAAGTGCCTTCGAAGGGCACTGAAGCCTTCAAAAATTAGGCCTGGCTCAGGTTTGCTTTTCCAAGGGAAATGGCCATAAAAATTTAAAATTTAAAGAACTGTTCATATGTACATTATCAAAATTTTAGTGGTTTACTTCAAGGCAAATTTGAAATCTAGCTAAGATTTTGCAATTTTAGACCATTAAAATATATTAAGCCCCACTTTTTATTGAACACCAGTTTCAAATAGTCCCAAAATAACAAGGTATGTATGTGTGTGTGTGTGTGTGTGTGTGTGTGTGTGTGTGTGTGTGAGAGAGAGAGAGAGAGAGAGAGAGAGAGAGAGAGGGACGGGGGGTTCTCTCGAAGAAGGCACCAAATCGATTTTCTTGATCAAAATAATTTTGAAGTAAATAAGGCCCACACTAAAAACCCTTTCGATTTTTAGGTCAAAATTTGAAGAATTGATGGTATTCATCTACATAAACACTCTATGGAGAAAAGGGGTCATCCTACCATGTGTCATCATTTCGAAGTTGTTCTAACAAAGAAATAGTTTTGTGTTGATGCTTCTAGCCACCGTGCCCTACAAACCAATGTTTCGACCTGTTGTGCCCTCCCTAAGCAGACCTTTGATTTCAAGCCGCCCATCACCATGTGTCTTGCCTAAGCAGGCCTCAACTTTGAGCTCTAACAAAATAGCCCTAGTAATGGCGCTAATTCAAAGAAAAATACATCGCCATGACCTAATCATTCTCTCTCTCTCTCTCTCTCTCTCTCTCTCTCTCTCTCTCTCACACACACACACACACACACACACACACACACACACGCTTCGTGGTCCTACATGATTGCTGTGTCGATCCTCATCGCCACAACTTTCGTGCATAGTGTCTTGTGTGTCTAGGGTATGGTGTGTGTGTGTGTGTGTGTGTGTGCGCGCGCGCATGTAAGTTGGTGTGTGAGTGTGCCGGTGTGCCCCGGAGTTGGTTCCTACCTCTCTCTCTCTCTCTCTCTCTCTCTTACGCACACACACACAAGAACACATGGAGGACGCTCTCTCTGGGCATCCCTTGTCGATGCGTAAATGCGTATGGAGAGAGCCACCTCTAGCCATGTGCCGCTTTGCACCTATGGTTGCTTCAATATCTGCATCGATGATGGTGACGGCCAAGGACAAACCCTAGAGCTAGAGCATGAAAGGAGAGGGAGCATGAACAGGAGAGTGAGCTGGAGCACGAAAAGGAGAGAGGGGACGATGACCTCCTGCAAGACGTGTGTGTGAGTGCGTTGGTGTGCACGTGTAAAAGCACACAGAGAGAGAGAGAGAGAGAGAGAGAGAGAGAGAGAGAGAGAGAGAGAGCTGTAATTACACATCTATATTATATATAGTGGAGCTTTATTGAGCTTGAAGAAAACTCCAACAAAGAGGTATGCCACGCATCATAAACCTGCCCCTATCCCCCTCAAAAAACGTGTACCCAACTCCTAAAGGGAGCATCACGATTTCTTCTCAGGCTATGCTCACAATCCTGTAAGACTCAAGGCTCAATGCCATGAGTGTGTGTGTCTGTATATATAATGTAGCTTAAAATTTTTGAGGAAAGAGAGTGCCTTCACTTTTCACTCAAAGCTCAATGCCATGAGTGTGTGTGTCTGTATATATAATGTAGCTTAAAATTTTTGAGGAAAGAGAGTGCCTTCACTTTTCACGCTTAGGTTCACTTCAAAGAAAACTTTACAAAATGTTTCATTTTTCAACTTTCAGCCTGGCAAGTTTTAAAATAAAGGGTTGACTTTACTTTCTTTTTTAAGGCAAACTTTACGTTTCCTTGTGAAAGCCAATTGAAAGTGGCTCAAATTTGCTTTTCCAAGGGCAATGGCCATAAAAATTTAAAATTTAATGATTTGTTAGTAAGTACATTAGCAAAATTGCAGTGGTTTATTTCAAGGCAAATTTGGAATCTAGCTAAGATTTTGCAATTTTAGACTGTTAAAAATATATTAAACTCTATACTGTATATAATGAAACTTAAAATTTTCAAGGAAGGAGAGTGCCTCCACGTGTCACTTTAGGTTCACTTCAAAGAAAATCAACTTTAAGACTCACAAGTTTCGAAAGAAAGGGTTGACTTTAGTTTCTCTTATAAGACAGACTTTACTTTTCCTTGTGGAAAAAAAAAAAAGACAAACTTTACTTTTCCTTGTGAAAGCCAATTGAGAGTGGCTCAGATTTGCTTTCGAAGGGCAATGGCCATAAAACATTAAAATTTAAGGAATTGTTCGTAGTGCATTATCAAAATTTTAGTGGTTTACTTCAAGGCAAATTTGAAATCTAGCTAAGATTTTATAATTTTGTGCGAAAAGTGGCAATGATCGACTTATGGGAAGTTGGCCCATGGAACAACACGCTTGGGTTCACCTACACAAGCCTCTAGTATGCCTGCACTGCCTCTAGACTGGACAAATGCTATTGCTTTCGAAGGGCAATGGCCATAAAAAATTAAAATTTAAGGAATTGTTCGTAGTACATTATCAAAATTTTAGTGGTTTACTTCAAGGCAAATTTGAAATCTAGCTAAGATTTTACAATTTTGTGCGAAAAGTGGCAATGATCGACTTATGGGAAGTTGGCCCATGGAACAACACGCTTGGGTTCACCTACACAAGCCTCTAGTATGCCTGCACTGCCTCTAGACTGGACAAATGCTATTGCTCGCACCAAGCTAACTGGATACCGACGATGATGAAAATGAAGGTAGTCCCAACAACAATTCTTTCGAATCACATCCCTCTGCACATACATTTTAAGAAAAATAAAGAGGAGGAGCAAGCCCCAAGAGGGGTGAAAAAAATGTTGGTAACAGGGGCACACCTATTCAAAGACCCTCTTTTCAGTAAGCTAACCAAGAAAGCACTGGGTAAGCTAAAAAAAGATGTCAACCTCAACAAACACAATGCGTGGGACCTCTTTGCTCGGAGCATCCAGAAAGCAATCAAAACCTCGGGCCCCCGAATCAAGAAAGCTAGGGAGGATCATCTTTTGCATCTTGCAGCGGAGTTACAATTGCTTACCTCTATAAAAGCCAATGGGCATGCTACTGAGGACGAGCACAAACGATGGCTCGAAGTCAAATCTAACCTTGGTAATGAGCAGTTAGAAGATATAAACAAGGCTAGGCTTCTCTCTAGGGAGACTTTTCTACAACCTGAAGCCTCCAATAAAGCTCATTTTTTTAGGGCTTTAAAAATCAAGAAGAGCTGGGGCCACGTCCGCTCGCTCAAGGATGAGAAAGGGACAACAGTTCATGACCAGGATGAAATGGTTGGTCTGATGTTGAGCTATCTCAGTCAAATCATTGGACGACCGGAGACCCAGTCCCAAGAAGTGGAAGAAGCCAGAGGGACCTTACTTCAAAGTGTCAAGAAAGAAATTCCCCACTTAGAAGCTAATAGCTTGGAAGGGGCATTTTTCGAAGACGAATGTTCACTAGCATTGCAAGCCCTGGGCAAGGAAAAGTCCCCTGGTTGGGATGGGATGATGGTGGAATTCTATAGAGAATTTGGGATGATCTCAAGGTCCCAATCACAAGATTGGCCAATAAAGCCATGGTCGAAGGGTCATTGGAGACAAGTGTGAAGAGAGGGCTTGTCAAGCCCATCCCAAAATAGATCTGATGTTCTAAACTGAAACATTGGCGCCCTATAACGATGATGTCAGTGGCCTACAAAATCATAGCTAAAGTAGTGGCCCTCATACTAGCCCCGTTACTAACCAAGATCATCTCCCCCCATCAACTCATGGTTTCATCAAAGGAAGGTCTATTTACGATAACAACTTGGCAGCAATGGTGGGCATAGAATACGTAGATGTCACAAAGCAGAAGTGCATTCTGCTATAGCTGGACCTGGACAAGGCCTATGACAGAATAACATGGACATATATAGAAGCCGTCATGGAAGCTCTGGGCTTTGGGCCGCACCTATGTCGGTTGGTTCGTGTAATGGGGGATGGAAGCCAGTTAGAGCTCCTATTCAACGATAGAATTGTGGGCTCCTTTGAGGTCAAAAGGTCTATTAAACAAGGATTCCCTCTGCCCCCCTACTTTTCGCCATAGAATCACATCCTCTAATCACGACGCTAGAAGCTAGTGTTGAACGAGGGGAGGTGCAAGGCCTTGTATTACCAGGAAATAGCCAACTCCTAGCAAAACTTTTTGCAGACAATTCTCTCCTCTTCTTGAAGGCGTGCCCCCAGGTAATTGGAAAAGCTCTAGAGATTGTACAAATGTTCTCAATAGCTTCGGGGTCCCAGTGTAATATAGAGAAGTCAAGGATGATTTCCCTATTGAAAAATGACTCATTTGACCCTTCTGTCTGGTCGGGGGATATTGTCACAAAAGGGAATATCTTTAGACATCTGGGAGCCCCCTTGGGGGTGGATGTAACTCACAAGCAAAGATTTGAGTGGGTGCTTGGAAAAATCAAAACAAAAATGAGTAGGTGGGAGTATGCTCTCCTCCCATTCCCAAGTCGGATAAAAGTGATGAATGTCTTTATGATTCTTTATATTGCCTTCACTAGCCTGCTTCTCAAGATGGCTAAGTGTCACTGGAAAGAGTTCTTAAAACCAGTAAAAAGATTTTTATGGAAAAATAACACGAAATCTTCCAGGCCATGGCAATGGGCTCGTTAGGAATCAATTGCTCGGCCGAGGAATCAAGGAGGCCTCGGAATTCTCAACCCTATGGTCCATTCAAAAGCTTGTTGCACCAAATTTGTTGTGTCCTTGGCTAAACATGACCAAGTTTGGGTTGTCATGATCAGAGATATGATAGAAGCAGCTAAACTTGGCTCGAAGGGTGGAAAGTGGAGAGGGGTGGAGGTTCATGACAAACTGTTAGCCCCGGCGTGGTCTACCTTAAGACTGGGGGGCAGCTCAGGAGAATTGGTAAGAAAATGCAATAGAGTAGCAGAAGTCTTAAAGTGGGGGGAAGAAGCCAGATACTTCAAGAACTCCATCCTGCATTGGTCCCCCTGGCTCTGTAATGTTGTAGATCCGCCACAAACTCCCTATTGGATTGAGACAGCCAGGAAGCTGAATAATAAGGGTCTGAACCGACTTGAGCACTTCTGGGACAGTGGAAACAAGAGTTGGAAAACCATTGACCTTATGGCTACCCAGTATCAACTTAATAGCTTGGAGGTCTTGCTTGTCCACAAAGTGATGAAAGAGATTGACAATCTAGTGATGCCAATTTGTGATTCAGAGTTGGACTAGAATGCCTGGAAATCTCTCGGAAGCAGTCTCTTATGGAAACCCCATACTAAAAGCATTTATCAGGCAATGATGCAAAAGAAGAATTGGACTAGCCCCCATGAAAATGTATGGCAAAAGCAATGGCCGGAGGAAAGGTGGGAGCATGTAATGGAGAGAATATGAAAGCCAAAGGTTCCACAGTACATGAAGGTTTTCTTATGGAAGGTTATTTGGGGTGCTCTACCGACGGGGGTGAAGATTTAGAAGAGAGGGATTGGGTCAGATCGATGCTTGGGGTGCAAGTTAGCTAGTGAAGATCTGGCCCACCTATTCATGAACTGCCCAGCTATCAAAAGCCTCGCAGGAAAAGTATGCAAGTGGGTCCAGAGAACATGGAAAATTAGTTTTTTCAAGACTGACCTATGCCTTGGAGGTAAACTCAATGTAGTCCTGCACTCCTCATTAGCGCTCAGATCGTCAAATACTTATTCTTTCATAAGGTATGGCAGACAAGGAACAGCCTTGTCTTTGAAGGAGGTTTTGAGGTGGGAAGCTTTGCAGAAATTATACAAGAAAGCAAAGTGATAATATGGGCACTCGGGCGCAAGCATCACTCAGAGGATTGGTGTAGGACTACTTCTGCCTTGTTGTCAGCGGATGGAATGCGTAGGATGGGGGCAAATCTTGGCCGTAGGTAAATGCCTAGGATGGAGGCGGGTTGGTAGGGGTGGCTGCCTTGATAGCCGATGTAATTATGATCCCTGGATGTTGTCATGGCTTCACATGAGAATGACAAAACCTTGTAATTTTTTGGGCTGCTCAATATAATTCACTCACAATTGTGAGTTTTGTTATTAAAAAAAAAGATTTTGCAATTTTAGACCGTTAAAAATATATTAAGCCCCACTTTTTATTGAACACCATTTTCAAATAGTCCCAAAATAACAAGGTACGTATGTGTGCGTGTGCGTGTGTGTGTGTGAGAGAGATAGAGAGAGAGGGGGGGGGGGGGTTCTCTCAAACAAGGCACCAAATTGTTTTTCTTGATCAAAATAATTTTAAAGTAAATAAGGCCCACACTAAAACCTCTTTTGATTTTTATGTCAAAATTTGAAGAATTGATGGTATTCATCTATATAAACACTCTATGGAGAAAAGGGATCATCCTGCCATCTGTCATCATTTCCAAGTTCTAACAAAGAAACAGTTTTGTGTTGATGTTTATAGCCACCATGCCCTACAAATCAATGTTTCGACCCATCGCGTCCTGCCTAAGCAAGCCTTTGATTTCAAGCCGCTCGTCACCATGTGCCCCGCCTAAGTAGGCCTCAACTTTGAAATAGAAGCTCTAACAAAATAGCCCCAGCAATTGGCACCCATGTGCCCTGCCTAAGCATGCCTCAACTTTGAAATCGGAGCTCAAAAAAAATAGCCCCAACGCTGGTGCTAATTCAAAGCACAATACATCGCCACGACCTCAACATTCTCTCTCTCTCTCTCTCTCTCTCTCTCTCTCTCTCTCTCTCTCTCTCTCTCTCTCTCTCTCTCTCTCTCTCTCTCTCTCTCTCTCTCTCTCTCACGCACGCGCACACACACACACAAAATTACATGAGGTCTTTCACTTGACTCATCTCTTAAATTTGACAAAAAAAGCCTGGCTGATAAGTATTTTGGGATCCCTTCATCTACATCTCTATTAAGCCGCCCATTACATGATCACACAAACAACTGTCACAATAAAAACATGTGTTTGGACGCTCAGCTAAAGGTAAGATACGAGTCTCCAAGACTACCCCATACTCCCGGGTGCGTGGTGTACTGTTAAAATATCCTCTTAGTGGATGACCATAACTACGATACAAAAACATCTTATGAGGAGGTAGGAACTGGGATAGCAGATATAACCGCTCAAAAAAACCTGGCTTCATTGAATGTTCTATGTAATAATACTGTGGCCCTAGGCCCAGAGCCTCAGTTACCATTGCCAATCTGATATTGTTCCTAAAATGCTCGCGACCCCAAAGGGTCACACGTGTCACTCGGTCCTGATATGTCCACCACTTAGTTTGGGAAACAGAGGTTCCTAATTGCGGAAATAGATGACATTCATAACGGAGTAACGTTTCTCTCCGAGTAGATTCACTTGACTGATGAAGATGCCCTGTTGCTATGGCAAAAACCTGTTCTTGACTGTAAGACATAATAGGTTAGATACACCTGAGGAACAAATAAGCTGGAGATGTTAACTCCGGAAAAGTTACTCTATACTAATACTATGGACTCGGTTGTGTAAAAATGTCACCTGTCTTTTATAGACCCACTTTATGACTTCTAGACCAAATTGGAAATAATAATGATTACCCAAAATTTCCGTCTCTAAGTAGATTAACTCACACCTTTAAGATCGGCGCATGTATACTTTACCCTAGTGGATAGATGTATAACATAAGCTCATTATAGGGTTCTGTAGTATGGATAACGAGTTATGTATGATCAACCTGGGCTAGGTACAATAAACACGTAAAGAATTACGGATCGGGTATCGACCATGTGAATGATTTATTATCTGTTGCTAGGGTGAAACTTGGGACAATGTGACTTGTCCTTACATTTAACTTAAAACTATCTCTGTAGTATACATAAAAAAATATTATGTAGCGTTTAAGGTATTCTCTGCATTAAGTGTTCGTGCTTCCTGCTGTACGCTACCGCATGTGTGCTAGGGTTTGGTTCTGCAGGTGAATGCAGCAGCGGATGTGGCGCGACATGGTTTGTAACATCCAGATCTTTAGCTGGGGATAATCCCTGAGAATATGGCCCGTATGGGCAATCTCGAGTGTGGGTAACTTGTCTGATTCTGTGTCGTGTCTTCTACAGATGGGCATCAACAAATATAAAAGCCTCTCAAGGTGAGTACTCATACTCACTTAGCATCGTGATTTGTAATCATCTGTGTGTGCATTCTAAATTGTGTGAGTACGAATCTATTGACTATTGTGAGCTGAACATGCCGAAAAAGAATGAGAAGGAGATTGTGGAGGCTTCTTCGTCTCCTAATCTATAGGTTAACAAAAAATCTTTTTGCTCTCGAGACTGTCGAAAGATACTCTGAGCCGGAATATGTGGCTATGTTGAAAGTGTTTTGAAAGGCTTTGAAAAACCATTAATTAGACTTTTTTTCATAAAAACCATGTTCCGAAAACTGCTCTTTCTGGTCTATGGGATGAAATGTGAGTGGTAGTATATGTTTGCTTTATGACAGATGGGAAGTGGTGATTCTCTATTACTAATGATGCAGGTTTCCGTAAAATAAGCGGAGTGTCGAACAAAATTCGGGTTCTACAAACGGCTTTTTTGGATGAGATAAAATTTGTCCCTATTGGCTAAGAAATGCCAGGTCTCGAGTATATCTTAATGTATGGCTGTATTTGAGTATTGGACGACATTGTGTCTAATGGGAAATGGTATGTCTATCAGGTGGATGATGCTATTTTTTGTAAAAAAAAGCTACTCAATAGGAGGAATGTACGTATGAATGTGATACCGTAGGTCTTTGAATAAAGCCAAAAATTCAGATAAAAATAAAAAAAACTCAAAACAGTGAGCTATAATGGTCGGATACCTTGGTAAGTTGTAATACTAGTGGTTTGAAGTACTCTGGGTAAGTTGACACACCTTAGATTGATTCATTTCTTAGTACAGGTGCCTAATTTACTGAATCGTCTAAAGAGACTTTGAATTCACTGAAAACTGATTTTAGATGTGTTGCCATATCCGCTGATACTCTGTAGGTATTGAGTGGCATCATATACCCTATCATGGTAGTAAATAGCTTTTTGCAAATTTACTTGCTTGTTTTTACCATATTACATCACAAGCTAGGAAGATTAGTGAAAGTTTTTGTGGCTCATCACTGATTCAGCATATCGACGGATTGCTACTGGCCATGGTTGGTTTGTCCCTCGGTTATTCAATAAAATAAGATTGCCATCATCTGCTCGCTTCTTATTCTCTCTCAAGTATATATGAACAATTCTTTGCCTATTATCTTGCAGTATATACAACAAAAAGTTTCTAGGTGGTTGGTTTAAAAGTGTCTCAATAGTATAAAGAATGTCATTAATTTCCCTTTAGCCGATCCTGGCTGGTTACTCTTACTTCTATTCTTTCTCGGACGATGTCTAGGTTGGCTCTATGGACTGAGTTGTTTAGGATATTATAGTATGAAATATAGTTTATAGCTGGCTTGGGCAAAAGTATGTCAATCATGACATAGTAATAGAGGTATTATTTGATAAAGGAAGTGAATATAACTAAAAAGGGTTTTGGTTTGAAAATCGGTAATTAATTAGATGTTGTTGGGATGTCACGGCTAGGGACTTGCTACGCGTCGTGTGCAAGCCACAAAGGCTCCTAGCACACAGTCATACAATAGACAAGCTCACAAGGAAGAATGGTGTGTCACTCACCTTCCTGCGTAGTTGCGAATGAAGGATTCCCGCGCTGCGAAGAAGAGGGAGACGCCGCTACGCCGCGCTCAACCGCCTCGCCGCCGTCGTGCCGCCGCAACGCTCGATCACACACACACTCTCACACTCTCTCTCACACGTACACACACACACACACAAGGAGATGGTGAAGGAGAAGGTGGAGATGGAGCAAGAGCGGCTTCTATTGCACAATGAGAGAATGAGTAAAAATTAGGTTTAGTGGCTTTTATATGAGCTCACCCCATTCACACTTGGGCGCCCATACTTAGCCAACTAACTCCTTGAATATTCCAGTTAGAGTGCGCCTGTCATCGGCGATCACCCTTACCCTGTTCCTATTGGTCCGACAAGCCCGGTACCTGACTCTAAATAATACAACGTTTATAGATCATAGGGTGTCCGTGTGCCATGAGGGTTAACATGCCCCCCTTCCTGATGTAGATTCTGTCCTCAGAAGCTATCCAGTTGAAGCTCGTTCGTCGAGATGGAAGAGTAGTCGACATGGATGTGCGTAGCCTTCTTCAATCACTGCAAAATCAAACAACATTGCCACAGTAATTGCATTCTCATATACAATTAAAAATCATATGCAATAGACAGACAAAGTGATTGGTAACAGAATTTTAGACAATTTGTCAGCAATAAACATTAAATTGCAATATAATCAAATGCATAAACAGATGTAAAGGTAAAATATTAAACATGTCCGGGGTCGCTAATTTAACGGTCAAAAGGCACTAGAGCTCGACTATTAATACCATGGGTAACTTCTCAATTTTTTCTGGTCAATTAAGTTGTTTAATCGAGAGAGCCAAGTATTTGATGTTCGAGGGCTGACTAGAGGCTATACCTAGAAGACCTTGTAGTTAAGCTACGATAAAAGGAATTTCTCATGAAATCATCGCCTGACTGATTACCTTTTCTTTGACCCCCCAAAGTCTTTTCACATTGATTCAATTTTGATGTGTGTGCTTTTTTTGTATGCCTTGGGTTTTTTGCTTTTCAAGGAAAAGTGCCCACACTGGGAACCTCTAGGGCTCTAGTACCATAGGCGATACATGTGAGTGAAGTACCAATTTAAGCAGGGATTTCTCTTCCAGCTTAAAATTTTACATTGTGGCACTTTGATTTTTTGTTTGTTCATTTTCAACATTTTAATTTTGTAACTTTGGGGGGTCATATAACACTGTTACCCTCCCCAGGCTCATCACATTAGTAAACTCCCTTTATAATACTTAAGCTAAAGGTCAATAGGGTTAAGCCCACTAGAAAGCCCTAGTACATTTCACACAATGCTGCCTAAATCGGATTAAGAACCTAAGTAACCATTGCTTATTAGGAAGGCATTCCCCATGGTATTAAGAGAAGATTTCTAATACCTAGCTTGGTCAAACTAGCTTAGTCGGACTGCTTGATTTTTAAACCTAGACAAGTGATCATGACAAAACATTACATTGAATTAAATGTTTGATACTAAGCAAATGCGCTGAATATTATGCTACCAATCACAATCAAAGCAGACAAACATGGATGCAAAAAGGTAAGGGCAATGCTAATGGACATAAAACACCTGTTTGTGTTGATGGTCGCGCTTGATTTGAAGTGTGAACGAGAGAAAGGTTCCATGAAGGTCCAAATCCTATCAATAGCAACACGCTCCTGTACACACTAGGAAACAAAAGGAATACCTCCACTAGGTACCAACACTTATTGAACACAACAAAAAACATAAGGAACCCTAACCTAATTATTTGCACTCCCCCTAAAGAGTCAAGGGAATAGGATATTGTAGAGGTTGGGGGGAAACCCTAAGGCTAAACCCCTATCCTCGTCGTCCAGATAAACAAAGTCATCATCCATGAGACCATATGTGCCATCCGTGTAGTCATGTAAATTTTCTTCTTCATCATAGGTGCCCATGTTTACTAAGAAGGTCACTAGACGCCTATAGTCATCTTGGTCAAAAGGGTAGGCTTGTGCAATGGGAGAAACGCTCTCTACTAAGTATGGATCAGATGTGGTCAAGAGACGTATCAGCCATTCTAACTCCTCAAAATTCCTCTCACATGCTAGCGTACCTATCAAATCCCATTCACATGCAAGCACTGGAAAGACCATGTGAAATATTTGTGAAAAGTAACGAGGATACCTCTCACCCAAGGTAGGAGTGGATGACTCTAGCGTACTAGCCATATCTGTACACGCAAATAGATGATGGTTAGAGTGCAAATATTACAAGGGTCGTGTTCTTGTGCATAATTTGTTTTTATGATTTGTGTGATGGCTCTTGCTCTTTTACTTTTTTATCTTGTTTTTGTGAGTATAAGGCTTTATATATACATTCCCTAAGATCGGAGATTAAGAGGTCAGGGAGAAAGGTTGAGAGGGAAGCAAGTGAATGATGGGTGTCCACTCCCCCCTTCCTTGGGTAGATCATACCGTTTGAAATGAGCTTGTCACCCTTTGAAACCAATTGTTCCAGTTGGTAATAGGTGAGGATTTTTGCCAGTAGTTTTGTATTACCCTAGGTGCCTCGTCAAGTTGCAAGGGTGGTAAGGTACTCTCCCAGGATCGAACTTGAAGTGGTTTATCAGGTGATTCTTGAACACTGGGAGGTGTGGATTCTTTTGTAGCTTCATTGAGGTCCATTACTATAGATGGAGGCTGTGTAGAAGCTTTTACCTCTATGGATGTATTACATGAGGAGCTAGAAGCTTCATGGAACTCCCCCCTTCCTGAGCTAGGTGGAATAAATTGGGTTTGCCTTGGAGCCCAAACTAGCTCTGGACTAGGTGTGTAGCATTCTGTGATCTTTCCCTTCCCACGGTCTGCCATTGGCTTTAGCGTTACACTGTTTGACTAATATGGGTTTTTTGTCGATAGGGAAGGACACATTTTACGTTTAGGTACCCAAATTTGCTCATTTCCATCATAGTATCCTTGGGCTTTTAATAGTTGTTTAGGAATCCAGCGCCACGTTTTCTTACATTTCTTGGAGTGAGTGGGACGTTTCTTACGAGGCTTTCGTTTTTTAGCATCAGCCATGGTTACTAAAGAAGATTTAGGGACCCACTTGTATGCTTTCTTTGTTATATTAGGTTCTTGTGTGTCTCAAGCTTTCTTTCAACTACATCAGTTGAAGATCTAGAGAGTTGGGCTATGGGGACATATGGTTCAACCTCCTGGACATGCAATGTCTTGGGTTTTATTTTTTTAGGAAATATCTCAGGTACTATGGCTTGAGTGGTAGGGATAAGAGTTGGTTTTTGCGTTGTGACACCCCCAGTCCCCCAATCAATAGTGCATTTGGTGGCTATCATCCACGTGCGTCCTAGGTTTATATTACCCTCCATAGTTCCAGTAGGCATGACCAAAAATTCTTGAGCTACAATTCCATTGTCATAACTGACAGAAGTGTGCCAGATTCCAAAAACCGTAGTTTTTTTCTTGTTGACACCCTTGACTTGGATAATACTCTCAGATAGAGGTGGCTTCCCTAACTGACACCACACCCCATAGGATAGCAGATTATATTTAGTACCCGTGTCCAATAAGGCGTTATATAGAACTTTTCCATAGGCACTATTTAACTCAATAGGGTATCGTAGAGGTGTGTCAGAGTCCAACCAATCCTCTTCGATTTCCACGTGGAATGCATTTGTGACTCCAAAGTTAGCCTCTTGTTTTTTTCTTATACGTTGTTGTCGCTCCTTAGCCTCAGCTTGAGCTTGTATCTTCTTTAACTCGGTTTGTGCTTTGGCGACCTTCTTTTGATGAATGGCCCGTAGTTCTTCTTGGCTTAAAGGATCATAATATCTTTTGAATTTACTCCCATTGAGGAATCCAATGGTTTCAACTCCATCAAGAGTTTCCACACGAAGGGTACCTTGTGGGGTAATTTCACATACTCTATATGGTCCTTTACCAGCATATTTCAACTTTTTCTTCTCTTTACGTACTCGATACATAAGGACTTTATCACCAACTTTGATGTCCTTGTCCTTCACATGGCGATCAAACCACTTCTTTCTCCTATCCTTTTCCACAAGAGCATTTTGCACAGTCAACTGTCTCTCTTCGTCTAGTTTTTCTAAGATATACAAACGCTCGGTTAAGGGGTTACCATTCCATCCTTCTTGCGAAGCTACCCTAAGACTAGGAATGACAAACTCCCAAGGCATAACCGCTTCTTGGCCGTATACCATTTTGAATGGCGTACAATTAATAGCCACTTTATAAGCAGTACGATAAGCCCATAGAGCAGATGTCAACTTCAAATCCCAATCAGTGCGATGAGCTTCTACCGTCTTGGTTAAAATAGAGATTAGAGTCTTGTTGGTGCTCTCGGCTTGTCCATTAGCTTGCGGGTAATAAGGTGTAGACTTATGGTGGGATATCATAAAGGTTGTGGTAAGCTCTCGTATTACCTCATTTATAAAATGGGTACCATTATCACTAACAATTTCAAAAGGGCAACCAAATCTTGTGATAATGTTCTCAAAAAGAAATTTAGTTGTTGTCCTTGCGTCAGCTTTTTGTGAAGCCTTAGCTTCAGCCCACTTTGTTACATAGTCCGTAGCAACTAGAATATATCGAGATTGAGTGTTGCGAGCTGCGGGACTAATTGGACCTACAAAGTCTAAGCCCCATTTTTCAAATGGTTGGGTTACTTTAATAGGATGTAAGGGCATTCTGTCTTTGCGCTGTGTGGTCTTGTAACGTTGGCACTCATCACACCCTTTTGTAAAAAGTGATGCATCCTTAAATAAAGTTGGCCACCAATAGCCTGATTGCAGCACCTTTCTAGCAGTCAGGTCTCCTGAAAAATGTCCTCCTACTATGCCCATATGTGCTTCTTGCAAGATATACAAATATTCATCCTCGCGGGCACAACGCCTAAGAATATCTTCCTTGCCTAGTCTATACAGAGTTCCGGCAATCAAACAATAGGGTTCACATTCTTTTACTAGCCTTCAAGCGATATCCTTACGAAGCTCCTTGGGTGGAAAACCATTAACTAAAAAGTTAACAATGTTCTCACTCCATTCAGGCATAGTCTCAACTATGAATAGGGAAGTATCAGGTAATTCATCATCAACTCCTGTAGGGGCTTCACCATTGGGTATGCGAGACAAATGATCAGCCATGACGTGCCTTTTACCGGGTCTCACTACAATCGTGAAATCAAACTCCAGAAGAATTAACAACCATCGTGTGATTCTTCCTGTGGAGCATGGCTTGTTTACCAGATACATCAACGCTTGATGATCCACATAAAATACAAACTTGTTTGCCAGAAGGTAGTAGCAAAATTTCTTTACTGCATAAACCATTGCTAAACCTTCTCTCTCTGTAGTGGTGTAGTTCCTTTCAGCATCGTTCAATTGACGGCTTGCAAAGCTAATGGGATAGTCCAATTTATGTTCTCCTGGTTGAGTGAGAACACACCCAATAGCAAAGTTTGATGCATCAATATGCACATGGAAAATGACATCCCAGTTAGGTGTCCTTAAAATCGGAGCACTTGCTAATGTTTTCTTCAATTGTTCATAGGCCTGGTCACACTCTTCAGTCCATTTAAATTCAATGAGAAGCTTGTACAAAGGACGTGCTATCTCAGCGAAAAATAAAATAAACCGTCGATAATAACCCACGTGTCCCATGAACCTTTGAACTCCCTTGTAATTGGTTGGTGGTGGTAACTCTAGAATCACTTTAATTTTGCTCTCATCGGTTGAGATACCATTCTTAGATACTATATGCCCTAAAATAACTCCATGCTTGACCCAAAATTGGCATTTGAACGGGTTCAATGAGATACGATATAACCTACACTTTTCAAACACCTTCCGCAAACATGATAGATGTTCTTTCCAAGAAGAGTAAACACAAAGGTCGTCTAAGAAAGCTTCACAAAACTCTCTCAAATATTCTTTAAAAGCAGTGTTTATTAATCGTTGGAATGTAGCAGGGGCATTTGTTAAGCTAAAAGCCATCACACGAAATGCAAACACGCCAAATTCTGTGATGAAGGCAGTTTTAGCTTGGTCCTCTAGCGCTATCGTGATTTGGTTGTAGCCTGAGTACCCATCTAGAAAGCTATAAGCTTCCTTGCCTGCAACTCTTTCGAGTACATGTTCGGAATATGGTAGGGGGTAATGGTCTCTTCTAGTAGCTGCATTAACTTTTTTGAGGTCCACGCACGGCCTGAGTTTCCCATTCTTTTTTGGCACGATAACTATTGGAGACACCCATTCAGAGTGTTCAATAGGATATATGAACCCACATTTGATAAGCTTTTCTAGTTCTTCTTGAATGATCCTTGCGTACTTAAGATTCATCGGGTAGGGTCTTTGTTGTACGGGCTTCGCAGTGCTAATCATAGGGATTGTATGTTGGACCACAGAAGGTGGAACACCTTTCATATCATGGTATGTCCAAGCGAATATGTCCTTGAATTCCTTGAGAAGCTCTTTGAGGACCGCCTCTTCAACTTCTGTGAGGTCTTGGGCAATAAAAACAGGTTTTGATTCTTCACCGAGGTCGGCTAATTCTATTTCTTTAACTATTGCCGGACCATCATAGATTCCATTATCCCCATCGATAGGTATTCTTTGGGCTTTTGTGTACACAACCTTTGCTTCCCCTGTGGTGTAAGATTTGAGATGTTCTGGTGCAGGATGCAAGTCTGTGGATTCTGGTTGTGCTTTGGTCTGTGCTTCCATTTCTGCTTTCTTGTGTTGTCGAGCTAACTCTTGGTTTTGACACCTTCTTGCAGTGCGGCTCAACTTTGGCTTGTCTATGATCTCTAATTGGGCTATGTCATGGGGTCGTGGTCTACACCACATAACATTTTGGAGATATTCACCCCAATCGTCTACCAATTTACGATGAGCATCACATGCTCCTATATAACTGAGCCATTCTGCTGAGGATCTCTTCTTTTTTATCCTAGCACGTACATTGGCTTGATATCGACGCCTCTTAAAGTTTTTCTTTTTCTTATTTGAGACCTGCTTCTGATTTGCATTTAGATCTGGCTCACTAAAGGAGTCCTCGTTGGTGTCCTCTTCACTCTCGGAGGAGCTATCATCGGTTGATGTGCTCGGTCCTTCCGAATGTTTTGACTCTGAACTTGCTCCACTCTCTAATTCATGAGATTCAGAATCCGTTTCACTCTGGGAGTCAATGTCTGAGTCGTGTTGGTCAAAGTCTTCTATTGAGCTATCGGTGTCACTATCAGATTGGTCTACAATTGCCTTGCCCTTAGAAGATGCATGTATGGCACTTATCATGTTCAGAGGTGCAATTTGTGGTACCTCTTCCCCCTCTGGTGTGACCCAAGTGGTTCCTCTATTTCCCCAGGTATCTATGGTTGCAGCTAGGTGTACCCAGTCCACGTTGTCTGATTCCGTCATACCCGGTAACACATCCATGTAAGGAGAATCTTGGCCAATGTCTGTATCCTTCTTACAAGTGTAACAATATTGTAGTGGGGCCGAGTGAACTGTGGTGTCAGAGCGATGATCAATAATGGTTTTACTCCCTAAGGGGTGTACCTTAACAGTCACCAAATCCACTCTAAGGACAGAGTCTTGGAATTGCAAATGGACATGATTTTTAGACCAATCATGAACCATTTGTGCTTCCCTCATGAATGGTCGTCCTAAAATCATTTCATATGACATAAGGTGTTTAGAGAAATCCATTACAATGAACGTATGTCGTACCTTGTGTCCTAGAACTTTGATCTTAAGATCCTTGAGCATCCCCATAGGTTTGGATATGGTTCCATTTGCCATCTTTACCACAATGTTAGTAACACTGAGGCGGGGTTTTCCCATGGATTTCCAACAATCTTTTGTAGCAATGCTAACTCCCGCACCACCATCAAGAATTCCCTTTATAGTTAATCCCTTGGTAGTGATGGGTAGGGTCGCATTAGACTCGTCGCCTTCAAAATACTGCCCTAATTCGTTAATGGGTACCTCGATCACAGACTCGTGTCCATCTAAGTCAAGTGATTGCACATGATTTTCCTCATCAATCATAATCGAGTCAGGCCTATTTGGTTGCGCAAACTGCGGTAATCCCGTTCGTAGCTCTCCGTTAAGGAATGCTCGAAGTGCAAGGAATAACTCAGGATCTCCATACAACTTTGCTATGATCGTGGTTCAGACCTCAGAAGACATGAAGTCCACTAGTTTGGCAACATTCATTGGCATTTTGCAGGGTGTAGGTCCTTGACTAGGAATTGGTGAGGATGGAATCTCATATTCCTCAATGGGATCAGGTATTCCTTCGTTAAACATCCTTTCCAACAAGAAAGGTGTATGCTCACTTTCTGATATCCCGTCCTCACTCCCTTCTTGGATGATACTAGATATGGCTAACGGTCTATGGTTCATGTGGGGTGGATGAACTTGCGTGGGAAACACTGTGTCATGAATTTTGACATGCATGGGTTATGGTTCTAGTTTCCTTTGAGTCTCCTCCACTAAACCTCTTAGATGTTTCACCTGCTCAATCTCGTCTACTGGGTTTGGGTACGTCCCAATCTTCTTTTTACGATTCTTCCCTTTTTGCCCCTGCGGTTTATCTTGGGGGTCTTGGATTGGATTTGGAAACACTTGTGGTGTTTTCAGAGGCTCTTTATGGTTTTCTCTTATTCGGTTTTCATTTGGTTCCATGTTACGGTTTTCTTTGTCGGTCTTTCCCTTTGTGGTATTGGTTCTAGTCTCCATTGTCTCGATTGAATCTGAATCATCCTCGAGGTCATTCATATACACGGGGTCATCTCCTGTTCCTATGTTTGTTTTGGAACTTGGCTTTGAATTTCCCGTATTCTACGACCTCTTCCTTCGTGTCTTCTTTTTCTTTGCTTGGATAACTGACGCGGTATCTCTCTCTTCGAGGATATGGCCTGGCCCTTGAAGCATGGACCGTGTAATCGCATAAGCGGGTGCGACGGGTGGTATTGGAGATGTCACACTAGCAATTTCGACCAAATTTAGGGGTGTGATTTTAGGTGCATTTGGGTTATAGGGGCATTGGGCAATCAAATGATCTATGCCACAACGATTACATGTGAGTATTGGCATTGCAGACATGCTCCCTTGATTCATTTGCATCTGTGCAGCATTCTTTTGCAGCCTAATAGGGCACTCATTTGCCCGATGTGGTCCACCACACTCGTAGCATTGAAGAGGTGGCCTCCTAGCCTGGGTGTTGATATTTTGACCTCTGGATGCGAGAGCAGCAGCTTGATAAACCGGCTTGACTTGCCCCCAACAATCTTCCATGTAGTATATAGGACACTCTTCCAATGTATCAAGTCTGTAGGTAATACTAGTGTCTATTTCCTCCTCACAGCCATCTGCATAAGCATTAGATGGCTCGCAACCCACTTGGTTCATAGGGGCGACTCTTGGATGCGGGGGTTGCGGTCCTAGCACAGGAGGTGGTAGCGGTGTAGCTTGTACAACATTTTGAGATCTAGGGACCATGTGTTGCGGTAGTTGCTCAACAGGTGGAGCAGGCATCAATACAGGAGCTCGAGGTGCATCCGTCCAGGCTACAGGTAGTCTATTTGCCATCATACGTTTGATCATTAAACAATCCTTAGCTTGGTGACCATACCTACGACATGCGTTGCAAGTTCCATTAAATTTTACTCTAAACGTAGGGCACTCACTAGTGCTATGTGGACCTAAGCAAATGGAACACCATTGTTGCTCCCTTCTTGGATACATGTGACTATTTTGAGGGGGTCGATTATCCTTAAGAGACTCTTGGATTGCCTTGGTGAGGTCTGTCAAGAATGTCTCAAATACCTTTGGCTCACTGGCAATGGGCTTTGCAGTCATGGGTTCATACTCAATGGCTTGTGAGCTAGTGGATCTCGTGTCAGTAGACACCCTCATGCCTGCTATCATCAAGTTGTCCTCTAATTGGATTGCATTGGCAGTGACATCTTCACAGGTTGTGATACCTCTAATCACTAGTCCATTATAGATTCCTTCATTCCTCAACCCTCGAATGAATCGATCAAGCAGTTGGTTATTGTTGAAGCGCTCATTTACAGGGCAGTGAGAGTTTAAGTGCTTTAGACGACTAATGAAGTCCCTTACTGACTCTCCTTCCTTACGTTCGGCCTTCTGTAGCTGAGATGCTACACCCCAAAGCACACCTTCTCGTATGTACTCCTTTAGAAACAACCTTCGAAGGGTAGGGTAGACTGTTTTCTCGTTCACCCTTAGGGTTCTATACCAATCTCCAGCCTTCCCACTTAATGTCAAGCTTAAGTCATTGCACTTATGTAGTTCGTTGCGTTCCCCTAAGGAATCACATACTTGTTCAAACACTTCAATGTGTTTTCTAGCATCTTCGTCCCCATTGAATTTTTGCGTGAGTTTGGCAATTTGTACTGCCTTACTTCTAGGCTCTCTATCAGATGCATGACGCATATTTTCCGCGATAGATCGACCTATGGTTTGAGAAAACGCTGCCAAGTCACCTACGTGAGGAGGCAGGGCCGGTGGAGGTACTCTTGGAATCATATGTGGGAGAGGGACGGGTACTGGTCTTGGCATATGTGTGGATGATGCAGGATATGGAACATAACCGGGCATAGGTCCACTCGGATAAGGGCTAGGGAGCGGCACTCGAGGAGCATAAACAAGTGGTACAATTGGAGGTGTGGGGGCCATGTGTGCATAAGGGGCTAGAGGCACATACGGTCGAGGCCCCATATTAGGTACTACGACACTAGGTAGTGGCACTGCGCTAACCGTAGATGTCATCGGTACATTCTCTGTCAGGCCTATCCCTGGAGTGAGCACTGTGTTTTCCTTAATAGAGGGTTGAGCCAAGTTAGGGAAGCTAAAGTTGTTGCTCGGAGGCTCCGATTGCATAGAGACCCCAGGTGAAATGACTAAGATGGGTCCATGGGACTCATTAGAGGAGTCTCCATTTGTGATAGAGTAGGCTGTTGAGCCTTGCTCGTATCCAGAAATCTCATGGGGCCAGTTGAGAGTATATTTACCCCTCGGTTTGGCCTTTCTGATTGAATAATGCCATGGATAACATTACAGATCATTTTTTGTTGATCTTCGATGCTCGTGGCACTAGAGGTGGATTGTACAATCTCTATCCATCCTACATGGTAGGCGTGGCCAGAGTGTAGATCCGTCAACACCTCAGTGTGGAGGTCATATGTCCAATGATCATTAATGAACAATCCTTCTAGAGTCGACGTGTTAACGGTTTCTTGTGAGGTAGAAGCAATGTTGCTCTTTGTGGTTTTACTTGTCACCAACGGTACTCTAGAGGGAACTTCTGAAGGAGGCAGCTCAACATGGCCTTCTTGGTAAGAAGTTGGCAGGATATCCACATGGACACTCTTTGGGGGTGTGGGGTCCACGTGCGATGTGAAAGGAGATTCCACTTCCCCACCCCCTTCGTGTGCTTCATTTGCATCAGGTTTCGAGCGAGTAGCTCTACCTAATGTTTCCATGAAACGGCTAAACATACTAGTACTAGGCTGTGGAGCTTCGAGAGGTGCATGGCCTTCTCTCTCAGTGTTTTGGGTAGGGTATGCTTCCATGATTTCTGAGTCGGAGGAGGAATCACTAGCGGCTATTTTAGGGTCTTGGGTGGTGCTACCTTGTGTCCCTGCTAAGGGTCTAGAGCCTATCGTGGATGGGTAATGGGTGTCCGTATGAACAGAGGCACCCTCAATATGCTCGTGTTCTAGAACCCGCCCAGAGCGTAAGTGCATGTGCTTTTGATACCCTCAGGTGTCAAAAAGCTGTTCTAAGAGGCCTTGTGACTAGTTTTTTGCGTGTTTTTTGTTTGTTTTTTTGCTAGATTTTTTAGAGCATGTCGTGGAATGGGCCGTGTGATAGCTCAAAACGAGCAGACGCGCTGTGCTTTACAGCCCACAGTTTGGTTCTATTTTGCTCCAGAAAAGCCCGAAACAGTCTTTTCCTAGCTGGGGAACTAGGCTCCAAATAGCAAGTCTAAGGGTGCAAGTGGGAAGAGAAGGGAGGAGAGTGGAGGAATTGCCCCACATGCTCTCATTCCCTCTTGAGGGCGTAGGGTATATATATAAGAGTGAGTCTAGTATATATCATAAGACTGAGGACTGAGGCCTGGGCCTGGGCTTGGGCTTGGGCCGTCCGTTTTTATAACCTCCCCCTCGCTCACGTTTTTATTTTTCGTTTTTTTTTTTAATTTTTAAAAATAATAATAATTATTTTTTTATTTTGATTTTTATTTTTTTGGTACACGTTGTGGTGGGCGTTTTTTTTAATTTACAATGATATTATTTGGTACGCGTTTTGGTGCGCGTTGACCTCACCTAACTATTTACTGTCCCACCTACCTACTGACCTGCTAATCAGTGGTTCACCTAATTACTAACCTACTTAATTAACTAACTGTGCGCCTAACTGTGCACAAACTAGAAAACACAGAAAATGCAAAAAATTGAAACTTGACAGAACTGTGCAGTGCAAACTAGAAAATGCAGAAAACGCAGAAACGCAAGAAATGCTAACTGTGTAAGCTGAAATCTGAGCTTAATAGAACTAGCAAAATAGAGCTTAAGAGAACACAGAAAACTTGAATGCAGTCAACAACATTGTGTCTTTCTCTACTGTTTTTGCATAACAACAATAATCAAACTTAAGCCGCGCCTTTCCTACATAAAAAATAGCTTCAATACAATTTACAGGTCGCCATTGGAGCTTCACGTGCAGCAGATCCCCGGCAACGGCGCCAAAAATGTCACGGCTAGGGACTTGCTACGCGCCGTGTGCGAGCCACAAAGGCTCCTAGCACACAGTCATACAACAAACAAGCTCACAAGGAAGAATGGTGTGTCACTCACCTTCCTGCGTAGTTGCGAATGAAGGATTCCCGCGCTGCAAAGAAGAGGGAGACGCGCTACGCCGCGCTCAACCGCCTCGCCACCGTCGTGCCGCCGCAACGCTCGATCACACACACACTCTCACACGTACACACACACACACACAAGGAGATGGTGAAGGAGAAGGTGGAGATGGAGCAAGAGCGGCTTCTATTGCACAATGAGAGAATGAGTAAAAATTAGGTTTAGTGGCTTTTATATGAGCTCACCCCATTCACACTTGGGCGCCCATACTTAGCCAACTAACTCCTTGAATATTCCAGTTAGAGTGCGCCTGTCATCGGCGATCACTCTTACCCTATTCCTATTGGTCCGACAAGCCCGGTACCTGACTCTAAATAATACAACGTTTATAGATCATAGGGTGTCCGTGTGCCGTGAGGGTTAACATGGGATATCTCAGCTTTTTATCAACAATATATTTTTTGAAGTAGGAAATGTTCCAAAAGATTGCTTTTTCTATACTTCAAATTACAAGGAAGGGGTTGTCCTTAATAAATTGATATTTGGCTCGAGATGGCTTATAGAGTGAAGTTCTCTCTTATCTGATTAAAGAAGAAGTTCTTTTCAGTTTTGATAAGCTTCCTAAAAAACTACTTCAAACTAAGGTTAGGCAAGGAAATTTTTATAAAGTTAATCGAGAAATAACCAGGTATATAGCTGCTCTATGGGGATTTCACTTTCCTTATCGGATTGGCAATAAGCCAAGGAACTTTTTTTTCTAAAAAAACAAAATACAAGTTAAGAACTGTGTGTTTTCTTTACTGTGACATGGATAACAACTGGGATGCCCAGCATCACCTGCGTACAGTCACGTGCTAACGAATTGTTTTCTTGTGGCTATGGGTGCAGGTGAGGGCTACCTTCTGTTATGAGATTGGGCACCCTCCTGTTGTAGTGGTTAACTGCAATTGGGATAGCTGGGCGTAATGGTTAATTATGTGCTGTCTATTTATTTTACTAATTGAGTTGATGATGATTTTGTAGAGTGGAATGCGGGGAGTTGATGAAGAGGCGACGGCAATTATTCTTGGCCATTTTATATTTGCACAGTATCTTAGAACATCATTTCAATAAGCCACTATGGCTCTGTAAATAGTTGTAGTGGGAACTCCCCTTATGGGTCATGCAAGAACTAATGAGCTTCACTCATTTGCAAAAGTAAAGTGGTTGTAAAAGAGGGGCCTCAATTTTTGGCACCTTAAACTCAAAGTAATATATTAAATACCAACTCCACAAGAGAGGTGCCGTGGAGTTTGGGGCTAGATTTAGGCTTTTCTCTTGCAGATTCTCTTCTCTACTCTCTTAAGCTATGGTTATTTTGCTGTGTACTCTCTAATCTAGTCTCCATCTCTTACACATCTCTTACACCTCCTTACAAGCTTGTCTATATCAATTCTCTGTTTACTGTGTGTGTGTGTCATAGTCTAGGTGAGTGTGTGTGCTTGGAAATTGGAAGAAGAGGTGGACAGTTTGATGGTGATGGCTTGAAAGCTTATGTTGAGTACTTTAAGCGGTCGATCTCCCCCTCTTCTCCCAACAGTGGTATCAGAGCCTCAGGTTCGAGGATTAATCGGCACCAGATTTCAGTTTTAAGAAGGAGTTTTCTCTAATCGACAAAACCCCAATTGCAATTCATCGACTTTGCAATTCAAGGATTCAAGGGTTCGTGGAAATTCGAAGTATAATTGATCGAGTTCACAGAAGAAAAACTCGATTGTTAATTGGTGGCTAATCGGCAATCAATTTTCAAATTCGGCTTCAAGACGATCAAGAACGGGTATGTTCAGTGGTTAAATTTAAGCACTAGTTAACCTTGCGTATACATGAAGATACGGACAAGACAGTGAGCTGACGCATAATTGAAAGAAGTCGAAAAGCTTAATTACAACTTTGAAAGAGAAGTTGAAATTGGGAACGAGAAGGCGGATTATGGTTTACTAAAGGAAAGAGAGAGCAAGAGTCAAAGCAAGCAGCGAAATTTGAGTCACATCGATTCGGCTTGTCATTGGGAAGCGGCATCGGAAGGCATAAACGAAGAGAAGAAAGAAGGCGAGAAATTTATGTGGAAATCCTTGCTTACACACAAAAAAATTTCTCGATCGACCTATTCGAAAAAGCTCGAAATTGCTATCAACATGGACGCCCAAGCTGTGTGAGTACTTTTGCCTTCTTGCACTCGGGCCGAAACCTCCTCCTTTAGTCACCATGTGCAATTCTTTAATGGCGCTGTCGTTCTCAGCCTGAGAGAGCTCGCTGTCTTCAACTTTTTCCATGCAATTGCAATTCACACCTTTTAAGTCAAAGTGTGGCCATTAAGAAAGCCTCAAAACTTTACGCGTTAAAAAGTGAGACTATTAAGCTTCAAGCCTCAAAACTTTACCTCTTTAAAAAGTGAGGCCATTAAGCTTCAAAAAAACAAAACAAAAAAAGAGTGCCATTGAACATTAAGCTTAGAAGACATTCCTTACAAAGTTTGGCCAACTCAAGGGTTGAAGTGCATAAGAAGGTGGTCACTCTGTCCTAAGCCGGCAAGCGAGCATAAAAAAAAAAAGAAAAAAAAGAACAATACCTGCTCCATTGGCCTAGCTATACAGGAAACTCGAAAATAACATTCAATTTAATTGGACGGTGAAATTACCAAATGTAATACCATTAATTTTGGGAATACGAGAGATCGGGTGCCACGAAATTCAACTGGCTCGGTGACACACCGTCGGACTGTCTATTCTCTGGCAATTTCCTAGCGCATCGCCATTTTGGACTGGACGCCACCGCTCTTTTTCAGCTAAGTACATTACATTTCTGTTATTTATTTTATTTTATTCCGCATATTGCATCTGTGAATATCACCAAATAGCCTTTTTAAGAATTACCATTTAATTATTTATTTTTTTTAAGAAAAAAAATAAAAAAATAAAAAAAATAAAAAAAGAAAAAGAAAAGCACTCAATCATGACACATCTTCCTCATGCACCCACGATTGCAGAGCAACTTCAAAATTTGCAGCAGTCACTCACATATGAATGCATGCAAAGGCAAGAACTTGAAGATAAATTATTACATTCTGCACGCACCGAATCTGCACCGGTACCCAAGAAAAACAAAATTAGCAGAAAAGCCTTCACTTTCAAAGATTTTGATGGCACTAAAGATGCGAGCACGGTTCTAGCATGGGTTAGTCAGTTAGATGACTACTTTCATGATGAAGACTTTCCCGAGCGTGAAATGGTAAAGTGTGCATCCAATCATCTCACTAGCAGCGCTGCATTGTGGTCGAACGCCACCAAACAACATGGAAGAAGACCACGCACCTGGAATGCATTCAAAAAAGTGTTTTTACCCCAATTTTTGCCAACACAGTACAAAGCTAAAGCACGACGTCAATGGGATTTAATTCGACAGGGTAGAAATGAAGATGTACAGGGTTACACTGACCGTTTTTGGAATTGTCTAATTCAATTGCAAGCTATTGAACATGTTAGTCGCAGGAAATTGAAGCGAAAGTACATATCAGGCTTGGCACTACAAATTAGTGCTGAGGTAGATATGTTCGAACCAGATTCTCTGTCAAAGGCCATTAACTTGGCTCTCAACGCAGAAATGAAGAAAGGTGGACATTCCTCTCACACTGATCAACCTGCTAACACTAACCGCAATAAGAGACCTCCTTTCTCTCCTAACTCTGACAGAAGCAAACACCAAAGCCGTACCTTTTTCAAAAGACGAAGATTTGACAATCCTCCTGCCACTGCTCATCCTCATACGAGCAACAACCACAACAACACTCAGCAACGAGGCGACCAACATCCTTTCAACCAGCGTTTTCCTCCAAATTCTAATGGTAACAAAAAGGTGAAGTGTTTTAAATGCTTTCAATATGGTCACTATGCAGATAAGTGCCCAAATGGTCATGCTAAGGGCAATGGTCAATCCAATGGCCATTCAAATGGAGTCAACACGAATTCAAGTCAAAAACCCTTCAACAACAACCGCCCTAACGGAGCTACTCTTAACCTCATCGAAGATGCTACACCCGACGACAATGAAGTGGAAGTTAACTACGGTGAGGGATATGATCCTGATTATGATAACGATGACAACCCATCCTCAGGTACTCCTATATCTCCTCACACTTTGTTCAAAGTGCAAGGCACTGCTAAGGGTGAAAATGTCACCATTCTGCTAGATGATGGTAGTAGCCATGATTTCATTTCCACACGATTGTCACAACAACTATCACTCTCTGAAATTTCATCACCCCACAAGGTCAAAACTGTTTTTAATAATCAACGTTTTAATTGTAAAACTCAAGTCACTGTTGAAGTTTGCATTGGTGAATTCACACAAGCACGTACATTTTTGGTAGCACCATTGCATGGACTCGATATGATTTTGGGAATGCCATTTCGTCATGAATTTGACCCGTTGATTAATTATAAAACACGTACAATGTCTCTCACTCATAATAATAAAAAATTCTCCATCCAAGCAACACTGGCACATCAAAAATTTCCACTCCTCTCTCACACTCAAGCCAAACGAGCAATTCGAAAACAGGGGAAAACATATCTAGTATTGGTAAATCAAATTTCTGTTGAAACTGAAACTTCACGTAACTCCACACACGATGAATTTCTCTCACAATTTAAAGATTGTTTCATGCATGATCTCCAACCTGGAATTCCACCATCACGCCCAGAAGACCACCAAATTGACATCATACCGGGTAGTGAACCTCCTTGTAGAGCACCTTATCGTGTAAATCCTACCGCACACAGGGAAATACAAACTCAAATCACTGATTTACTTGACCGAGGCCTAATCCGACCTAGTAGTTCACCATACGGAGCTCCAGTACTTCTTGTCAAGAAGAAAAATGGAACCTTTCGTATGTGTATCGACTACAGGGCTTTAAACAAGATCACCATTAAGAATAGGTTTCCTATTCCTAGAGTGGATGATCTACTAGACAAACTGAAAGGGGCAAACATCTTTAGCAAAATTGACCTTAAATCAGGATATCACCAAGTCAAAATGTTTGAACATGATGTCTACAAAACTGCTTTCAGAACACAAACTGGGCATTATGAATTTCTTGTCATGCCATTTGGTTTGACAAATGCACCAGCTACATTCACACGCATGATGAATCGAATTTTCATTGACCATCAAGATTTTGTGATTGTATTTTTTGATGACATTTTGGTATTCAGTAAATCTGAAGAAGACCATAAGCAACATTTAACACGTGTATTTGATCTACTTGCACAAAATCACTTGTATTTGAATCCTGAAAAGAGTTCATTTTTCCAATCTGAAATTGAATATTTGGGACATATTGTATCGGGTAAAGGAATTCATGTCGATCCAAAGAAAATTGAAGCCATTCAATCCTGGCTTAGACCCAAAAACTTGCATGAGCTACGATCTTTTCTTGGTCTTTGTAGCTATTACAGGAAATTTGTTCGTAATTTTGCTAAACACGCCTTATGAATAGACTGATTTGCAAGAAAGCTCATTTAATGCACTTAAACATGATTTGACTAATGAACCTGTATTGCAATTGCCTGATTTTGAACGACCATTCTTTGTGGTAGTCACTAATGCTAGTGGTAAAGGTATCGGTGCAGTCCTTATGCAAGATAACCATCCCATTGCTTTCGAAAGTCGTAAATTCAAACCGTCTGAAATAAAGTTCAGTACTTATGATAAAGAATTGACTGCTGTGGTACATGCATTGAAAATCTGGAAACACTATGTAATGGGTACTGACTTGATCATTAAAACTGATCAACAAAGTATCAAATATTTACTTTCTCAGCCTTTAATAGATGATAGACATATTAAGTGGGCCGCTTTTATTCAAAGTTTTCAGCCCAACATTAAATACCAGCCTGGTAAAGAAAACGTTGTAGCTGATGCCTTGAGTAGAAGACCCTCACTTAATCATCTATCAACCATTACGGGAACTTCATTTGACACTATGCCTGACACTTATGCACATGACGATGACTTCAAAACGACATGGTTGCACATGCTTGATAATTCTGTACACACATTTCTCGAATACACTATTCAAGAAAACTTCCTTTATTTCAAACAAAAATTGTGTGTGACTAAATCTTTTCGTACATTAATTATTGAAGAATTGCACAAACCACCTTATGCTGGACATAGAGGATTTGCTGCAACTTTTCAAAATTTATGTCGTGATTTCTATTGGCCTACTATGAGAATGGATGTTAAACAGTATGTGTCCACTTGTTTGATTTGTCAAAAAATCAAAGCAGCTACAGGTAAGAAATTGGGACTTTTACACCCTCTCCCCATTCCTGAAAGACCTTGGGAACATATTTCAATGGATTTTGTTACTGGTTTCCCACTCACAACGCACAAACATGACATGATATGGACTATTATTGATCGTTTCTCTAAACAAGCGTACTTCGTTCCATGTAAGAAAACACTCACAGCACATCAAGCTGCACTTTTGTTTCTTAAGACTGTTTTCCCACATCATGGTTTGCCTAAAGTGATTATTTCCGATCGAGACTCAAAATTTTGTAGTGCTTTTTGGACTACTGTATTTGAAAATCTTGGCACTACACTTGACTTTACTTCTGCATTTCATCCTGAATCTAATGGTCAAACCGAAGTCACCAACCGCACTATTATTGACTTGTTGAAGGCTTATGTTTCCTCTCAACCTAAGAAATGGGATGACTACCTACATATTTTGCAATTTGCATACAACAACACCACTCACACTGCCACGGGTAAATCTCCCTTTGAAATTGTATACGGTCACTCACTTCCTACTCCTGCTTCACGTCTTTCTAATGTTGTGCCTGCCGCTGATGATTTCACTACTGACTTTCATGATATTTATGCAAGTGTGCATTCTGCCATTAAACACTCACAAGAACTTTACACCAAGCATGCTAACAAGCACCGCAAGGCACACCAATTCAAAGAAGGTGATCATGTTTTACTTCGCATCGAAAAACGAAGGATCAAAAGTGTTGATACTAATATCTTTGTTAAGCTTGCTCCTCGTTTTTATGGACCTTTCAAAATTTCAGCTGTCATTAATGATGTTTCTTTTCGTTTAGAATTACCTGCACATTGGCACATTCACAATGCATTTCACATTAGTCTTTTACGACCATTCAGAGGACCCCTACCTACACACCACATTTACGAAGACCCACCTTCACTTGTAGACCAAGAAGAGCAACTCATCCCTGACAAAATAGTTGACCATGAGACCACCACTACACGCACTGGAATGGTTTATAACCGTTACCTTTTGACTTTCAAGGGCCACCCTAGAGAGGATGCCAAATGGATGCCTGAAAAGTTTTTTCGCAACTTTCCCAACCTTCTCCACACTTTCCATCACTCACGGTCCAGTTGATTTCTCTATTGAGCAACTGAGGACAGTTGCTATCCCTGGTGGGAGGGATGTTACGAGATTGGGCACCCTCCTGTTGTAGTGGTTAACTGCAATTGGGATAGCTGGGCGTAATGGTTAATTATGTGCTGTCTATTTATTTTACTAATTGAGTTGATGATGATTTTGTAGAGTGGAATGCGGGGAGTTGATGAAGAGGCGACGGCAATTATTCTTGGCCATTTTATATTTGCACAGTATCTTAGAACATCATTTCAATAAGCCACTATGGCTCTGTAAATAGTTGTAGTGGGAACTCCCCTTATGGGTCATGCAAGAACTAATGAGCTTCACTCATTTGCAAAAGTAAAGTGGTTGTAAAAGAGGGGCCTCAATTTTTGGCACCTTAAACTCAAAGTAATATATTAAATACCAACTCCACAAGAGAGGTGCCGTGGAGTTTGGGGCTAGATTTAGGCCTTTCTCTTGCAGATTCTCTTCTCTACTCTCTTAAGCTATGGTTATTTTGCTGTGTACTCTCTAATCTAGTCTCCATCTCTTACACATCTCTTACACCTCCTTACAAGCTTGTCTATATCAATTCTCTGTTTACTGTGTGTGTGTGTCATAGTCTAGGTGAGTGTGTGTGCTTGGAAATTGGAAGAAGAGGTGGACAGTTTGATGGTGATGGCTTGAAAGCTTATGTTGAGTACTTTAAGCGGTCGATCTCCCCCTCTTCTCCCAACACCTTCTTTGATTAAAACATTCTGTTCTCAACATATGGCGGATCTCTTAACGTGAAGCAAAATTTCCCAGACTTTGGGATTGCGGTTTCCCGCACTATATTCTGTTATCTTCATTACCTTGTACATAATTGATTTTCAACTGCAATTAAATTACTGTACAAATCCATTGTATTATCCTAGAATTTTTGGTCTGTGAACAGGTAGTGTTCATTTGCGTATATATATATAGATTTAGAACTGCTACACACACACACACACACACACACACAGTGGTATTTACCTTTAAAATTCTATAGCACAAATAGCAAAACTGTTGAACTGGCTTATCCTATTGATATCCAATGTGGGATACTATCCTTATAAGTATAATGAATAAAATCCCCTAGCTTGCATAGCAAGTGGTTTTTACTACCCTCTCTAAACCCTGCCGTGAAGGCGCTATGGTGGTATCTGCCGCATCGCAGGCGTCCGTACTTGATCAAATCCCCAGGAGAGGCACGCTTCACTCAGTGCTACCTACATGCTACACATACTCAAGGATGGTAGCTTTCCTCCTTCCCCTAGTTAAAAAGGTGAGGGCGCACTCTGCCCCTCACTTAGCTTTGTGTTAGTTTTGCTTGCGTAAAGTGTGAGGAGTGTTTATTTAAAATATTTCACTGCACCTTCAATGGAGCTTGCAGCTGCTGCGACACAGGTTGGTTACCATTTTTTGGTCTCATTGATTGCGTTACAATTTTTTTGAGATTAGTATTACTCTGGATATGATTAGTGTAGCTCGGCTTGACAAGGCATTCTCTAAGTTGATACCATGTGTGGGATGGCATGGCTTTGGTAACACCACTAAGAAGTATTGCTAAGATATTATAACCCTGCCTTTTACTTGCTATACTTGGCATCATATAGTTAATTTTTTGAGCTTAACTTACTGGTTTTTTTTGGGAGCACTTAGGTGGAGTTCCCACCTCAAGCACAGCCCTAGCTTGCTTAAGTTTAGGTTGGGTTCCCATCTCAAGCACATCCCTAGCTTGCTTAAGTTTAGGTTGGGTTCCCACCTCAAGCACATCCCTAGTTTGCTTAAGGTTTCCACCTCAAGCACAACCTTAGCTTGCTTAAGTTTAGGTCGGGTTCCCACCTCAAGCTCAATCCTAGCTTGCTTAAGGTCAAAGGACTTTTAACACTAAATATTGGAGGTCTTTAGTGAAGCTAACCCTAAGGTCTTTTAAGCTTCATTAGTTAACCTTGCTCTTTGATAGACCATCTCTCATTTGGGCCCCTTTACCATTGGCCTTGTGTTGAGATATATCCGTAAGCACATGTCTATATTCTAACCCTTGTTCCCGTTTATTATCCTATATTAAATGATCAATTTAATATGAGAAAATCATTTGGGTTGGTTAGATATTAGATATTTAGTGACATTACCTCTCTCTTGAAATCATAGTCATCCTCGACTATGAGGTAAAAGAGATAAAGTCATAGTCATTAGTCAATTTGTCTTAGTGGGTAGAGGATCCCTTTTTACCCTATGAGATCATTCCAAGATGGATGACTAATCCATTTGGTGCTTGGGAGATATAGCTTCCGCAAGCATGTCTGCTCTTTAGTCCATTTCATCCTCCGAAGTAGAGTGACAAATTCTACATGGTGTTTGAGAGACGTCGTCATCCCAAACATAATTCTTAGTATGCATACTACTTAAATTTGTGCACAATAAAGAGAAAAACATTGATCATTTAAAAGAAACATGTACATTTGGTTACTCTAATGTAGCATTGTAAGCGTTGACAAGGTTCATACTATCCTTAAGCTGGATTCCTTGCATCCATCTAGCATCTTCAAAAGGATAAATTTTGAACTTAATAAGATACTGGCAGATAATCTTACCATGTCCTAGTACCTTGTCTTCATGCCAAAGGATAGCTTCGGGTTGTAGTACCTCTTCTTGATCTTCGATTTTGGGAGGGTCTTCAATAATTGGTTCATTTGGAGACTCTCCTTTGTAGGGCTTGAGTAGTCTCACATGAAAAGCATTGTGTATGAGCCAATGGTTAGGTAACTTGAGTTGATAAGCCACCTCATTGATTGGCTTCAAAATTTGAAAAGGACCATAGTATCTTTTTGCTAGTTTAGCATAATACTTTTGATGGCCCGTATGATTTTTTGCCCGTCGTTTTCCTCAATCGAGCCTTGAGGAACTTTAGCAAGACCCAATCATTTTCCGTAAAGGCTAAGGCTCTTCTGTGCTTATTAGCAGCAACTCTTTTTGCCTTTCCTATGAGATGGATATAACCTCTTTAATCTTTGAAAAAGATTCTTGTAAGTCTTGGCTATATTCATCAGCACGTGAAGATCTTCCCATGTACTTTAAGTAGTAAGGGTCTTTTGGATCTTCCCTCTTTAACCTCAAAAGATGCTTTCCCCATAGAAGTATGTACAATGTAATTGTACGCATACTCTATAAGAGGTAGGTACTTCTATCATTGAGAACATTGATCTACTTCCATGACGTAGGATTTTAGTAGATTCAAGAATCTTTAGATTAGTTATTTCACTTTGGTCATCCGTTTGTGGATGATAGGCCGAAAGAGAAATTTAATCTTCTTTCTAGATTCTCAAAGAGATCCTTCTAGAAATTAATGTTCACTCTTGCATCTTTGTCCGACACTATGGATGTTGGCAAGCCATGATGCTTAAAAATTTGAGATCTGAAGAGGGTTTCCATTTGATGTGCCTTAATAGTCTTTTTGACAGGCATAGAGTGTGTTTTCTTGTTAGGCATGTCGACTAAAACAATCCAAGTTGCTTCCCTCGATCAAATTTCAACTTTTGGTATACCACGCATTTTGAAACATACTCTTGTATGTTTACTTTTCATGGTAGACCAACAGAAATACATTTCTACTCCTTGAAGAGTAGAGTATGGATTCCCTCTTTGCCCCGGATAAGGAGAAGTATGGGATTCATACATGTAAGGTCTCCGACCCCGAGCTAAAAGAACACAATTGTACCATGAAACAATCATAATAGAAAAAGTTACTATTTTTAGCAATTTTCCAAAATCTGTCGATGCCATGATGTTTAGAATGTCATAAAGCTTCCAAAAGTGAATTAAAATAATTTTTGTGGAAATTTTCCAAAAATAGTAAGTTTTTGGTCACCCGACCCTTCAGTTTTGACCGTCTCGAAAAACTGCACCCGTATTCCAAATTTGGAAAAAAATACATTTTCGGACACCGAAGGCTGCTAAATATGGCAGGTACCAAGGTTAATACAGCTTAGTTAGAGCTTAGTATAGCAAGTTCTGGCATTAAATTCTGATTCGTATTGCCCGTCTTAGGTTAAAATTAAATTTTCCTAAAGTTGTGCGGGGAGGCACCGGGACTCGGGGGCTGTGTGGAAACTGGCTCCTGGCCAATGCAGACTAAGTTTGGCAGTAAGAGGGCGCCCTCACACACTCACAGGGCTCGTGGGCTACCTTCCATGCAAGAGAAAGAGAGAGAGAGACTAAGTGAGTTCTTGAGCAGGTTGGGACACTTGGTAAGTATGCACCTAGAGCTGCCATGCATGAAGTGAGTACTCCTGTAGATGCATATAGCAGGCAAATTCAAATTTTCAGCTAGTGAGCCTATATAAGAGGATGCTCACACACACACAAACACACATATATGATCACACACACAGACACTCCTACACACACACACACATCTTGAGGAGGTGCTGCCGGCAGACATAGTCTTTGGAAGAGGAGCTAGGAGGGAAGGTGCTGCCTGTTTCTCGTCTCAAGGAGGCCCTTGCATCATAATTTTGAGAGGAATTCAGCCATAACCTCGGTAATTTTTGATTTAATTCATGCTTGTTGTAATTCCCTCTCTAATATCCTCTTAATTCCGTATCTAGAGGAAATCCATACACCGAGCAAAAAAAACCGAGCATGTCATTTTTCCGAGCAAAAGTAAAGAGTATTGTAACTCAAGTTACTTTTTTTATTAAGCCCTGCCATAATGTCAAATATAGGCAATCATGTCCAACAAAATGATCATGAATCCATAAAGGATTGAAATTTATAGCACATGAAGGTGATCGCTGCTACAATATAAAATCGTATTTGATTAAGTAGCATAAGCTATCGAAACTCCAAGCAACCCTCATGCAATGACAATTGTAGGGAATCCAAAAGAATGGCCAATCCATAGAGAAACGTCTTAAACCTTAACTCGTAAAGTTGATGATATGTTGAAACGTTGGCCCCACCCAATCCCTCAAAAAGCTCCACTTATATACGTGCTGTGACATTTAAAAAACCTTGTTATGTGGCACGTTTATTTAATGGGCGTATATTTTTTGTTACTATTGGAGAATTGAATTTGTGTCTTACAACTTCCAAGATGAGCAGCTCATGTCATCATGCCAACTAGAGAGGCCACGCTTGTACACGAGAAAATTGAGCGAGTCCGGGGCACACAAAACCTTTGGCAATTGGCACTAGCTTTTATTTAATGGATCCACATTTCTTGTCACTATTGGAGAATTGAATTTGCGGCTTACATATTCCAAGGTAAGCATCTCCGGTCATCATGCCAACTAGAGAAGCCACGCTTGTATGTATAAGAAGAACGAGCTCCAAGTGGACACAAAACCTTTGGCAATTGGCACTTTTATTTACTGGGCCCATATTTCTTGTCACTATTGAAGAATTGAATTTGTGGCTTGGAACTTCCAAGATGAGTGGCTCTTGTCATCATGCCAACTAGAGAGGCCATGCTAGTCACTATTAGAGAATTGAATTTATGGCTCTCCAATTTCAAATTAGAAGGGTATTTTTAGAATTTCCACAAATTACAACAATATTTTGGTTTTTTTCCTAAAATAAATTAAATGTGCTTTAAACTCTCTCTCTCTCTCTCTCTCTCTCTCTCTCTCTCTCTATATACACACACACACACACACACACACACACGAACAATTTTATGATAGAGCATGTTGCTTACTGTTGAAGTGCGAGGGCTCTAGAGATTAGGGATTTTGATCTAAAAACCGGGAGAATTAGAGTAGCATTAATCTCCCTGAGACAACATTAATCTCCTTGGGATCATGAAACTGCGCGTGGTCCATGATGAGTTGCAGCTCCTGCCATCAATAATCGCAAACTCTGTCAGTGCCAAGTTACTCTCTCTCTGCCCCTCTCACTCGTAGAGTACACACACACACACACACACACAAGCTCTCCTGGCGTAGGGACCGTTTTTTGTAGTACAACGCACGGGTAGAAAATTGTTCTTTATTGGGGATGGAAACAATGAGCAGCATGCACAGGTCTGCATTGGCTTCGGCTAGGAGCCACCTTCTTACCAGTCGCAACTCTTGTAGCATGAGTTAATTTCAGAGTCCAGAGCAGCAAAGGTGCATCCATGCATGCTCTATACACCGGGCATCTTGCTCCAAGAAGACAAACTGTAGGAGCTTCAAAGAAGCCTAGCGTAGTACTGGGACTTGGCCCTAATCAGTACCGCGTCGGCGCGGGAGGGATAAGGGTGAGAAACATGCCATCTGTTGAGCCCTGTTGACTTATGTGTCGGTCCACCTCTTTTCTCCCTATATTCGAGCCCCACGAGCTTATATGGACTCCAATCATATTGCGCCTTTACGTGCAGCTTGCAGCTGTACACCACTACTGTACACCATGGCTTCCTATCACAAAGTCTCCATGTGCGCAATGCATTCAAACACCACAGCGCCGGTGCGGCATACCCTTGGACAAAGTACAGACAGGGATCAGCTAGCTACCTCGTTTTGTGCTTGAAACACCACCGCGCCGATGCGGCATACCTTCCGATAGAGTACAGGGGGTTCAAAAATGCCTCCTTTTGTGCTTCAAACTCACCACGCAGGCACGACATACCTTTGGATTGAGAATGGGCAGATCAGATTAGCGCAAAGGAGTCCGGTTCAAAGCTGCCTCGTTTTGTGCATTAGCAAAAATGCCTTTTGAATGTCTGCACCCGTTCTTGGCCCTTCAACCTCCCGCGCCGGCGCGGAAGGGCAAGCAGCAGAGTTCGAAGTGCTCTGAGATCATGTCTCGTCAAGAAATTGTTTAAAAAATCATAAGTCTGTTTACCAGTTCTTGGGCCTTCAACATACCGCGCCGGCGCGGAATGTATTACAGGAGATTCATCAGAGATTTTAAATGTTATCTAATGAAGAAAGCACTATGTAGCTACGATTAATAATCGGATTCATGCGATATAAAAGATACTAAATGCAGAAAAAACCAACACTCCATGGAGAAAAGGACACAAATTCTGACCTAGATCTAACCTAGAGCCTTTCGCGTAGACACGGGACAAATTTAGCATGCTTTTTTCTATTTTGTGGGCATTCGGGGTTGTCCCCTTCTCTCTCTCTCTCTCTCTCTCTCTAGGATATACCTCACTTAGTTGTACTCATAGGAAAGCTGGGCCGACAGTTTTCAGTGGGAATGTAGTTAAGAGTGATGAAGACTAGTTCCTCCTTTACTTTGCATCGATGGAATATGATGCTTGAGTTGCTGATTGATTGTCTATTGTACATGATCTAGCACTGCCATGCTCAAATTCTAGTTGCAAGCTTTCTCAAACGGACACTTTTTCCCTTCAGAATGCGGTTTTGGAACCATGATCTTTGAGGGTCCCTATTCGATGTAACGCTAATGTAACTCTAGGAGTGTCTTTCCTGATTGCAGGCTGGGCTACAACTCCACCCATTTTTGCTGATGTCTGGGTGCATGGGGCATCTCTCTCTCTCTCTCTCTCTCTCTCTCTCTCTCTCTCTCTCTCTCTCTCTCTCTCTCTCTCTTTCTCTCTCTCCTGTTTCACCTAGATTTTGCTCAATAAAGTTTACTCGGTGCTTAGTAAGACTCCCGCATCTAGTATGCATAATCATAGTCAAAATACTCATTAGATACTCTCTAATTATCCGTATCCATGATCTGTTGCATAAATCTTAATTTAATTAGTAATCATGAAAACAATTAGTTACTCTTAATCATAGTTTAATGCATGTTTAAGGAATCATCCACTAGTCACCATTGTGATTAAAAATCAAGTCAGCTTTGAGGTGGGAATGGTCCATTGCATTCTATTACTCCATAATGTGTAAATAATTAAATTAGAATCAATTGCTCATAGATTAGGATTTAATTATGAGAAATTAATCCATCATTAATCATTAGGAAGGGAGAAATCGTGTCATCTATGCATACAATAAATCTGCAATTCTCTACTTGCATTAAGAAGTGATTAAGCACGTCTATTTCATCTCTAGTAGAACTGATTAAGTAAAAATCTGAATTTCATAATTATCTAGGTCAAGTAATTAATCTTAGGGTCTATTCCCATAGAACAAGTATGGTGCTATCGGGATTCTCTATGTCTTGAAGTAAGTCTAACCTCTCGTACAAGGGGATTTTCTTATTGAAACTAATCCGTCATCATGGTTGTATGTTACTCTCGAATGTTAGCTCTCTTTTTCCAAGTTGTGAATTAAGTAGTGAGTATAAAATGGCCCTGGTAAAGAGAACTCGTTTCGGTGGTTCCCATGACCGCGAGGCTGGGACAAGTAACAGGAATGGGAAGGGAAAGGCTCCTATGGACGACCAAGTACCGGCCATCTCACGGAGCAATGACCAGGAAATTGTGGAGGTAGGTCAAGTTTTAATTCAAGTTTGTTAAAGCAACATTGCATTCGATAAGGTAGGATGAAAAACACATTTCCCAACATGTTGAAAATCAACGAAAACCACGGAATTTAAATAAATTGTATTTTATATTCAAGTAGGAAAGAATGCTTTCGGAATATACTATCTCAAGTAGGAAAGATTGGTTGCTAGGGAAAATTTAGCTCAGCTAGTTCATTTTCAATTCCAATGTTGATCTAGTCCGAACCCCCTCTTGATCATAGGAGGCAGCTCGCGAAGTTATTCGCAGGAGCTAGAGTTCCTGGTTAAGGGCTCTTGAATCCACGTCTGCTGGTTAAGCGGTGGACAACCTAGTTGTATGGGCAACTAAGTGACAACGGGTGGAGTAAGCACTCACTGGGGGATTTCGTGCCTCCAAAGCATTGGAACTTTAAATGAATGAATTTTTGAGTGAATTTTTACTAGAATTATTGTCTTGGTGCCACTTTGTAATATTGATTGAAGGGCTGTATTAAAGAACTTGTGAATCGAAAAAGTAAACAAAGAACTTATATGTTGAACAACCATTGTGGTAGTAATTAGGTAACAAAGGAAGTGTGAGTATGGGGTGGAAAGTGGGGGCTTGGATTGGGTTGCCAATGCCTATGAGAAGGGTGGTCTCGATTGGTCGGGAACTCTCTGTCCCCATAGTGTTATAAATCGACGCTAGTACTACTCTTTGCCCCAAGAGTGGCAAAGCCTCAAGTGTACGTGCCTCTGAAACATGGGAAAAAAGGCACTTAGGACTTCTCTCCTCTTGGAAGGTGGGTCTTAGGATCGCTAGATAAGTTAATCACGCTTTCCCTGCGGGTGGAACTAGATCTCGATGCTAGTAGGCTCGAACTCGACTCACTTTTTGATGAGAGATCGTCCACTAGATGAACCGTAAACCACTTTTTTTGCTTTCGCTGTAGATCTAGTGGCCACCAGGTTTACCATCAGATCCGTTGTTTGAGACGACGGGGTGGGGACCTCACACCTAGTATCAGAGCCTAGGTTTACGAACTGGAAAATAATGCTGTTTGAAAAATAGTAAAGGTTAGCAGGGTAGACGTTGTGAGCGGGATGAAAACACACACAACGCCTCTATAACGACCCGACACACACTCTTGGGAAGATATACACACACACTATGGGGCACCACTCGGCTTAGACAACACACCTGGCCGAGACAGGGAACACACCTCTGGAGTGAGAGGAGAGAGACTATCCACTTGCCCACTCCACACAGAGACACACACACACACACACACACCCAAAAAACTCAGCTCAAAAGAGGAGAACTTCTAATGTTTAGATACAAATGAGCTTGGGCCAACACCAATGGGGCAAATAGCTCACACACTATGGGTGAAAGAAGCCAGATACAATCACAAACTGGAGCAGAAACTTCGCTCATAGGAGGAACTTACACAGAAAAACAGCAGGAAAAGAGTGAGGAATTTGGCAAAATGGACAGTGCCATCGCGTCCGGAACGGCCCAAAACCCCAGTCTACAATGTCAAAGTGCTCAAATCCGACCTCGGATGAGCAGTTTACGGCCAAAACAGGCTCCAAAATGGGCAAAAACACACCTGCGGCTGTTCCTCTTCTCTTCTCCACGTTTTTTCTGGTCTTCTCTCAGTTTTTTCAGTTCCCACACTTAGCTTTATTAGTTGGGCACCCTTGGCCTTTTAGATGACCTCAAACGGACCCCGAACAGGCCAAAAACTGACCTCGCAGTGCATAGTTGTCACCTTTTTGCATCATTCGCACACCTGGCACTCAGCTTTTTTCCAATAATGCATCTCGCCACCACGTGAAGTGGCCCCAAAAAAGGTCCTCATGATGACCTTTCTGCATAATTCTCACAAGCAAACACCCACGTTGTGTCCGTCCTCATCTGCGTGCAAATATTGACCTCGTTCGCCCTCCTGACGCCACTAGATGCCATCTGACGCACCTGCTGACCTCACGTCGTCGGCCCGCGGATAGCTTCCTCGAGAAGTTTTACGCGCTACCAACTCCTCATTATTGTATAAAAAACACACTGGTACTGGTAATAGTGAAAATCGCTGCACTATGTACATGTTGTCCTACCTGTACACATGTGGGCCCCACATAACCACCTGGCTAAGGAAAATGGGCAATCCTTTATTTGATGCACCATGCATGTGTATGTACATATGCGAAATCCCTTGCTCCAAAAAACTCCTGACATAATTTGCCCATCCCCTAGCCTGCTAGATCATTCATGATCAGCAGCAGCAAAGAGCGATATGAGACTCGCCGCATCACAGGTCTCCTCATCCCTCACCAACACAGCTTGATCCACAGACAGCTCATCTTGCTCCACCATCATCAACCTGGCATGATACAACTTAAGACGCAATCCATTTACCCTTGACTTATGTAGAACACCATCCAGGTTAGCCAGCTGATATGTGCCATTTGGAAAACACTCTACTACCTTGAAAGGGCCTTCCCACTTAATTTGAAACTTCTTTTGGAAGGTGTTGTCCAGCTTACTGTTGTAGCGCAAAACCAAGTCATGTTGCTTGATACCCTTACTTTTGACCTTTTCATTTAGCTTTGTCAAAGCCTTATCCTGCCTCTGCCCATAATGCTCCAAAGCGCTCATCCTATCCAACTGGACCTCTTGTAACTGCAAGAGCCTCTCTTTGAATGCATCACTAGGCGGCCCAAGCAACTTCTCTAACATCTTGACCGCAGGCAACTCTACCTCCACAGGCAATAGTGCTTCCTTTCCATACACCAAATGAAATGGAGTAAACCCTGTACCTGTCTTCACCGAAGTACGGTAAGCCCATAATGCACTAGGCAATTCCAAATCCCAATTCTTTCCTTGGTGCTCTGTCACTTTCGAAAGAATCTGTACCAACTCACCATTGAATCTTTCATTCAAGCCATTACACTGCGGGTAATAAGGAGTGGTATGCTGGTGCCTAATCTTCATCTTTGCACATAAAAAATCTAGCAGTTTAGCTCTAAAGCCAGGCCCCTTATCTGAAAGTAACTCCAGTGGCACCCCAAACTTGCAACATATTTCATCATACACAAATTTTGCCACATCCTTTGCAGTGATCTGTTTTACTGCTATAGCCTCTGCCCATCTAGAGAGATAGTCCACTGCCGTCAAGATATAGCTTTTGCCCCTGCTTGTGATAGGTAACGGGCCTATTGCATCAATCCCCCACTTTTCAAACACATCAAACGCCATAATGGTTTTTCGTAGCTCTGGCTTCAACACTCTCTTCCCAAATGCTTGACACCTATTGCAAGACCTACACCAATGGTGAACATCCTTGTGCAAACTAGGCCATACATACCCCTCTTGCAAAATCTTATGCAAGGTGATCTTTAGAGCAAAATGGCCACCACATGCGCCTTCGTGATTCTCTTCCAACACTCTGTAAAGCTCCTCCCGCCAAGGTACACGTCTCAACACGAGATCAGCCCCTTTCATGTATAAGACATCACCAATCAATTTGTACCTGTATGCTCTACGCACAAAGCCATACTTCTTAGACTTCTGAATCTCCTTTGGAATGATTCCTGTTAGCAAAAACTCCTCTTCTTGAGCCAAACTTTCCCGGCCATGATAAAGAGGTAAAGTGGTCCTCAACACAAATAGCTCCCCAATCATGCCTTGAGCTGCTTCATGTGCCTCTCCATTTAGAGCACGTTCAATGTGTCTGATACTCCATGCTTCAAACTTTTTTAACAGGCCTTTAATTCTGAAGCACATTTCCTTCAATGAGGTGTTCTTGCTCTTCCACACACCCAACACTTGCTTCACCACTAACAAGGCATCACCTTTTATGCTCAACCTTCGAACCCCATGCTTCAAACAAATGTGTAATCCGGCTTCCAATGTAGCATATTCAGCCTCATTGTTACTATGAGCATCCAATTTGAACCCTCTCTTGCATACTAGCTTTCCCTCTGGATCATAAAGTGCTATACCCCCTGAAGCTGCATCATGGCTCTTTCTGTATGAACCATCAAAGAACAACACATGTGCATTGCTGATCTGTGGCACTTCTTCAACTACCTTTCTCACCACCTCTTCCTTAACAATAAGGGGATTCTCCTTGTAGGTCAACAAATCAGCTAGGGTAGCCCTTGTACTATCTTCCACTAGAAAAGAGAACTCAAACTCTTGCAGCTCAATTACCCATTTCTTCACCACATTTGACATGTTAATACCATTAATTAACTGTGGCAAAAAGGCATAACTCGTCAAGAAAACAAAAGGCCGTGGTAGCAAGTAATGACGAAATCGTCGACAAGCAAATATTACACTGGCCATCACTAGCTCTACTTCCGATAACTTTCTCTCCGCTACCAACTTCACTCGGCTTGCACAATACACTGGCCTCATATAATGGCTGCCCTTCCCCTTTTGCAATAGCATGGCTCCAATGGCATCATCCCCTACTGATGGATTTACATAAAAAACTTTCTCCCAATCAGGAGCCTGCATGGCTGACAACCCCCCTAACACCTCTTTCACCTCTTGAAACACTTCTTCACACTTGTCATCCCATTGCAATGGATCATGCTTTGCCACTTGCTGTAATGGATAAAGAAGCTGCGAAGACAATGGAATAAACCGTGCCATGTACTTCACTTTGTGTATAAAGGTTGCCAATTGCTTCGTACTCATAGGTGATGGAAGAAGAATAATAGACTTCACCTTATCTGGATCAGCCTCAATGCCATTTTCTGACACCATATGTCCCAATAACTTCACCCTTGGCTGTGCTAGATGACATTTCTTTGGATTTAGTTGTCCTCCACATTCATCATATCGAGCCAATACCATCTGCAGCTTCTCATGGTGTTCAGCCCTACTGCTATAAACACAGAAGTCATCCATAAAAGCCTTAACACAACTACCAATGAATGGTTCCAGCACCCAATTTGCTCTTTCTTGATAGAAAGATGGTCCATTTGACAACCCAAACGGCAACACTGTGTAGCAATAGCAGCCCCATGGCGTAATAAATGTTGTTTTTGTGCGGTCTTTAAGAGCAATCTTCAATTGAAAATAGCCTGAAAAACCATCACACACACTGTACCTCTCATAACCTGCCACTGAATCCAAGATCTGATCGATGAATGGAAGAGGATATGGGTTCTTCTTAGTGGCTGCGTTTAAGGGTTTAAAATCTACACAAATTCTCCACTTCCCATCCTTCTTTGGACTGACTACTACTGGACTCACCCATTCTGTGGTCTCCACTGGAACTATGAACCCTGCCTTCAATAACTTGTCCACCTCTACCCGCAAGGCTTCCATTTGCTCTTGACCCATCCTTCTTAGCCTTTGCCGTACTGGCTTAGCACCTTCTTTCAGCTCTATATGCATCTCTTGGCCCTTGAACCCTCTGATCTCTTCATATGAAGTAATGAACAAATCAGGAAAACTAGCCAGCATATGCAAAAATATATCCTTCTCCATAGCTGAGAGGTCTCCACTAATCATTTGCGTCATTAATTCCTGCTTTTTTGACAACTCAACCTTGGTTTGCATCAGCCCTTCAATCACTTCATAAGGTCCTTCACTTTCATCTTCAACTTCATTCGCAAATGCGACTAAACCACACTCCTGGATTTCTTTATCCATCAAAAGAAATGCAACATCAACATCCTCATCACTGCTGGTAGTGCTATCACTGTCCTCATCTGTCACCGTGGAAGAGTCTTCATCACTAGACTCATCCTCATCTTCATAAAGCTCCTCTAATCGTTTCCTTGTGTCCATATTATAAAGCTTCTTGGTACCTGTCTTTCCATAGAGGCTAATTGTACCATGTCGCCAATCTTGAACAGCTCCCACTGCACGTAACCATGGTCTGCCCAGTATAATAGGATATGCTCCCAACCCTGCTGGCATCACATGAAAATCAACCACTGCCTTTGCATCATATGCCTCCACTTCTAAGCTCTTTACAACACCCAAGCATTTTACTTTTTGATGGTTTGCCAATCTGATCCGAAAACCTGACACCCCAGCCACTGTGAGACCCATCTTCTCAACGCATGAGTGTGTTATGACGCATATTTGGGCTCCGCCATCCACATAACCTTGTCCCAAATTTTTCCTTTTATGCCACACATCTACTATTGGACAAATGTCTGGTAGCTCATCCATTGCCAACACCTTTACTGAACCTCTCTCTGGCTCTTTCTCCATTGGGTTAACCATCCTCTTCCACTGTCGCTTTAGCTTAGGCACCATCTCTATAAGCTGCCCAAAAGTAACATCTGCCTTCCTGCTCGTCAGATCCTCCTTCAAGTCATAGCTTAATTGCCCATCCCCTAGTGGAAAATCTGAAACATGAAACTTTCGACGAGCTCTCCTTTTCCTCTTGGCCTTGACATCCTCGCCTTCATGGCTCTTTCCTTTCTTCTTACTAGGACCTGGGGCACTTCTTCCTTCCTTTTCCTCTGTGGTCCTCTTTCCAATAGGCATCACTAATGTATCCTCTAGCTTTGATGCCTTCTCCAAGGTGACTACACTTAGCACTTTTGTCTTCCCTTTTTCCTCCTGGGTCAGTCCACTGGTTCCTTCGTCTCCCTTAATTTCGATGCCATAATCATTTGACCTAGTTAGCACCTGTCTTGGCAATGGATACATGTCTCCCCCCATCCTTGGTGGCTTATCACATCGCGGGCTGATGTGACCCAACTCTCCACAATTATAACATGTGGGCGTCTGCCTCCAAAACCTACTATTACTTTGTCCAGCACCATTCCTAGGTCTTTCTTCACCTCCTGGCTGATTTGCAAACCGCCCTCGACCTCGATTATTTCCCACTTGACCTAGCATGTTTAGGCTGAGATTCTTCATCAGATCAACCACTTGCCTCATGTCTTGCCTTAGGCCATCATCTTGCACTGCTGTAGTGACCACTGCTGGCATAACCTGAGTAGTAACAGGAACCACTGGTTCATGATGAACCCCTGACATGCGCCCTTGTAAAGACTCTATAGGCTGAAATTCAGACCTCATTGGCAAAGACTCCACCCTTAACTGGCTCATTTTCCTCAGCTTCCACTCTTTGTTCCTTGCTACCTCTAGTGCATCTTCATATGTCCTAGGCTTCTTTAGCTCCACTCTCCAACGTATATTCTCCCAAAGACCAGCCAAGAACCTGTCCTTCTTCATCATGTCAGGCGGGGGTACCTGTGGTGCTAAAGCCTTGCACATTCGCTCCCATGCCAATGAAAACTTACGTATGTACGCATCTACTGGCTCACCTTCCTTTTGTACCAAAGCCTGTACTTCTTGCCACACTTTGTCAGGATCTTCTATCTTCACAAACTCCACTTCCAATCCATGCCTTAGATTGTCCCAACTCAATCTTATAGGTGGATCAGCCATACGCAACTCCTCTTCAAATGCTTTGGACCAAGCTCGTGCATCACTCTTCAAACAAATTTGGAGAAGGCGTAACATTTGCGTAGGGTCATGAATCTGGTTGCTAATGCAGGCAACCTCCATCTTTTCCAGAAAGTCCTCCACATCTTCATCACTTCTTCCATGAAACTCCGGATAAGAGAAAGCCATGGCTACCCAAATTATGATGCTTTGAGAACCCCTTCGAACACACGTGCAAGAACCCAAAACTTTTCACTTCCCAATCCCCAGAAACTTCAATGGAGCTCAACTTTAGATAAGGACAAACACATGCACATCAAATGAGTTTTCATAGTTGATCATCGGAATGACAACAGGCAAAGGACATTCCAGGATCTCTCTCAATCTTCTTGGCCCAAACATAAAGACTATGCGCTGCTGGAAAAAGATCTTCCTGGACACATGAACATTAATCTGAATTCTTTGAGTTAAATGAAAAGGAGTGAACTGAGGGCCATTTTGATCATCCATTAAAGCCAACCATGAAGCTCCCAAGAAGGCACACCTGACTCAACCTCTGATTTTGCCAAAATTTCAGCAGCATAACAGCATAAATGGCTCAAAATACCAAAAAACCAGCCATCATAACTTGGGAAAATTTCGACAGAGTTTCCGCAGAAGTAGAGCAGTAGGAACCCAAAATATAGACTGTCTATGTATGCATAAACTGTCAACAATAGAACCCGAGCATCAAGTAGGACTCACTAGTACATAGCCTATGGCGAGGTCACAAAAAGGGTGCTCCAGCTACCTGTATCACCGAAAGGATCTCCACATTTGAGAATCCCCCAGCTCAATAAAAACCTCACGCTATCGACCCTCACACGAAAGCTAATGCAAATCGCGTATAGTCAAGTCTCAGAAATGACTATCTTCCAAACCAAATCTCAGAAATGGCTGGGACTGCCAAATAAAACCATATATGGCTCCACAAAGGCGTACAATGGCAGTTTCCACAAGTAACGTACAATCCAACAGACAATGCGCTCAAATAGGCGCCAAGTGATGCATTCCCACAACAACTGCAAGTGACATCACTGTACTCCAGCTACCTGTACCTGTGTGAATCACCTGTACCTGTCCCTGTAACCTGTAACCTGTAACCTGTAACCTGTAACCTGTAATCTGTAACCTGTAATCCCGAAGCTCGAAGCTCGAAGCTCGAAGCTCGAAGCAGAAGGTACTCGAAGAAGATCCTCCGTGGGGGCGCCAAAAGAATGTGAGCGGGATGAAAACACACACAACGCCTCTATAACGACCCGACACACACTCTTGGGAAGATATACACACACACTATGGGGCACCACTCGGCTTAGACAACACACCTGGCCGAGACAGGGAACACACCTCTGGAGTGAGAGGAGAGAGACTATCCACTTGCCCACTCCACACAGAGACACACACACACACACACACACCCAAAAAACTCAGCTCAAAAGAGGAGAACTTCTAATGTTTAGATACAAATGAGCTTGGGCCAACACCAATGGGGCAAATAGCTCACACACTATGGGTGAAAGAAGCCAGATACAATCACAAACTGGAGCAGAAACTTCGCTCATAGGAGGAACTTACACAGAAAAACAGCAGGAAAAGAGTGAGGAATTTGGCAAAATGGACAGCGCCATCGCGTCCGGAACGGCCCAAAACCCCAGTCTACAATGTCAAAGTGCTCAAATCCGACCTCGGATGAGCAGTTTACGGCCAAAACAGGCTCCAAAATGGGCAAAAACACACCTGCGGCTGTTCCTCTTCTCTTCTCCACGTTTTTTCTGGTCTTCTCTCAGTTTTTTCAGTTCCCACACTTAGCTTTATTAGTTGGGCACCCTTGGCCTTTTAGATGACCTCAAACGGACCCCGAACAGGCCAAAAACTGACCTCGCAGTGCATAGTTGTCACCTTTTTGCATCATTCGCACACCTGGCACTCAGCTTTTTTCCAATAATGCATCTCGCCACCACGTGAAGTGGCCCCAAAAAAGGTCCTCATGATGACCTTTCTGCATAATTCTCACAAGCAAACACCCACGTTGTGTCCGTCCTCATCTGCGTGCAAATATTGACCTCGTTCGCCCTCCTGACGCCACTAGATGCCATCTGACGCACCTGCTGACCTCACGTCGTCGGCCCGCGGATAGCTTCCTCGAGAAGTTTTACGCGCTACCAACTCCTCATTATTGTATAAAAAACACACTGGTACTGGTAATAGTGAAAATCGCTGCACTATGTACATGTTGTCCTACCTGTACACATGTGGGCCCCACATAACCACCTGGCTAAGGAAAATGGGCAATCCTTTATTTGATGCACCATGCATGTGTATGTACATATGCGAAATCCCTTGCTCCAAAAAACTCCTGACAACGTATTCAAGGACTGAGCATTGATGTTTTAGGAAGATGCCAAGATTGCTTACTGCAAGTTTAGAACATTTGAGATAATGTATATGGAGGCGTTTCGTTCTCCAAATTACAATTTCCGCCGAAGCATGATGGAAATTTTGATGAAGGTCTTTGCTCCTCCATCAACAAGAATCCATCAAGGTTGGGAGATTACATGGAATAGTAAGGGTGGTATCTTCTACATCAATGCTACAAAATTTGAGTATTTGTCCAACTGATTTGAAGAAGCTTCGTTGGGCGCATGAATTGCGGGTTATCCAAGTTTTCTACTTCCTTGGAACTTTTGGAGAAGTTAAGATCACTATAGATGGTCTCAAGACAAACTTGAACCGATGGGTCTTCGATCAAGCAAAGAATGTGATCCCTAGTGATAGAATTGAGCCTAATGCCATTTTGGATGTGTTTCCTCCAAACGAGAATCTTGTAATATTTGAGCCTATTAGCAATGTGTACAAGAAATACTACTCTGATGAGATAGTAGACTATAAGGATTTGTCTTCAAACACTTATCACTTGTACTATTGTACTCCTTAACAACCAACAATTAGAATCCTTTAACTGTTGAACCAAGCTAGATTTGTAAATACTTGGCATAAATAAACTATGGAGCTCGACTTGGATAAGGAAATTTTGTCTTGAGTCTTTTGTCTTGTGTTGTTAAAGTTTTAAGTTGTTATTCTAGAACGGCCTCAACCCTCTACCATTAGTGAAGTGTGAGAATTTCTTGAGATTACGGGTTGGTGTACGAATTGTAATAGATTATGCTCTTATCGTAGCTCCTATAACAGAATTACTAAAGAAGGAAATAAGGATTGAGTGGAAGACTGAGCATGATTCTAGTTTTCCAAGCTAAAAGGATTCCTAGTTTTGCACCTACTCCAAGGGTTCTAGATTTTGCTAAAGAGATTCAGAGGACTACCCAAGATAGTCAATACTATTTGTCAAAGAGGGATAGGCTAGACAACTGGAGTAACAGACCAATCAACCCTGCATATGACCATCGTCCGGTAGTAGCTACTATGGCAGCTACCGAGTTTCCCAATATAAGATGCTTTGAGTGCCAGGAGTATGGACATTACAAAAGCCAATGTCCAAAAAGGATTTCCCAAACATCCGGTGCTAATAATGTACCTCTGAACGTCAACGGGCGAGGTCAACCAAATGGAAGAGAAGGCCGAGGAAGAGGAAACATAGGACAAGGAAGCGAAGCTTTCGGTAATGCTGCAGTGAGACAACCAACTGTGGGTGACGAAGCTAATGAGAGAGCAGCTCTGTATGCTGCAACTGCTAATCGTAGTGAGCAATAATTCAAGCACCAGGATCTCATCAAAGTTCAACAAAATAAGACGCATAAAGCTAAAGACTATTCTATTATCAAAGGATGTATGTACTTTAGACAAAGGATATATGTACCTAAGTAGTTAGCATAGAGTTTATCCAGATGTATTCTTGAGATGAGGACATCTCAAATTTTTTTCACGTTGGGGAGGATGTAAGGTCTCCGACCCCGAGCTAAAAGAACACCATTGTACCATGAAACAATCATAATGAAAAAAGTTACTATTTTTAGCAGTTTTCCAAAATCTATCGGTGCCATGATGTTTAGAACGTCATAAAGCTTCCAAAAGTGAATTAAAATAATTTTTGTGGAAATTTTCCAAAAATAGTAAGTTTTTGGTCACCAGACCCGTAAGTTTTAACCGTCTCGAAAAACTGCACCCGTACCCCAAATTTGGAAAAAATGCATTTTCGGACGTCGAGGGCTGCTAAATATGGCAGGTACCCAGGTTATTACACCTTAGTTAGAGCTTAGTATAGCAAGTTCCGGCATTAAATTCTGATTCGTATTGCCCGTCTTAGGTTAAAATTAAATTTTTCTAAAGTTGTGCGGGGAGGCACTGGGACTTGGGGGCTGTGTGGGAACTAGCTCCACGCCACTGCAGACTGAGTTTGGCAGTAAGAGGGCGCCCTCACACACTCACAGGGAACGTGGGCTACCTTCCATGCAAGAGGGAGAGAGAGACTAAGTGAGCTCTTGAGCAGGTTGGGACACTTGGTAAGTATGCAACTAGAGCTGACATGCATGAAGTGAGTACTCCTCCAGATACATATAGCAGACAAATTCGAATTTTTCAGCTTGTGAGCCTATATAAGAGCATGCTCTCACACACACAAGCACACATATATGCTCACACACACACTAAGTACACACACACACACACACACACACACACACACACACACAAACACACACACACACACACACACACACACACACACACACACACACACACACACCTTGAGGAGGTGCTGCCGGCAGACATAGTCTTTGGAAGAGGAGCTAGGAGGGAAGGTGTTGCCCGTTTCTCGTTTCAAGGAGGCCCTTGCATCAGACTTTCGAGAGGAATTCAGCCGCAACCTCGGTAATTTTCATTTTAATTCATGCTTGTTGTAATTCCCTCTCTAATATCCTCTTAATTCCGCATCTAGTATGCATAATCATAGTCAAAATACTCATTAGATACTCTCTAATTCTCCGTATCCATGATCTATTGCATAAATCTTAATTTAATTAGTAATCATGCAAACAATTAGTCACTCTTAATCATAGTTTAATGCATGTTTAAGGAATCATCCACTAGTCACCGTTGTGATTAAAAATCAAGTCAGCTTTGAGGTGGATATGGTCCATTGCATTCTATTACTCCATAATGTGTAGATAATTAAATTAGAATCAATTGCTCATGGATTAGCATTTAACTAGGGAAAACTAATCCATCATTAATCATTAGGAAGGGAAAAATCCTCTCATCTATGCATACAATAAATCTGCAATTCTCTACTTGCATTAAGAAGTGATTAAGCACGTCTATTTCATCTCTAGTAGAACTGATTAAGTAAAAATCTGAATTTCATAATTATCTAGGTCAAGTAATTAACCTTAGGGCCTATTCCCACAGAACAAGTATGGTGCTATCGGGATTCTCTATGTCTTGAAGTAAGTCTAACCTCTCGTACAAGGGGATTTGCTTATTGAAACTAATCCGTCATCATGGTTGTATGTTACTCTCGAATGTTAGCTCTCTTTTTCCAAGCTGTCAATTAAGTAGTGAGTATAAAATGGCCTTGGTAAAGAGAACTCGTTTCGGTGGTTCCCATGACCGCGAGGCTGGGACAAAGCAACAAGAATGGGAAGGGAAAGGCTCCTATGGTGGTCGACCAAGTACCGGCCATATCACGGAGCAATGACGAGGAAATTGTGGAGGTAGGTCAAGTTTTAATTCAAGTTTGTTAAAGCAACATTGCATTCGATAAGGTAGGATGAAAAACACATTTCCCAACATGTTGAAAATCAACGAAAACCATGACATTTAAACTAATTGTATTTTATATTCAAGTAGGAAAGAATGCTTTCGGAATATACTGTCTCAAGTAGGAAAGATTGGTTGCTAGGGAAAATTTAGCTCAGCTAGTTCATTTCCAATCCCAATGTTGATCTAGTCCCAACCCCCTCTTGATCACAGGGGACAGCTCGCGAAGTTATTCGTAGGAGCTAGAGTTCCTGGTTAGGGGCTCTTGAATCCACAACTGATGGTTAAGTGGTGGATATCCACAACTGTTGGTTAAGTGGTGGATGTCCACGACTGCTTGGTTAAGTGGTGGACAACCTAGTTGTATGGGCAACTAGGCGACAACGGGTGGAATAAGCACTCACTAGGGGATTTCGTGCCTCCAGAGAATTGGAACATTAAATGAATGAGTTTTTGAGTGAATTTTTACTAGAATTATTGTCTTGGTGCCGCTTTGCAATACTGGTTGAAGGGTTGTATTAAAGAACTTGTGAATCGAAAAAATAAACAAAGAACTTATATGTTGAACAACCATTGTGGTAGTAATTAGGTAACAAAGGAAGTGTGAGTATGGGGTGGAAAGTTGGGGCTTGGCTCGGGTTGCCAATGCCTATGAGAAGGGTGGTCCCGATTGGTCGGGAAATCTCCGTCCCCATAGTGTTATAAATCGATGCTAGTATTACTCATTGCTCCAAGAGCGGCGAAGCCTCAAGTGTACGTGCCTCTGAAACATGGGGAGAAAGGCACTCGGGACTTTTCTCCTCTTGGAAGGTGGGTCTTAGGATCACTAGATAAGTTAATCACGCTTTCCCTGCGGGTGGAACTAGATCTCGATGCTAGTAGGCTCGAACTCGACTCACTTTGTGATGAGAGATCATCCGCTAGATGAACCATAAACCACTTTGTTTGCTTTCACTGTAGATCTAGTGGCCACCAGGTTTACCATCAGATCCGTCGTTTGCGACGACGGGGTGGGGACCTCACAATACATGACTTTCTTATTGTATGGGTGAGTAACACATAGCCTATTGCCGTTTGGAAGATAACCATCCTTCAAGGTGAATGGTTCTTTTTTTTACTTCCCTAATGCAAAGGCTGTAATTACATACTTAAAGTCTCGGTAAGTAGCATACTCATGTATCATAAAAAATAGATCATTGTGAGTTGCTATAGACACCCACATTTACCCTTGGTCGTTGTGAAAGTGCATCGACCACTTGATTGTGCTTGCCAACAATGTGAGTAGTATGAAAATTAGATTAAAAAAGAAAATTTTCCTACCTCATTTGTTTGTGGGAGAGCTTGGTTTGCATCATGAAGTTTTTGAGGCTTTGTGATCCATTCGTAGGATGAATGGAGTCCCCAAGAGATAGTGTTTCCACGTGTTTAGGGCATATAGAATAGCTAGTAGTTCTTTTTCATATTTGCCCAATACTCACTTATCGAAGTTGAGTCTTTGACTCTCATATGCTATGTCATGCCCTTCTTGAAGCAAGATAGCTCCAAGGCAATTAACACAAGCATCATATTGAACCTCAAATGGCTTTGAGAGATCTAGTAGTGTGAGCACACGTTGAGAGATAAGATTCTCCTTAAGCTTCTTCTTGCACTTTTGCAGTCTATGAATACTTAATGTTTCTTTTTGTTAAGTCATGTTATGGGCCTGCTATTAGCGAGATTTTTTTTTTTAATGAAGCATCTATAGTATGCACACATACCTATGAAGCTTCGTACCTCTTATAGATTCCTTGGATTAGGCATCCTTTTATTATCTCTAACTTTGTTGGATCCATATAGGTGCCATCTTTAGAGATAATGTGACCTAAATATTGAATCTCTTGTAGGAAAATTTCACTTTTCTTTTGATTAATGAAAAGCTTATTTTCTCTCACAACTTGAAAGATTACCTGGAGGTGTCGCTTGTAGTCCTCAAGAGAATTTGAATGGCCTAAAGAGTTTTGTCCATCATGAGTTTGAATGCGTCTGGAGCATTTTTCAAGCCAAAACTTGTAAATTATCAAATAGATCTTCTACCCGCAATACGAGAAATCTATTGTTGATAGTGATCTTATTTAATACTCTATAGTCGACACACATGTGATATGTATTGTATTTCTTTTGCACTAAAATTAATGGTGAACAAAATGGAGAGGAGCTAGACCTCACAATCCCTTTTTCCACCAATTCATGCACTTGCCTCTTGATCTCCTCTTGTTGAGCTTGTGAAACTCAATAAGGAGGCTTGTTAGGCGGTGAGCTTCTTGGTAGGAGCTCAATTGCATGGTCATCATCCCTCATTTTAGAGGTAGCTCACTAGGGATGTCATCAATGAAAACATCTTGGAATCCATTTCTAAAATTAGACAACTCTAATTCCTCTTGATTCCCTTTATTGCAAGGATATGGTGTTTATCGACTCATGAGCATCTATGTACATGCGCTTTTCCCTGTAGGTGAAGTAGATTCTCCTTTCATGGAACTTCATGTTGGAAGCCATGCGGTTAAAACATGGTGCCCCAAAAATAACATTCTCATGTTTGAGAGGGGAGATGAAGAAATCCTTTTTGTCCACATAGCTTTGGACATGAGGCCTTAATTTTTCTATTAAGGAAGTAACTGAGACGTCTTGTCCCTTGATAGCTTCATTGGCTTTCAATGCATCTCCCATCTCGTGGGCTTATATGCCTAGCTTAGTGGTCAACTCCGTGGATATGAAGTTATGAGTTGAACCAAGGTCAAACAAAATAAAGGCATCATGCTCTTCCATCTTTCCCTAAGCATAGGAAAGGAGAAATCCTTGGCAATGAGCATCCTCTTTTGGAGCTTCAAACACAGAGGCTCTAGGAGTCTTATTGCGGGTAATTCTCTTGGGGCAAGGACGATAACCATGGCCTTGCTCCCCAGACTTAAAACATTTGTGGTCCTTATGAAAAGATTCTAGCTCTTTAGGAGAGAGTTTATATTTACCTTTGTAAACTCCCTTCTCCTTGGACCGATTGTTGTTGTTGTTGGAATAGCCTTGGTAAGAATTTTGGGCATTGGTTTTCCCCTTGGCATCACTTTTGTATTTATTTTCCATGTGCTTGACATTTCATCTAGCTCCTAGTTGGAAATTGATGCGTGAAGCAACCATAGTGTGGTGGATTACTTTGGTGATAGAACCAGGCCGTTGAGAGTTGACATACTCGGCCATCTCTTTGGATAATCTCGCACATAATTGTTGATTTTGCTCGACAAAGTCTATCTTTTGAAAGATAGTAGCCTTGAGATGTAAATCCCAAAACTTGTCCACATATTTGTGGATAGACTCGTAAGAGAGAATCTTTAAACTTCACCATTTGGTAAGCACTTTGTCCTTTGCATCACTTGCAAGGAATTGCTTCATGATGGAAACTCGTAGAGTTTTTCATGTCTTTGGGGCTTCGTCGTTGTTGACGAGCCAATTTTTGGGAGTACCTAGCTACATGGTGTAGCTTGGAGGACTCCGTGAAGCCCTCGTCTCCAAAGGCCGCATCAAATTGTTGGATGAAGGCTAATACTTTGTCGGTAGCACCAACGGTGCCATCATAGGTGAGAAAAGAGATACTCTTTTCTCCCTCTTTAAAATTCTTTAGCTTTTGTGACCTTCACCGTGCAAGGTAAGATTTGCGATGTCCTCCCCTCTTGTATCTTTAGGAGAATAGCCATAGCTTTCATCGATAGAGGAGGAAGGTGAAGAAGAAGGAGAAGAGGGTGACCTCTTTCTTGCCCTTTTCTTCCTTTGTTTCCTCTCTTCCCTTTAAGAGTGACGAAGAGAAGAACTATGGGTTAACCATTTCCTCTTGGGAGGAGTTGGCAATCGTCTAGACCACCATCTTCATGGAGCCACATCTTTTGATGAACTTAGGGAGTCATTACTTTCTCATTCTTTGGATTACTCCTCTCATATGGGAGAGAGTCTTCTTTTGGGGGTCTCACCAAGAGGCCTCCTAAGCTCTCTCTCCTCTTGGAGAGGAAAGGAAATCCCATAAGCACAAAGTTATTGAGTGTCTTGCAAAGTGGGGTTGCCCATAGCTTGTTGCAACCTAGTGACAAGATAATTAACAAACATGGGGGAATCATCATTGGCACCTTCATGTGCAAAATCAAAGTTATCAATGTTCATTCTCCTCTCTTGCTTATTGTCATCCATGCTAATTAAACTTATGTGTTTACTTTGTGTATGCTTTGGCAATTCAAAACGTTAGTTGCTACTCCTCTTAGCCTTTGAAAATAGACACTTAAATATCTACACCCACGGCTCGAATAGGTTAATTATAGAGAGTAGTGGAGTGAGTTTAACATAGCGAAGTTGTGGAGGGATAGCTCCTTTTGGACTTCTTATGGCTCAATAATCGTAAAGCCGTAGGCAAGTCTAAAAAAGACTCCATTATTAAGACCAAAGCTCCCGAGGTGTGCACCATATCCCACATAGTGGGCTCAAAAACACCGGTAATAGATCCCAGACCCACATACCCTAATATAACTAACAAAAACAACCATGAATAGGCTACTTAAGGACCTCTCTTCTTAAGCAAGAAAAGAGAAACCAAATGCTCTGATACCAATGTAATGGAAATTGCCTATGAAATTTGAGAGTAGCGGAATTAGGAAATTAGGTGAAGCACTTTTGAGAGATTCTTTGTGAGCATAGCGGTTGAACTTAATTGATGGTAACAACATAAACATGGTACTTAGTTAACTTGGCATGAACAATACTTTTGCAAGAGAGAGAGTTTAGAGAATATGACAATAGTTGAGGACCGGATTCATATGGAGCCGGTCCCCCCTCCAATAGGCATTTGTATTATAGTTTCTCTCATCAAGAGAGACTTGGTACAATACAATCTTTGTGTTCCTTGTAACCTAGGTGATGCAATGAAGATGGAAAGCTTCATGCATCACAAATATAACATAAAATTGAAGAAAGCATTAACTATCCCAAGCCTCAGGCCCAAGGCCTCAAACACCTTCGAAGGTGGAGAGAGCTAGTGGGGAATGAGGATAGGGAAGAGGAAGAAGAAACATTCCATAGTAGAAAGAAATAGTTCCTCACTTATCATTACTCTTCTTGCTAGCATACATAATAGCATAGTAATGAAGATGGAGAAGATGGAAAACTTAAGCATTGAAGCATGACTCTTGGTTGGATTTGCATTCTATAGCCAAGAGTGTTGGTGTAGGCTTTCACTCTCAAAAGCTTGGAGAAGGAGGTGGTGTTCCTCAACTTTCACCAAGTGAGAATGGCCTTGCAAATGAGTGTGTGTGTGTGGAGTATATCCCCCTAGCACCCCCCCTCCTTGCTTTGGGCGAGTGGTGACCTTTCTGCATGTTGCAAGCTCATTGGACCCCTCTCCCCCTAGCCAATTACATGCAGCATGCAGTCAAGTACATGGGTAGTCTTTTGACAAGTGTCCTCGTTACTCCTTAGAGAGAGAGAGCTTGAAAATATCTAGATATTTGTTACATGGAATTAGAAGCTCATTGGACCCCTCTTTAGCCCAACCAATAACATTCAAGCACACCATGTGGTTAAGCTTAGTAAGAGTCTGACATGTGTCCCATGTGCTCTTTTAGAATTCCCCTAACTTTAAAATTTCTATGCATAGGAAGTTTCTCAAGAAACTTCCTCATTAAGTGTGTAGGTTCTCTTTTTGACTCAAGCATCTTACCCCCCATGCATAGGAAGCTTCACAAGAAACTTCCTCATTAAATGTGACAAGTACCTCAAGTACCTTAGTCATCAAGCATGACAAGCACCTTAGGTGGAGTTCCCACCTCAAGCACAGCCCTAGCTTGCTTAAGTTTAGGTCAGGTTCCCACCTCAAGCACATCCCTAGCTTGCTTAAGTTTAGGTCGGGTTCCCACCTCAAGCACATCCCTAGCTTGCTTAAGGTTCCCACCTCAAGAACAGCCTTAGCTTGCTTAAGTTTAGGTCGGGTTTCCACCTTAAGCTCAGTCCTAATTTGCTTAAGGTCAAAGGACTTTTAATACTAACCATTGGAGGTCTTTAATGAAGCTAACCCTAAGGTCTTTTAAGCTTCATTAGCTAACCTTGCTCTTTGACATACCATCTCTCATTTGGACCCCTTTACCATTAGCTCCGTGTTGAGATATATCCGTAAGCACATGTCTATATTCTAACCCTTGTTACCGTTTATTATCCCATATTAAATGATTAGTTTAATATGAGAAAATCATTTAGGTTGGTTAGATATTAGATATTTAATGACAAATAAGGGGGATGACCATCTATGATAAGACAAAAATACAAAAAAAAAAGTTAATAAAAACTCATATATAAAAGGATTATAATTACTTTGGACTAAGCTAGAATGTTTAAAAAGAATGTTCAGACATGGACATGAATAATAACTGGTATAGTCCATTGATACCTGTAAAACACATCCAAGGATAACGTATCTGTTGTCTTGTTTGGATAGATGCAGGTAAGGACTCTATCTTATCTTGGAAGGTTTTTTTGGCTTTTAGCAGTTGTCCAATACAGGATTACACATACACCTACTGTAAGGGAAGTACTTCTGATATCTGTATATTGAAATGAAGTTCATTTATACAAACATTGTACACAGATAATTCTAAGACTGAGTTGTTTTGTACTTATCATTTCCCTTACTCTGGAGCCACCTGTCTTTTGAATGTAAAAGTTTAATTCTGTCTTATTAATTATGATAAAACAACCACACACCCACTTCATGGTCCTACATAGTTGCTGTGTCGATCTTCATCGCCACCACTTCCATGCACAGTGTCTTGTGTGTCTAGGGTACGATGTGTGTTTGTGTGCATGTAAGTTGGTGCTTATGTGTGTGAGTGTGCCAATGTGCCGCCCAAGAGTCAGTTCCTACATCTCTTTCTTTCTCTTTCTCTCTCTCTCTCTCTCTCTCTCTCCCTCTCTCTCTTACACACACACACAAGCACACATGGAGGACGCTCTCTCTAGGCATCCTATGTCGATGTATAAATGTGTAAGGAAAGAGCCACCTCTAGCCATGTGTCACTTGCACCTGTGGCTGCTTCACTATCTACATCAATGATGGCGACGGCCAAGGGCAGACCCTGAAGCTAGAGCATGAAAGGAGAGGGATCAAGAACAGGAGAGTGAGCTAGAGCATGAAAAGGAGAGGGGGGACGATGATCTCCTTCGAGACGTGTGTATGAGTGCGCTTGTGTGCAAGTGCAAAAGCAGAGAGAGAGAGAGAGAGAGAGAGAGAGAGAGAGAGAGAGAGAGAGAGAGAGAGAGAGAGAGAGAGAGAGAGAGAGAGAGAGAGAGAGAGAGAGAGAGAGAGATGCAATTACACATCTATATTATATATAGTGGAGCTTTATTGAGCTTGAAGGAAACTCGAGCAAAGAGGTATGCCACGCGTCATCAACCTCCCCCTCTCCCCCTCGAAAAATGTGTACCCAACTCCTAAATGCAGCATCACAGTTTCCTCTCGGGCTACGCTCACAATCCGGTAAGACTCAAGGCTCAATCCCATGTGTGTGTGTGTGTGTGTGTGTGTGTGTGTGAGAGAGAGAGAGAGAGAGAGAGAGAGAGAGAGAGAGAGAGAGAAGAAGAAGAAGAAGAAGAAGAAGAAGAAGAAGAAGAAGAAGTAGAAGAAAAAAAAAAGATGAGAAGGGGTTGTTATAACCTCATAAGAACAACCCAAATAGATCTCAGATATCTAGCTACCGAGGAGTGTTAAAGTAACTCGTTACCATGATGTGTGTGTGTGTGTGTGTGTGTGTGTGTGTGTGTGTGAGAGAGAGAGAGAGAGAGAGAGAGAGAGAGAGAGAGAGAGAGAGAGAGAGAGAGAGAGAGAGAGAGAGAGGAAGAAGTAGAAGAAGAAAAAGAAGATGAGTGTTAAGAGCATCATCCACACACCCTTAATGTTGTTGATAAAGAAGAACTACAGAGAGATAAAGACAACAAGAGAGAGATAGAGAGATAAGTGATAACCACACATCCCAAGACATGTTCTCTGTTAATGATTGAACACCCGATGATGCGTACAAGGAGGACTCCTCCCTTTTATAGGAAAATACGAACACCCTTTAAAATCCCCGATGCCCCATCAGTTACACCTTTTGAGATCCCCTCTACTAAGAGTGCATTCCCACATGAAGGTACACGAGGCATGCTCGACACTCCCAATGCGGTCATGAGCGGTACATTTCGGGCACATACAATGAGAAGGGGTTGTTTTAACCTCATAGGAACAACCCAAATAGATCTCATATATCTAGCTACCTAGGAGTGTTAAATTAACTCGTTACCATGATGTGTGTGTGTGTGTGTGTGTGTGTGTGTGTGTGTGTGTGTGAGAGAGAGAGAGAGAGAGAGAGAGAGAGAGAGAGAGAGAGAGAGAGAGAGAGAGAGAGAGAGAGAGACCAACGATTGTGGTTATTGGAGTGTTTTTGGGAGGAGAAAAATGGTATTCAAGGGTACCCACCCTGGAGATGAGCTCTTTCCTAGAGTTGCTTCAATGAAATGCAATAGAGTTATGAGCTCATCATGCCAAATCTGTCCATGGAAGGAAGATAAACACATTGTATCTGAGATCAAAGGTACCCAAGAGTGCAAGGATGCATGTGAGCAAGCTTTGGAGGTTGCCAAGTTCCCATGAGTGAGCTTTTTCTTCATGGCCATCTCATTTTGCATGTCGCCCCTCGAAGCATTGGGCTCAAGCTACCCAAAACAAATGATCTTGGAGTTCTTTGCATGGCACCACCTGTGTGGACTCACATATGCACTATGATTTTCTTTTTTTGAGGTTTTCTTAGCCTACTAAGCCGGCCTTAAAATCGTCAAGCCAAATATATTTTTATCATGCCTTGATATGTGTGTGTGTGTGTATGTGTGTGTGTGAGTGAGAGAGAGAGAGAGAGAGAGAGAGAGAGAGAGAGAGAGAGATAGAGAGAGAAAGAAGGAGAAGAAGAAGAACAAAAGAAAGAGAAGGTTTGATATCACACCAGCAATCCCAAGAGTTCTCGAGCATCTATCCAAAGAGTCTTGAACTCAAGCAAGATTATTCAAGAGGAAACTACGACAACCAGGTAGATAATCAATTGAAGGATGGCAATGAGCATGATGCAAAGGGACTAACGTTCACTAAGCTCGACTCAAGAGAGAGAATCAACACTCTAGCATGCAATGTGGAGTTTTGCATGTAATGAAGGGATGGAGTAGATACTTTGTAACTTTAACATGACTTATTCAAAGTGGACATGATATAATTCTAAATCTCATGCAAACAAGAGTTAATACATTGTTTATAAAGTGAACTGTTAACCTTTTCAATATGTCGCCCGTTTTTACATAGCAACTCTTCCTTTGGGGGTAATCAAATGGCATATCTTGCAAGAAGGATACAAATCTTGCTTACAATCCCATTTGTTGTCATTGATTGCACACTCTTTAGTGTTCTCAAGGAAAAAGAGATCTTAAACATATTGTCAGATGTATTTGTCAGTGTTAAGGATGAGTGTGTGTGTGTGTGTGTGTGTGTGTGAGTGAGAGAGAGAGAGAGAGAGAGAGAGAGAGAGATATTTTTGCCCAATCGTGCCCGTATGATACACAAGCACATCAAATGATTGTAGGTCCACTTTTTTGGAATCATTAGACAGGTTGAGAAACTTATTTTAATGTATAGGACTCAGCTTCTATAGGATAATAAAACATTGATTGTATAATTGGTATTACATGTTGCAAACACAAAGAAAACATTGGAAAATCTTCATCATGTTTTGTTACACGAATGAAGCATTTATTTATTTTGGACGCAGCATCGCGCGGGTCACATACTAGTATTTTTAAACATAACAAATATCACCTACTCACTATTGTGCATGTGAAGTTAGTTTAAGTGTGTGTTGTGAAAGCTTTTGCCTAAGTCAGTATGTAAAGGTTTGCATTAGAAATTGCATAGAGTTGAATGTTGTCACGATTAGGTTAAGTAGTGTGTAAAAAAGTATATTGTTTGAAAATACACTCTTTAATGATGTGTTTATTGTACTCTCTCCCTCCCTCTCTCTCTCTCTCTCTCTCTCTCTTCCCAAAGGAGATGTGGGACAAGCTGTCCGGATACTTAGAATATGGTCATTTGGTATCCACTTCGTATTGTAAAGTCATACATCAGCTAGCTATGGTCCAAATATCAACATTTATGAGCAATGACAGATCCAAGCCTTACACAAGCTTTTATAAGAAAGTTTTTTTCATACTTTGTAAATACCATGTATGTCATGGTAAGAGCGAGTGAGACTCGCTGAACGTGGGTCGTGTGAGCTAGTGTGTATATAAAAACTGGAGGACAAACCTCCTGGTGAGGAAAAAAAGTGCAGCAACGGTTGTAAGTGTGTTCACACACATTACTACAATACTATGAAAACAATATTAGGAGAAAATGGAACTCATTTTGGGACCTTATAAGAAATTCATAATATCTTCGTTTAAATAAAAAAATTATATTTGACAAAATGACAAGTAAGTGTAGTAACTACAAAAAATATATATTTTTCAAATGATACAATACTACTTTTTAGGCATCGTTGATGACACCCTTGTGCACATAAAACCACAACAATAAGGATTTGAATTCACATTTCACGGGACATTTGTGTTTTGAGTGATTTTTGGCCCTTTTTTTACCCTCCGGGCATTCAAATTGGGTCAACATTCTTAGGGTTTTATCATGTTTTTGATGGAATCCACATGCCTTCAAGGTGCAAGTGTACTCGATTGCATTTGGAGAGATTCTCTCTCTATGCATATGTTGAAAACAACCTAGAGCTTCCTAATTTCATTGTTGGACATTTCATGCAATCAGCACTCCATGAGACAACATTGCGGACAGTAATCTTGTCGAGGACCTGTTGCGCTCTTCCCCTCCATGTTTGCTTGGGTAGTGGATATTGCTGTTTTCTTGGTGCCTCTCTATTGATTGTATCATCTCAAGAGACAGCCTCGCTTGGATAAAAGAACCAAACAAATCAAATGCTTCCATGGGACAGTCCATAGAGGTGGAACAAATAAACATGGGTGATGGTGACGATGAAGGAGAGGATGATGGTGACGATGAAGGATAGACCATCCTCAAGTATTGATTTGTTCTTGGATCCCTGCACGAAGCTTTTCCACCCAGATGAGCAAACAACAAAGCTGGTCCTACAAACACATGAGTTGATCACACAACACAACATGAGAAAGGGATTGTAGCAAGAAACGCATGCACACAATCAAAGAAGAGAGGGCTCTTGGCCCTCATGCAGCTAAGAGAATGAATCTGAGCACTTACCACCATTACAACCCTTCATGGAAATGAGTTTGAACTTTGATCACGCACCTACACTTCTCTTTTGAATGTCTATAGATTCATCTCATTCACCATGAATTGGTCGATAGGATCCACTTGCCTGTTAGGAAATATGACGTAGCTTAGTAGATAATTGAGTAGATTACTTAATGGAGAGAGATAATTTTCACACATAAGAGATTAGAGAGAGAGAGAGAGAGAGAGAGAGAGAGAGAGAGCACGATATACGTGGTTCACCCAATGTGGGCTACGTCCCACTGGAAAGCAACCACTCAATGGCTATAGTACTTCAAAACAAGAAGTAGGTTACAAAGGGATTATACCCTTTTGGAGCTCCCGCCTTGCTTCACTCTCACCACCTCACATCCACCTTGTTGCATCAACTTCACACTATGAAATGTGTGTAGAAATGGCCTCCTTTTATAGGCCAAAAGTGTTGCCCTCTCTCATGAGAGGCAGCCATGTGTAGCCGCCCTTGTGTAGATAAGTCCAAATCGGACCCTTTGAAATTGGCCACCGGCCATTGAATTCGGCCACCGGCCACCGGCCATTAACTTCCGACCACTGGCCAACCGTCCAACCGACCGATCGTTTTTCGACCACTTTTCAGCCGTCCTCGACCATAATATTTCGGCGAAAAGGAATATTTCGGCGAGTGATTTTATTTTCCGGCGAGTTATTTTTTTTACGCACGATGGCTTCTCCTCATAATGGGGGCCTTACAAATGTGTGTTTTTAACACAGAAAATTACAAGGGGTAAATCAGGCTCTATACTTAACAATCTCCCACTTGGAGACTGATCTCCAACCCAAATCTCTGACTGCTTTCCATCCTGGCTTCTTATCCTTGAATGCCGATTGAAGATGAGCAAAAGCTCAACTTCTCCTTGTTGACCACCTTTGTAAACATGTCTGCATGATTTTCACTTGTATGCACCTTTCCTAGCTTTAGATGTCCCTCTTCCAAAAGAGTGCGTATGAAGTGATATCTCACCTCAATGTGATTTCTCCTTGAATGAAAGATTGAGTTCTTCGCAAGATAGATAGCGCTTTGTCTATCACTGTACAAGACACTATAATATACCCAACATTTTTCAATAAAAGTATTTCATTTACTTTGCAAATATTTGAGGTTTGCATTTAATTAAGTCAAAGAGCATTCTAATGGAACGATAGGATCAAAAATTGGAATTTAGAACTATTAATTATGACCCTTATTCACTTGAAAACAATAAGGTTGATGGAAAACTTAAGCCTCAAGATTGTATCTAGAGATAAGAGTTGACTCTTGGGAAAGAAGGAGCAATTTTAGGAAAAGAGGAGTATTTTTAGGAAAGAAAGAGGGGGGAGTTAAGTTTAGAGTTCTTATCTTGGAGCCCAAGCTTCTTCTAAAATTGGAGAATCAAAATCCTGCATCGAAATCCGTGTCCGCCAAAAAATAAAATAAAATAAAAAATAATAATATGAATATATATATTGGGACCCGTGAACGTGTACGCGAACTTATCCCTCTATTCTTAGCTGGCCTTGAGAGCCTATATAAAGACCCCTCTTCCCTCACTTTCAAAAGGATAGACACACACTCTCAGAAGCGGAAGCTCTCTCGCGTTGACATCGGAGTTATCTTCTCTCCCTCAAGCTCTTACCCTCAAGCCATCTCCATCTCCAAATATTTCTCTATCATCGTCGTATTGCCCTTGGAATTCTAGAGTTTGATACCAATGTAACATTTAATGGCCTAAAATCTTATGTGTAGCAGAAATTAGCATGAACATAGTGAGCATTTCATTAGAGTTGATTCCTAATGAGAATTACAAGAGTGCTTGGGTGGAGAGAGCAACAAAAAGCATAACACCTAGTTAGATAGCATCGACAATACTTTCAAAAGAGAGAGAGCAATTAAACTATTGACAACAGTTGAGGACCGGATTTGCATGGAGCCGGTCCCCCCTCCAAAAGGCTTTGTATTATGGTTTCTCCCATCAAGAGAGACATTGTACAATACAATTCTTTGTGTTCCTTCAATACTAGCTAGTGCAATGAAGATGGAAGCTTCATACACCAAGCAAAACACTTAATCAAACACAACTTGAATTATCCCCGTTCTCAGACCCAAGACCTCACACACCTTCGAAGATGGTGAGAGCTAGCAGGGTATGAGAGTAGATTGAGAGGAAAAAGAAGTAACTTACGAGAAAGAAGTACATCTCCTCACATAATCACTCATATTAGCATAGCTTAGCTTAGTAATTAGCTTGGTAGAGAAGATGAGCATGCATTGAAGCTTGGCTCTTGGTTGGATTTGCATCCACATGCCAAGAGAGTGTTGATGTAGGCTTCTATCTCACAAGCTTGGAGTAGGTGATGAGCTCTCCATTAAAGCTTGGGAGGAGATAGAGTATTTTTCCTTCACACATGGTCAAGTGTGAGAGTGTGTGTGTCAATGCCAAGCAAAAATCAGCCCCCCCTCTCTCTTGGGCGAGCCCTAGCTGCTAAATAAGTCTGGCCTTTGCCTCATTGGACCTCCCCAGGTCAAGCCAATAGAAATTAAGCAGCATAAGTGATAGCCTTTAGACATGTGTCCCCCTTTCCCCTTTTGTGAGAGCTTTAGGTAATTAAATAATTAAACTAAACTCTCATTGGACCCCTTTGCCTCCTGGCCAATAGGAATCAGGCAAGCCATGGGGCTCCTGAATGCTCATTGGACCCCTTGGGAGACTGCCCAATAGTCTTCTAGGAGACTTAATTCTCATTGGTTTCTTTTATTAAATGTTTTTAAGTTAATTAAACTAGATTTACTCTAGCTTAATTCTCATTGGTCCACTTCAAGGGTCTTCCAATAGGAATTGGGCACACCTTGTGGGCATCTGGCCTAGGGAGCTGACATGTGTCCCTCATTCCCTTTGTGTAAAGGGAGCCTGTGTGTGTGTGTGTGTGTGTGTGTGGCTTTCTCTCTCATCCCCTAGCTTTGGGGCTCGCCCCCTCCCATGTAGGGATGTAGAAAGACTTTTAGGGCACACACAAAGCATCCAATTTTCCCTAGGGTTGACCTCTGGACACAACCTTTGAATTTTGGAACCTTAGCATTTTGGAAGTCTTAATGGGCTGAACCTTAGGGTCTTTTTGGCCCATTGTTTCACATGGCTCTTTTGCAGATGGCCCCCCCTTTGGATCCCTATTTTCCCTCCTTTGGATCCCTACTGTGGCCGGTCTGCTAACTTAACCAATATTCTAGCTTTTTCTCCCTTGGCACTTCCCCACATTAAATGATCAGTTTAATATGAGAAAATCATTTAGGAGAATTAGATATTGATTATTATGACATTACCTCTCTCTTGAAATCATAGTCGTCCTCGACTATGGTGTAGAGAAGATAAAGCATATGCATGAGTCCTTTTCTTAGCGGGTAGAGGATCCCTATGTTACCCTACGACATCATTCCATAATGGATGACTAGTCCATTTGGCGCTTGAGAGCCTGAGGCTGCCGCAAGCATGTCTGCACATTAGTCCTATCAGTCTTCCATAGTAGAGTGACAAGTTCTACTTTGGTGTTTGGGAGACGTCGTCCCCACAAACTTGATCTAAGCATGCATACTACTTCATTTTTGTGCACAAATAAAGAAAAAGAGAGTCTTATAAGACAAAAATTTTTGTTCATTTTTATCATTTTGTACATTTGCTTACTCTTGGGAAACATTGTAAGCATTGACAAGGTTTAGGTTATCCTTTAATTGTATGCCTTGCATCCATCTAGCATCTTCAAAAGGATAATTCTTAAACTTAATAAGATATCGTCTGATAGTCTTACCGCCTCTTAATACCTTGTCTTCATGTCGGAGAATGGACTCGGGCTGCAGCACCTCCTCGTGGTCCTCGATCTCCGGTGGGTCTTCAATAGTTGGTTCTTGAGGTGGCTCTCCTTTATAAGGCTTTAAGAGGCTCACGTGAAAAGCATTGTGTATGAGCCAATGATTGGGCAACTTAAGTTGATAGGCCATCTCATTGATTGGCCTAAGAATCTGGAAGGGACCATAGTACCTTTTTGCTAGTTTAGCATAGTATTTTTGGTGGCCCGTAGGATTCTTGCCCGTCGTGTGCCTTAATCGAGCCTTGGGAAACTTTAACAAGACCCAATCGTTTTCTTTAAAGGCTTGGGCTCTTCTGTGCTTGTCAGCAGCAGCCTTTTGCCTTTGCTGTGAGATAGAGATAGCATCCTTAATCTTTTGGAAAGATTCTTGTAGGTCTCGGCTATACTCATCTGCAGCGAAGATCTTCCCATGTACCTTAAGTAGCAAGGGACTTTTTGATCTTCCCTCAATTACCTCGAAAGGTGCTTTTCCTGTAGAAGTATGTACAGTGTTATTGTAAGCATACTCTACTAAGGGTAAGTACTTCTCCCATTGGGATCTTTGATCTACTTCCGTTACATAGGCTTTTAGTAGATCGAGAATAGTTAGGTTAGCTATTTCACTTTGGCCATCAGTTTGTGGATGATAGGCCGAAGAGAAGTTTAGCCTTGTTCCTAAATTCTCAAAGAGACCCTTCCAGAAATTACTGGTCATTCTAGGATCTCTATCCGACACTATGGACATTGGCAAGCCATGGTACTTGAAAATTTGTGAAATGAAGAGGGTTGCCATTTGATGGGCTTTGATAGTCTTTTTGACAGGTATAAAATGAGCTTGTTTACTGAACCTGTCTACTATCGTCCATATTCCCGTATTCCCATGGATAGACTTAGGCAATCCAAAGATAAAATCCATGGATATGCTCTCCCACGGTGAATTAGGGATTGGCAAGGGTTGAAGCAATCCAAGTTGCTTCCCTCTATCAAATTTTGTCTTTTGACATACCACACATTTGGAAACATACTCATGTATGTTCACTTTCATGGTAGGCCAATAGAAATATGTTTCAATTCCCTTTAGGGTAGACTGAATCCCTCTATGCCTCGCATATGGGGGAGCATGAGATTCATACATTACTTTCTCACGTAGTGAGTTAGTAACACATAGTCTATTGCCATAGAGAAGATAACCATCTTGTAAAGTAAATGGTTCTTCTTTCTTCCCTAATGCAAGGGCTGAAATCACATCTCTAAAATCGGGATCAATAGCATACTCATCTATCATTAAAGATAGATCATTGTGAGTTGCTATGGAAACCGCATTCACTCTCGGTCGTCTTGAGAGTGCATCGGCTACTTGGTTATGCTTGCCAGCAATGTGAGCAATATGAAAATGAAATTGCGAAAGGAAATTTGCCCACCTCATTTGTTTGTCGGAGATCTTGGTCTGCGTCATGAAGTACTTAAGACTTTGGTGATCCGTTCGTAGAATGAAAGGAGTCCCCAATAAATAGTGCTTCCATGAGTCTAAGGCATGTAGAACTGCAAGGAGTTCTTTTTCGTATATGCCTAGAGCTTGCTCAACAGGGTCGAGCCTTCGACTCTCATAGCCTATGGCGTGCCCTTCTTGGAGCAGAACAGCCCCAAGGCAATCACCACAAGTATCACATTGGACCTCAAATGGTTTTGAGAGATCCGGTAGTGTAAGCACAGGTTGAGAGATAAGCTTTTCTTTAAGCTTTTCGAAAGCATTGTTCTCCTTAGCAGACCACGTATACCTAACATTTTTCTTTGTTAGGTCATGTAATGGTCCCGCAATTTGTGAGAACTTTTCTATGAAGCGTCTATAGTATGCACACATACCTATAAAGCTTCTTAGTTCATGAAGATTCCTTGGTTTAGGCCATCCTTTTATTACCTCTAACTTGGATGGATCCATTTGGATTCCATCTCGAGAGATAATGTGACCTAAATATTGAATCTCTTGCAAGAAAAATTCACTTTTCTTTCGATTAACATAAAGTTTATTCTCTCTTAAAACTTGAAATATTACCTGGAGGTGTTGCTTGTGTTCCTCCAATGAATTAGAGTAGATGATAATATCATCAAAGAACACTCCAGTGAAGGTTCGATGAGGCCTGAACAGCTTCTCCATCAAGCGGTTGAATGTGGCTGGTGCATTAGTCAAGCCAAAAGGCATGACAATGTATTCGTAAAGACCAAATGTAGTACGAAATGCGGTCTTTACAATGTCTTGATCAACTATCCTTATTTGATGGATAGCCACTTTTTAGGTCAATCCTACTGAAGTAGGTCGATCCTTGTAGCTTATCAAATAGGTCTTCTACCCGTGGAACGGGAAACCTATTCTTGATAGTGATCCTATTTAGTGCTCTATAGTCGACACACATACGATATGTGCCGTCTTTCTTTTGCACTAATAGCACAGGTGAGCAAAATGGAGATGAGCTAGGCCTAACCATGCCCTTCTCAACTAAGTCATGCACTTGCCGCATAATCTCCTCTTGTTGAGCTTGAGAAACTCTATAAGGAGGTTTGTTAGGCGGTGAACTTCCTGGAAGAAGTTCAATTGCATGGTCGTCATTACCTCGTTTAGGAGGTAGCTCACAAGGGATGTCGTCAATAAAAACATCTTGAAACCCCTTGAGAAAATTGGATAACTCTAATTCCTTTTGGTTGCTTTTATTTTCTTTTGTTAAAGCATTAGGTTCATTTTGAGAATCTTTAACAAAAATCATGTACACGGAAATAGAGCTCTTTATTGACTTGTTGAAAGCTGGTGTATGTACAATGGGGATGGTGTTACCCATCTCCCTAGCATCTATATACATGTCCTTTTCCCTGAACTTAAAGGAGATTCTCCTTTCAGGAAATTTAACATGGGCAGCCAGGCGGTCAAACCATGGTGCCCCTAGGATTACATCCTCATGCTTGAGAGGAGAGATAAAGAAGTCCTCTTTGTCCACATAGCCTTGGACATGAAGCCTCAATTTCCCGATTAAGGGAGTGACTGAAGCTTCTTGCCCCTTGAAGGCACTGTCTGCGGGTAGGATATCTCCCATCTCGTAGGATTGTATGCCTAGCTTGGTGGCTAACTCCATAGATATAAAATTGTGAGTAGAACCACGGTCAAAGAGAATAAAAGCATCATGTTCTCTTACCTTTCCCCAAGCATGGCATAGAGGAGATCCTTTGTGGTGAGTTTGGTGAATCTCCTCCTCTTGGATTTCAACCAAAGAAGCTCTAGGAGGATCTTGGCGGTTGTTCTTTTGGGGACAAGCGCGGTACGCATGCCCTTGTTCGCCGCACTTGAAACACCGGTTATCTTTACGATAATGCTCAAGCTCTTCAGGAGAGAGTTTATTCTTTCCTTTGTAAACTCCCTTCTCTTTAGCTTTGTTGGAATTGCCCTTAGGAGACTTTTGGACATTGTCCTTCCCCTTAGGCTCATTGGAACCCTTGTTTTCCGGGGGCTTATTATTTCTTTTACCCCCCGTTTGGAAATTGATTCTCGAGGCCACCATAGTATGGTGTATTACCGCCGATATGGTACGTGGCCTTTGGGAGTTGACATACTCCGCCATTTCTTCGGTTAAGCCCGCACAAAATTGTTGCTTTTGCTCTCCAAAATCCAACTTTTTGAAGACAGTGGCTTTGAGTTGTAGGTCCCAAAACTTGTCTACATATTTGTGGATGGATTCATTGGGAGAGAGCTTTAAGCTTCGCCATTCGGTGAGTACTTTGTCTTTGGCATCGGTGGCCAAAAACTGCTTCATAATGGAAGCTCTTAAAGCCTTCCATGTTCGTGGAGCTTCACCGTTGGCTCGTAGGCTAGACCACCATTGTCTGGCGGACTTTTGAAAGTGCATAGCTACATGGCGTAGCTTAGAGGACTCCGTGAAGCCCTCATCTCCAAACGCCGCATCGAATTGCTGGATAAAGGCCAAAACTTTGTCTGTAGCACCGAAGGTGCCATCATAGGTAAGGAAAGAGATGATCTTCCCTCCCTCTTTGAATTTCTTCAGCTTGGACGACCTCTTCCATGCGGCATAGGATTTCCTATGGCCTCTTCTTTTTGATGGTTCAAAAGTTGCACCATCACTTTCTTCAGAAGATGAAGAATTTGAAGAAGGTGGAGAAGAGGGTGACCTCTTTCTCGCCTTTTTCTTGTCTTGATCTTTGTCGTCTTCACCATAGCTTTCATAAGAGGAAGAGGATGAAGAAGATGGAGAAGAGGGTGTCCTCTTTCTCGCCTTTTTCTTCTCTTGCTTTTTATCATCCCTCTTTGAATTATGGCATGGAGAAGAGTGTAATGGTCTTCTCCGCTTTGGTGGTGATGGAGAGCGTTTAGCCCGCCGTCTTCGTGGAGCCATCTCCGTCGAGGTGGCGGGAGACTCACTTCTTTCTCGTTCCTTCGGTGGAGGCTCTTGAGTTCTCCTTTGGGAAGGAGATGCATCATCAAGAAGTAAGTTCTTGAGCCCTTCATATGGATTCTCTTCTTCTTCCCGAATCGTAGAGAGACCTCTTTTGGTAGTCTCACAAGGAGGCTTCCTAGGTGTTCTCTCGTCATGGTGATGAGCTTGGAGAATCCCGTGAGCACGGAGCTGCCGTTGCACTTCACTTTGGAGAGATGGATTTCCCATGGCTTGTTGAAGCCTAGAAACAAGATAATTAACAAGCATTGAAGCATCATTAGTAGCTTGCTCATGAGCAAAATCAAAGTTATCAACATTAATTTCACTCTCTTTAATATTGTCAGCCATTCTAACAACTTTTAGGTGTAAACTTTTTAGGTGTACTTTGGCACTTCAAGCCCTAGTTGCTACTCCTCTTTACCCCTTTAGAAAAAGCACTCAAGCTACTGTACCCGCGGCTCGAATACCATTAATTGCAAGGAATAGAAGAGAGGGTCTTTCGACACCAAAACAGCACCGGCTCCTGTCAAGATTCTAATAGCTCAATAGTGGTTAAGCCGTAGGCAAGCCCCGTAGGACTCCACTATTAAGACCATAGCTCTCGACGGTGATGCCCCGTTAACTGCACAAAGGCAGGCGCACTGCAAGGCTGAAAAATCCCTATTCTACTTATTCACAGGCAATTAATAATACCAACCATTTGTAGCTAGCTTGAGGACCTCCCTTCTTGAGCAAGAAAAGAGAAACCTTGAGCTCTGATACCAATGTAACATTTAATGGCCTAAAATCTTATGTGTAGCGGAAATTAGCATGAACATAGTGAGCATTTCATTAGAGTTGATTCCTAATGAGAATTACAAGAGTGCTTGGGTGGAGAGAGCAACAAAAAGCATAACACCTAGTTAGATAGCATCGACAATACTTTCAAAAGAGAGAGAGCAATTAAACTATTGGCAACAGTTGAGGACCGGATTTGCATGGAGCCGGTCCCCCCTCCAAAAGGCTTTGTATTATGGTTTCTCCCATCAAGAGAGACATTGTACAATACAATTCTTTGTGTTCCTTCAATACTAGCTAGTGCAATGAAGATGGAAGCTTCATACACCAAGCAAAACACTTAATCAAACACAACTTGAATTATCCCCGTTCTCAGACCCAAGACCTCACACACCTTCGAAGATGGTGAGAGCTAGCAGGGTATGAGAGTAGATTGAGAGGAAAAAGAAGTAACTTACGAGAAAGAAGTACATCTCCTCACATAATCACTCATATTAGCATAGCTTAGCTTAGTAATTAGCTTGGTAGAGAAGATGAGCATGCATTGAAGCTTGGCTCTTGGTTGGATTTGCATCCACATGCCAAGAGAGTGTTGATGTAGGCTTCTATCTCACAAGCTTGGAGTAGGTGATGAGCTCTCCATTAAAGCTTGGGAGGAGATAGAGTATTTTTCCTTCACACATGGTCAAGTGTGAGAGTGTGTGTGTCAATGCCAAGCAAAAATCAGCCCCCCCTCTCTCTTGGGCGAGCCCTAGTTGCTAAATAAGTATGGCCTTTGCCTCATTGGACCTCCCCAGGTCAAGCCAATAGGAATTAAGCAGCATAAGTGATAGCCTTTAGACATGTGTCCCCCTTTCCCCTTTTGTGAGAGCTTTAGGTAATTAAATAATTAAACTAAACTCTCATTGGACCCCTTTGCCTCCTGGCCAATAGGAATCAGGCAAGCCATGGGGCTCCTGAATGCTCATTGGACCCCTTGGGAGACTGCCCAATAGTCTTCTAGGAGACTTAATTCTCATTGGTTTCTTTTATTAAATGTTTTTAAGTTAATTAAACTAGATTTACTCTAGCTTAATTCTCATTGGTCCACTTCAAGGGTCTTCCAATAGGAATTGGGCACACCTTGTGGGCATCTGGCCTAGGGAGCTGACATGTGTCCCTCATTCCCTTTGTGTAAAGGGAGCCTGTGTGTGTGTGTGTGGCTTTCTCTCTCATCCCCTAGCTTTGGGGCTCGCCCCCTCCCATGTAGGGATGTAGAAAGACTTTTAGGGCACACACAAAGCATCCAATTTTCCCTAGGGTTGACCTTTGGACACAACCTTTGAATTTTGGAACCTTAGCATTTTGGAAGTCTTAATGGGCTGAACCTTAGGGTCTTTTTGGCCCATTGTTTCACATGGCTCTTTTGCAGATGGCCCCCCCTTTGGATCCCTATTTTCCCTCCTTTGGATCCCTACTGTGGCCGGTCTGCTAACTTAACCAATATTCTAGCTTTTTCTCCCTTGGCACTTCCCCACATTAAATGATCAGTTTAATATGAGAAAATCATTTAGGAGAATTAGATATTGATTATTATGACAGTTCTCTTCTCTCTTTCCCTCTTCTGTACATTGATATGATGTCCCCAAAGCGAGTGACCCGAAGATCGAAGGACTCTCATGTCGCTCTACCTCCAAGGAAGGTGCAGAGGAAGGCATCAACTACTCCAAACGTTGCTCAAGCGGAGGTATTCAAAGCCGTCTAGCCTCAAACACGGGAGGTAATTGAACATGTCGTTTGTCCGGTAAGACAAATTTATAATTTTGCATTGCTATTCATGATGACTTGGGAAGCTAAGCATAGGGAACCCCTTAAATTGTCCAAGAAACGTGATTTATCACAAGAAACAAGCATATGTTTTCATAGATTAGTGAAAGAACCGTTTGATAAATTGTCAGTGTTTGTTGAATTGTTATTGCTTAACAAATTGTTATTGTTTGATAAGTGGATTTTGATTGATATAAAGAATTGGTCGATCATGTTTGAAGAATCAGTTAAAGAGAAGAATTGTTGAAAGAATATCTTTTGTTCCTCGCGGATAACAAGATGATTCCGTGGTTAACGGAGATTAAGCTGAGGTTATCAGCTCTCTTTTGTTCCTCGTGGTTAGCAAGATGCCTCGCGGGTAGCGGGATTCCTGGCGGTTAGCGAGATGCCTCGTGGATAGCGGGATGCCTGACGGTTAGCAAGATGCCTCGCGGTTAGCGAGATGGGAAGGTTGTGCAGTTTGCGGTTAGTTTATAAATCCTTTGCAAAGGCTCTATTGGTTAGACAGAGAAAGTCCGCGGGTAGTGGCAACTCATGCCTCGCGGATAGTGGGATTCCTGATGGTTAGCAAGATACCTCGCGGTTAGCGAGATGGGAAGGTTGTGCAGTTTGCGGTTAGTTAATAAATCTTTTGCAAAGGCTCTATTGGTTAGACAGAGAAAGTTCGCGGGTAGTGGCAACTCATGAAAAATTGGAAAAGTTATTTTTGTTGAATAATAGGGCTATCTTCATTAGGCCTTGTTTGAATTGTTTTGGTATTGTTTGAAGGGCTGTATAAAAGAACCTGTGTTTGGAATTGATTAAGGAACATTGTTTGTATATGTTAAACAGTGTCGTAAAAAGTGTGAGTATGAGGTGGAAAGTGGGGACTGGCTCAGGTTGTCAGTCAAGGATGGGTGGTCTCGATTAGTCGAGAAACTCTCCACTCTCTCTTATTAAGAGAAGTGAAATTAGAGACTCATTGTCCAAGAGTCGAGATGTCCTAAATCTACGTGACACAAGATTACTATTTAGATTAGACTAAGTCTCATATCATATTTATGGTTTATGAATAGCGGCCGTGCCTCTTAAATGTGGGGAAAAGGGCGTTGTTTATGGATTTTAAATATGTCAATGGGATTTCATCTTTATGTTAGGAAATAGCTTCATTAGAATCCTAGATTTATTGACCTGGCTTGTGGCGTATGACCCTCATAACCACGTAAACGATGGATAGAGGACTTTCTCTCTTCTGTTGCTCATATCTTTACTTTTTGGATACAGAGTAGGGTGTCGTCAATGGAAAAGGAGAATAAAGGAAGGCCATCTATCAAGTCGCCCCAATCTTCTCGGGGTTGGGGACCTCACAGACACAATTGTCTGGGTTGAATCCAAGCTCTTCTAAGAATCTGTGAAGCCACATAATCTCTTTGCTTGCCTCTGTCATTGCTACATACTATGCTTCCGTGGTAGAAAGTGAGACTACTTTCTGCAGCTTTGAAGCCTAGCTTACTACTATGCCTCCAACCATGAAGACATAGCCAGTAGTGCTTCTTCGAGTATCTTTGTCAGCTGCCATATCTGGATCATCATACCCTTCTAGAAAAATATCAGTTCCTCCAAAATACAAAGCATTCGTTGTTGTCCCTTTTAGATACCTCAGTATCCACTTCACAGCTTGCCAGTTCTATACTTTTTATGTAATTTCCAAAGCTTGGCATAATTTGTAAAATCTTACCTTTTTTTTCACTTGCTCTACAAAAGGAAGACTTTGACTTGTCTCTTATCAAAGAGATGCAAGAGATCAATGATCCCTCGATTTCACTGTCTGCCAGAAAAGGAAATGGTTTCTCGAGGAAGAGTAGAAAAAATATTCAAAGAAAGCTTATAAGGTAAGCACTTTCTCTTCTCACCATTCATGTTTGAATTTCTACAAAATTGTAAGTTGACATGTCATTTGAATTTGATTTATTGGATTGAAAATTTGATTTGATTTGATTTGTTCTATTGCAACATAGATGTTGGCCATTGTCAACCCCGCCAATGGCCAGAGGTTCTTCTCTTTGTTATTTAACTTCAATTGGATAAGAGAAAAGGATCAAGTGGGCCTTACAAGATACAAGGTCCACTCTTTGGCAACTTCTAAAATATCACCGGAGAGGTAATAATCTTTGGATAAAAAATACACATGAAATCATCAAATGAATCAATGCATTTATGACTTGTTTGTTGTTTTCTCTATAGGGAAAAGGAAATATTGCACTCTTTGATGCATTTCCATGTATATGATGTTACTTCTGAGCGCTATATTAGTGCAATGAAATTTAGAATGTACTTGTGTAAAGAGTGGTATTGGGGAAGTATCTTGAAGCAATGCTTGAGGATTAAAGGGAAAATGATTGAAGAAATGCCGGAGGGCTTTGAAGCATGGTTTCATCACTGATTGAGGGAGCACATTGATAAAGCTTTTGTGGATCTTTGGAGTAAGCTCAACAAAAAAGAGTCGGATGAAAATATTCCAGAGCTTATGGAATCTTCGAGGAGAGTGTTATTCAGGTAATACAATGGATATCTTTATGGTTGTTATTCTATTTTGTACTTAGAGTTTGTATAATAAATAAGTCACTTGGTAAAGGAGCTCAAATAAAGCTAATTGCATTTTATGTAGATGGCTAATTCAGCTTTACGATCAAACTTTGTTGGAGAAGTTTCTAGTTGTTGCTGAAAGTTGGAGGGACCTCTCTCGTGAGGAGTGTACGTATCCACTATGGATGAGAGATTATGGTTTGATTGCTTGGTAAATTGAGTATTGCCCTTGGTGGCTAGATTACACTCGAGGCACCTACCCACATGACAAAGGGAGTTTATATAAAGGTTATTTTTTGGCATTTAAAAAAACTACAAAATTGTTAAAGTGCTCATACTATTTAGACTATGTTTGTGAGAAACATATTTTTGTTTGCTTTAGAGCATGTTCTGAAAGAAATGAAAATGGTATTGAGGAGATTGGATCAGCTTCCAAGAAAGCCACCTCTTCGAAAAGAGTAAACAATAGTACAATCTCCTCTATAAAGAAGCGATTGGATTTTGTTAAATCCAAGAAGCCCAAGAAGTCTCCCAAAAAGAACAAAAAAGGTGCTGAAGGCTCCACAGGTAAACTTGCTTGTAAAGAAAGATATCTAGCTGTCACTTTTTGTCTACTCAACAATTCTTGATGAAATATTTTATTATCTAATTATGCAGTGCCTTCCATAGATTATGATGTGACCGTTATTGGCAACATGCTAGATGTTTATAAAATTTCTCTCAATGATGAGAAATGGTAAACACATGTGTGAAGAAAGATTGTCTATGTGTGGTGTGTATTGTGAATGTTTGAAATACATGTATTTGATCATATGCAGGATCTTGGATTTTCTTCATTTAGCCCATTCTTCATTCAGCCCATTCAGCCCATGTTGATGGGGAAAAGAGAAGTGAAGTGGCCTCTCTTTTGTTTGTGTATTTCCAAAAAAAATTCGGAGAATGAGGTATGCATTCTTCAAAACCACAATGGGTAGTCTATGATAGTTTTGGAGATTAATTAAATTAACTATGAGTAATATGCAGGTCCCTCCATGGAATCAATTCTCTCAAAAATTAAGTAAGAAAGTGGCTATAATAGCATCGCTTTGGCATTGTGTCTAGCCATGCCATCGAGATGGGATTCAAAATGATGCACACCATCCTTCCCCGATGGTTATGTGCGAAAGACCATTGAAATTGAGAGAGTAAGTAAATTTATTTTTTGATTGAAAATCATGCTTGTAGTTTTCTTCAATTAGATCACATTTTAATTGTACTTTGTAGGTGGAAACACTATTGTTAGGATTGTTTTATCATAAGGGTCAACGTCCTATCTACGATTGACAAGATGGAGAGAGCATGGACAACAACTCTTTCGAGGCCAAGTCTGGAATGCTAGTGGAGCGTGCCGATGGAGAGTACATTGGAGGACGCACTCTTAGAGGTGCCGCTGAGCATAGCCTTGACTTCTTTTGGTAAGAATATATGCTTCCTACTATGTGTTATTAGACTATGTTACATAAAATAAAAATGTGCATGTTTTTTTTCTTTTTTTAGCTGGCTTGTGCGGACATTTACTGTGGAGCACACCTACATTGTTGATATGTTTTTTGGATGTGGTGGCTTGGGCCATGTTTGCATTGAGTTGTCTAGACACTGTCTCTGCATAGATAGTGATCCTAAGGTCTTCCAGCAGCATCTTTCACGCTTCAAGGCTCCATGTGTACGTGCTATTCTAGCAGTTGATGCAGATAGCAATGAGGGGACTGACTGGCAACAATATGAGCCCGGATCACACTGCCCTTGATTGACATCAACATTGATATTATCTATGGTGTTTTCTAGTTTGTGATTTGTATGGGACGACGTGTGACCATGGTGTTTGGGTGCCACTTTTTTGGTATTATTGAAGACATGTTGTTGGTGTTGATCGTCCTTATCAATTCAGCCATGATTTCATATTTATTATGCTAGATAGAAGTTAGTTGAGAGCTTTGGATTTACCAAAGTAATATACCAACACATGTTTTTTTGCGTATGTAATTTCTTCTTCCCGTGAGCATTGGGCTGCTGCACGGAAGCAAGTATGGAATGGGGATTTTTTTTGTTTGAATTTTCACGCCGTTATGCTGTCGAAATTTTGATTGCTTGTGAATATAATCATGCTTTTTGTTCATGTTTGGAAACATATTCATGGTTTCATGTATACACAAAAGTTAGGCAAGCTTTCACAGGAATTTTTTTTGTTTAAATTTTCACGCCGTTATGCTGTCAAAATTTTGATTGCTTGTGAATATAATCATGTTTTTTGTGGTTTCATGTATACAAAGCTTTACGAAAGTTAGGCAAACTTTCACGGAAGCAAATATGGAATGGTTTTTTTTTTGAATTTTCACGCTGTTATGCTGCAGAAATTTTGATTTCTTATCAACTGTCGGTCTCTATATATATATATATATATATATATATATATATATATATATATATATATCTATTTATATATATATATATATATATATCTATTTATTTATTTATTTATATGTGTGTGTTTATGTACGTAAGTAGTTCTTCAACTAGGTAAAGTGTTTTTAAGTACTTGTTTATATATATTTATTTATATGTGTGTGATTATGTACGTAAGCAGTTCTTCAAATCAGTAAAGTGTTTTTAATTACTATTTTATATGCAAGAGTCTATGCGTGTATCATTACTTTGAGATCTCTGCCCAAGCAAATACAACCATCAATATTTTTTAAATTCCTACGTTCAAATTGGCTTATTAGGCATTTATCCTTGTTTGCAACAACACCTACGGACAGGAAACAACATTCTACTAAAAGTAGGATAAATACTAAAGACATGCTCATCTTTTACTTGAATTATATAAAAAACTCACAAAGATTTGCTTTACGTTGTGGCTTTCAAACAACTTGTAGTTACATTTGGCGGTTCAATTTAGCTAGAAGATATCAACAATACCCTAAGCTATGACAGATCTTGAAGATGTGTTAGTAGACCAGGCCGATTAAAAGTCTCACAGTTACTTCAATAATAATAAGTCAGACAGAGAGAGGGGACGGTCCCAAACCTTGACATATGAACTATTCTCACCAAGGCACAAAAGAGTGGAACACCATCATATAGTTAAAATAAGCATCATATAATTAAAATAAGTTGTTTACATGATTAGGTAGGGAATCAAACCTGCAGACACACACACAGTACAACTTGCATCACACTAGTACAATTTATCATGTGCTAGTGCATATTTATTTAAATATATTAATTAGTGCATAATTATTTAAATCTTACCTCAATCTTCTACCACATTAGAGCCAGAGATGTCGACCAGGTTGATTGTGCGTTTGCAGACAAGCAAATGGTCAATCTCTGCCTGCAAAGCGGACCTCCGAGAGCTGTCTATGTACCCCCATGTCTCCCACTTTCCCAGAGCTTCTCGCATTGTCTCAAAGAATTCATTGAGTTCCTGGTCTCCGGTGTTGCGAACGCGATTAAGGTGGTTGAACATCCAGATCACCTTGTTTGTGTCATACTCTCTCTGCGTAAACATCTTCTTTTCTTCAAGGGGTGCATTGGGGGGGAGTTTGTGAAGCTCTTCAGGGATTTTACCAACTACCTCATTACCAGTAGTTGCATATCCTACAGGCATTGTATAAGTACAGGGAAAATATAAAAATCTCTCTTGATTGTCACTTGTGTTGCATATGTTGCTTGCCTCGTAACATTTATATAGGCTAAAGCAGCATGGTCTCAAAACAAATTTGATAGTGATGGAAGAGTGGCATGTGTTCGTGACATGAGGGGTCCCACTTCTCAAAAAGCATATGCTAACTGCTAAAGTGGAGCGTGCAATAATATATGCATGATTTGTCAATATGACTATTATGCCCCTATGAATATTATAATCATTTACTACTCCACCACTAACTTTTAAAGTGGAGCGTGCAATAAAATATGCATGATTTGTCACTATGATTATTATTCCCCTATGAATATTATAAGCGTCTAATAGTGCAATGAGTAACCACCACTATCTGCCTCTCTTAGGGCTCGGGAAACATTATTTGTGGACCCGGCTTTGGAACCTTTTCACACGCATATGAACAGGCAAACTCTAAATTTGAGAAATATAATCACACTTAATATCTCATGCAGGTAAACACACACACACACACACACACACACACACACACACGTGAGTAGAAAAAAAGCACACACACACACACACACTCCCACACACACACACTCACACAATACCTTCTCTTCTTCTAATTTTACTTCTTCACAGCAAAACTCCACTTTCACTTCACTCCACTTTCATCTCAATTAAAATGTGAGATATTTATAAAATATATACCTTAAACCAACACATAAACAATTCATACCAAGTTACTAAATGAAATAATTTGAACCGGCTTGAGAACCTTCTTGCCCAAACTTGAGCCGGACATTTTTCATTTTGAACCTATCTTTTCTCTAGCATCCTCTCTCCCCCTCATCTCCCACTCTCAAACTCTCTCTCTCTCTCTCTCTCTCTCTCTCTCTCTCTCTCTCTCTCTCTCTCTCTCTCGTTGTCGGTACTCTCACACTCCGATCCTATATCTATTTTACAAGTATGTTTTTCTCTCTCCGTCTAATCCTTCTTCTCTCTCCTTCCCTCAGTACTTATTTCACATACCACAACACCACCTCAGAGAGCATACATATGAATGAAATCCACGCTTCTATAAACTCGAAAAAGAATCACCTTTAGCCAAAAAAACACGAATTGATTAACTCGCAATAAAATTAACCCCCCATGAATATAGATATCGATTAATGAAGACGAGATTATAACCCAATGTACATAGGACATATTCCTAGGTACGCATAATACTACATAGTCAAGCTAAGATACACTTTTTGACATTCTAGTTACTTTAAGCTTATGGTAGAGGTCACATTTTAGAAATAAACCAGAAGGCTAAGGGGTTTTGTCCACTACATGCACAGCAGTGGACAAAACCCCTAGGTCCATAGTCATTAGGGAAAATTTGGACTGTCAAAGGGGTCCTATAAGAAGGTTTGACTTTGCCTCTCTTTTCCAAAGTGCAACCCAGTGAAGTGCATAAACGCTTTGTCAAAACCATATCAACCACCATATCATTGGAAAGATCTTAGAATGTAGGTTCTAGATCCCCAAACTTTGACAAATTGTAGAAGTTATAGCCTCCCCACTGAAGCTGAAATGTGGGGAGAGATTCAATTTATAAGACGGAGTTGTCACATTAAAAAATAGAATCTTCTAGAATATAAGGAATCTAATGGCATGGTATATATCAATAGATAGATCTTGATGAGTACATTTCAAACCCAAAAGGTCCGAAAAGTTTTGATTTCATTTGTAAAATTTTTACCATGCACCCGTTTTAGACAAGAGGGAGAAAGTGAAAGTCCTAATAGGGCCCATTTGAGAGTCCAAAAATTCCCTAATGATCACAACAACATGGTTCTACAAGGGCACCTATGCCACTTTATGGTCCTAGGGACATGATCTCTTATTAGATTAGAGATACCCTCATAGTGCCATAAGGTGCCAAACTAAAAGAACAAGAGGAGAATTTAGGCCACTTAAGGGTGCCTACACGGCCACAATGGCAGTGCTATGACCCTAAGACCATGTGATCTCTCATTAAAATAGAGGGAAACCTATGCTCCTAGAGAATCTACTTTATAACTTCTACCTCTAATTTAATGAGAGATATGTGGGTGTGCACGTATGTAGGACCCATGAATATAGATATTGAGCAATAAAGACAAGATTATAATTTGATGGTCCTAATCTCCATGCACCTCTAGACCGAGGTGTATGGGTACTGGGCCTGGCTACCGAATGTGAGGTAGTTTAGACTGTGCCAATGTAGAAGATCTAAAGGGCATTTGTGCCACTGCAAGGCACCTACATTGAAACCATGTACATAGATACTCTCATTACATTCGAGTGAACCCTAAGGGCCTAGGTCCATAGGGTGCCAATGTAGAAGCTCTAGAGAGGGCACTCAGGCCATTGAAGGGAACCTACATGGGTACCATGGACATTGGAGCTCTTGTTTGATTAGAGGGCATCATGTGGACCTAGGGCCATAGGATGCCAGTGTAGAATCTCTAAATGTCACTAACACCATTCAAGGGTACCTACATGCGTACCATGGACATAGAAGCTCTTATTTCATTAGACAGTCCCCTATGGGCCTAGGGCCATAGGGTGCCAGTGTTGACGCTCTATAGATTTAGCCACTCAAGGGCACCTACATGTTCACAATGGTTGCTTTATAGCTATAACACCATAGGAACCCTCACTAGATTAGAGGGTAGCCTTTGTACCTAGGGCCATAGGGTGCCAATGTAGAAACTCTAAAGGATCATTTGAGCCGTTCACAAACACCTACAGGGGTAACATGGCATCCCTATGACTCTAGGGCTATAGGATCTCTCATTGGAATAGTGGGCACTCAAATATAATTAGAGATCCCCTGGCCTTAGGGCCATAGGTATATTGGCACCCAATGGACCTAGGTCTATTGAGTCCCCTCTATGTTATTGAGGAACCCTATGACCCTAGGTCCATAGTGTGACAACAACAAGTTTCTACAAGGGCACCTATGCCATCCCTCTATGTTATTGAGGAACACAATGGACCTAGGTCCATAGTGTGCCAACAATCTGATTCTACAAGGGCACCTATGCCTCCTCTCTATGTTATTGAGGAACCTTATGACCCTAAGTCCATAGTGTGACAACAATCTTGTTCTACAAGGGCACCTATGCCACCCTATAATTTTAGGGTCATATGATCTCTTATTAGATTAGAAGCATCCTCCTAGGGCCATAAGATTCCAAAGTAAAAGTTCAAGAGGAGCATTTATGCCACTTCAGGGTGCCTACATGGCCACAATGGTATCCCTACAACCCTAGGACCATAGAATCTCTCACTAAAATAAAGATCAACCTATGGTCCTAGAGCTTCTACTTTGGCACCTTATGCTCCTAGGGACACATAAGCAACCTCTAATGTAATGAGAGATAATATGACCCGGGGGCCATAAGGTGGCCTAGGTGCCCTTAAAAACCATTTTGATTGCACCATAGATTGCTAGGATTTAGGACTTGTAGGCACATTACAAAATGGGACATATTGTCAGGTATGCATAGTACTACATAGTCAAGCTAAGACACAATTTTTGACATTTTAGTTAGTCTAGGATTACTGTAGAGGTCACATTTTAGAAATAAACTAGTACGCAAAGGGGTTTTCTCCACTACATGCATTGTCCCGTAGCCCTTGGTGTGCACGTATATTGCACCCATGAATATAGATATTGATCAATGAAGACGAGATTATAACTCGATATACATTGGAGATATTTTGAGGTACGCATAATACTACATAGTCAAGCTAAGATACACTTTTTTACATTCTAGCTAGTTTAAGCATATGGTAGAGGTCACATTTTAGAAATAAACCAGAAGGAAGAGGGGTTTTTTCTACTAAATGCATTGTAGTGCACGAAACCCCTAGGTCCATAGTATCACAACAAAATGGTTCTACAAGGGCACCTATGCCATCCTATTGCCCTAGAGTCATATGCTCTCTTATTAGATTAGAGACACACTCATAGTGCCATAAGGTGCCAAAGTGAAAGATCAAGAGGAACATTTAGGCACTTAAGGGTCTCTACATGGCCACAATGGTAGCGCTATGAACCTACGACCATGAGATCTCTCATTAAAATAGAGAGAAACTAGGCATTGAACAATAAAGACAAGATTAAAATCGATGGTCCTAATCTCCATGCAACTCTAGACCAAGGTGTACGGGTATTGCACATGCCTAGAGAATGTGAGGTAGTTTACAATGTGCCAATGTAAAAAATATAAAGGGACATTTGTGCCACTACAGGCTACCTACATTGAAACCACGTACATAGATACTCTCATTACATTTGAGTGAACCCTGTGGACATAGGTCTATAGGGTGTTTTGTAAAACCTCTAAAGGGCACTCGGGCCAATCAAGGGAACCTACATGGGTACCATGGACATAGGAGCTCTGATTTGATTAGAGGAAGCCATGTGGACCTAGGGCCATGGGATGCTAATGTAGAAGCTCTAAAGGGCACTCATGCCATTCAACGATAACTACATGTGTACCATGGACATTGAAGCTCTCATTTGATTAGTGGACCCCCTATGGACCTAGGGAAATAGCATGCCAGTGTAAACACTCTATAGGGACATTTAGCCCCTCAAGCGCACCTACATGTGCACAATGGTTGCTTTATAGCCATAACACCATAGGAAATCTCATTAGACTAGAGGGCAACCTTTGGACCTAGGGCCATAGGGTGCCAATGTAGAAAGTCTAGAGGAGCATTTGAGCCATTCACAAGCACCTGCATGGGTAACTTGGCATCCCTATGACTCTAGGGGTATAGGATATCTCATTGGAATAGTGGGCACTCAAATTTAATCAGAGATCCCCTAGCCTTAGGGCCATAGGTATATTGGCACCCAATGGACCTAGATCTATTGAGTCCCCTCTATGTTACTAAGAAACTCTATGACCCTAGGTCCATAGTGTGACAACAAGAAGTTTCTACAAGGGCACCTATGCCATCCCTCTATGTTATTAAGGAACCCAATGTCCCTAGGTCCATAGTGTGCCAACAATCGGGTTGTACTATGCCTTGTCTCTATGTTATTGAGGAACCCTATGACCATAAGTCCAGAACAATCTTGTTTTACAAGGGCACCTATACCATCCTATGGCCCTAGGGTCATATGATCTCTTAGTAGATTAGAAGCACCCTCCTAGGGCCATAAGGTTCAAAATTAAAAGCTCTAGAGGAGCATTTATGCCACTTAAGGGTGCCTACATGGCCACAATGGTACCCTAGGACCATACAATCTCTCATTAAAATAAAGATCAAACTATGGTCCTAAAGCTTCTACTTTGGCACCTTATGGTCCTAGGGACACACGGGCTACCTCTAATGTTATGAGAGATATTATGACCCGGCGGCCATAGGGTGGCCTAAGTGACTTTAAAGACCCATTTTGATTGCACCATAGGTTTCTAGGGTTTAGGACTTGTAGGCACATCACAGAATGGGAGATATTATCTGGTACGCATAGTACTACATAGTCAAGCTAAGATGCAATTTTTTTTGACATTTTAGTTAGTTTAGGCTTACCGTAGAGGTCACATTTTAGAAATAAACCAAAAGGCAAAGGGGTTTTATCCACTACATTCATTGTCATGTAGCCCTTGGTATGCATGTATATTGCACCCATGAATATAGATATTGGTCAACAAAGACGAGATTATAACCCGATGTACATACGACATATTCCCAGGTACACATAATACTACATAGTGAAGTGAAAATACAATGTCTGAAATTCTAGTTACCTTAAGCTTATGGTAGAGGTCACATTTTAGAAATAAATGAGGAGTCAAAGGGGTTTTGTCCACTACAGGCATTGCAGTGGACAACATCCCTAGGTCTATAGTATCACAACAACATGGTTCTACAAGGGCACCTATGCCACTCTATGGTCCAAGGGACATGTGATCTTTTATTAGATTAGAGAAACCCTCATAGTGCCATAAGGTGCCAAAGTAAAAGATCAAGAGGAGCATTTATGGCACTGAAGGGCACCTACATGGCCACAATGGCAGCACTATGACCCTAGGACCATGAGATCTCTCATTAAAATAGAGAGCAACCTATGCTCCTTGATATTCTACTTTAGAGCTTCTACCTCTAATTAAATGAGAGATACGTGGGTGGCACGTATGTAGGACCCATGAATATAGGTATTTACCAATAAAGACAAGATTATAATCCAATGGTCCTAATGTTCATGCACTTCTAGTCAGAGGTGTTTGGGTATTGGGCACGGCTAGGGAATGTGAGGTAGTTTACATTGTGCCAATGTATAAGATCTAAAGGAACATTCGCACCACTATAGGGCACCTACATTGAAACCACGTACATAGATACTCTCAGTACATTTGAGTGAACCATGTGGCGCTAGGTCCATAGGTGCCAATGTAGAATCTCTAAAGGGAACTCATGCCATTCAAGGGAACATACATGGGTACCATGGACATAGGATCTCTCATTTGACAAGATGACACCATGTGGACCTAGGGCCACAGGATGCTAATGTAGAAGCTATAAAGTGCACTTAGGCTATTCAAGTATACCTACATGTGTACCATGGACATTGAAACTCTCATTTGATTAGAGGTCCCCTATGGACCTAGGGCAATAGCATGCCAGTTTTAACTCTCCATTTTGCCCTCAAGGGCACCTACATGTGCACAATGGTTTCTTTATAGCCATAACACCATAGGAACCCTCATTACAGCCTTTGAACCTAGGGCCATAGGGTGCGGCACCCTAGAGGAGCATTTGAGCCATTCACAAGCACCTGCATGGGTAACATGGCATCCCTATAACTCTAGGGATCCCTATAACTCTAGGGCAATAGGATCTCTCATTGGAATAGTGGGCAATAAATTTTAATTAGAGATCTTTTGGCCTTAGGGCCATAGGACCTAGGACTATTGAATCCCCTCTATGTTCCTTCAAATCCCTATGGTTGTAGGTCCATAGTGCGACAAAAAAAAGTTTCTACAAGGGCACCTATGCCATCCCTCTATGTTATTGAGGAACCGAATGTCCCTAGGTCCATAGTATGCCAACAATTAGATTCTACAAGGGCGTCTATGCCTCCTCTCTATGTTATTGAGGAACCCTATGACCCTAAGTCCATAGTGTGACAACAATCTTGTTCTACATGGGAACCTTTACCACCCTATGGCCCTAGGGTCATAGGATCTCTTATAAATTGGAAACACCCTCCTAGGGACATAAGGTTCCAAAGTAAAAGCTCTAGAGGAACATTTACGCCACTTATGGGTGCCTACATGGCCACAATGGTATCCCTACAACCCTAGGAACATAGGATATCTCATTAAAATAAAGATTAACCTATGGTCCTAAAGCTTCTACTTTGGCAGCTTATGGTCCTAGCGACACACAGGCTACCTGTAATGTTATGAGAGATGATATGACCCACAAGCCATACGGTGGCCTAGGTGCCTTTAAAAACCCATTTTGATTGCACCATAGGTTGCTAGGGTTTAGGACTTGTATGCACATTATAAATGGGACATATTACCAGGTACACATAGTACTATAGTCAAGCTAAGATGCAATTTTTGACATTTTAGTTAGTTTAGGCTTATCATAGAGGTCACATTTTAGAAATAAACCAGAAGGCAAAGGGGTTTCCTCCACTACATTCATTGTCATGTAGCCCTTGGTGTGCACGTATATTGCACCCATGAATATAGATATTGGTCAATAAAGACGAGATTATAACCCGGTGTACATACGACATATTCCCAGGTACGCATAATACTACATAGTCAAGCTAAGATACACTTTCTGACATTCTAGTAACTTTAAGCTTATGGTAAAGGTCACATTTTAGAAATAAACCAGAAGGAAAAAGGGTTTTGTCCACTACATGCATTGCAGTGGACAAAACCCCTAGCTCTATAGTATCACAACAACATGGTTCTACAAGGGCACCTATGCCACTCTATGGTCCAAGGGACATATGATCTCTTATTACATTAGAGACACCCTCATAGTGCCATAAGGTGCCAAAGTAAAAGATCAAGAGGAGCATTTATGCCACTTAAAGGCACCTACATGGCCACAATGGCAGCACTAAGACCCTAGGACCATGAGATCTCTCATTAAAATAGAGAGCAACCTATGCTCCCAAACATTCTACTTTAGAGTTCTACCTCTAATTTAATGAGAGATACAAGGGTGTGCACGTATGTAGGAACCATGAATATAGGCATTGACCAATAAAGACAATATTTTAATCCGATGGTCCTAATGTTCATGCACCTCTAGTCAGAGGTGTACGGGTATTGGGCACGGCTAGAGAATGTGAGGTAGTTTACATTGTGCCAATGTATAAGATCTAAAGGGACATTTGCACCACTACAGGGAACCTACATTGAAACCACGTACATAGATACTCTCATTACATTTGAGTGAACCATGTGGGCCTAGGCTCGTAGGGTGCCAATGTAGAAGCTCTAAAGGGCACTCATGCCATTCAAGGGAACCTACATGAGTACCAAGGACATAGGAGGTCTCATTTGATTAGAGGACGCCATGTGGACCTAGGGAGGTTATAACAATTGGAACAATGGCATGTTGATATTCCTCTTCTTGGAACTAGTGGCCCTCAGATATTGGAAGCTTATTTCTACCACCATATTGGATCCTTGTTGGGAATAGTAGCACCATGATTCCAATGGATATAAATCTCCTATTTCTACCTCCCTACATGTAGGGCCACGAGACTTACACTAAAAGAGTAAGGTTGTTTCCACTTGAACAAATCTCATGAATAAGGAGAGTCTGGGAGCTTGAGCTTCTATTCAATTTTTCTTCTTCTTCTCCTCCTCTCTCTTGCTCTATGTCAAGCTATTGTGGGTAAACATACTATGCATTTAAAGTTACTCTAGAGAAAACGCAGGAAACTTGAAAATAATTCTATTACTGCAATGAGGCTATTCTTTTGAGAAAATCCACATCATGGTATATATTAAAGTTTGGATCACACCATCATAGGTAGCCTTCTATCGGGGGGGAGTGGGAGTTAGTGGTGTTGCCAAAAGTGATGGCGACAAACGTGTCAAGGGAGGTGGTAATGGTGGGGGATTACAAAGAATGCTTTGATAGAAGAGTATGCAAGGTTAATAAAGCTATGACTCACAATTTTCTTATGACAAATTTGTCCACATGCTAGTTCTCTTTCACCTACCCATATCAATAGAAACTTAGGTTTAGTGTAATTCTACCTACAAATTTTGAGATTTATCTTCCAAATTCAAAGTAGATGGTGAATAAACCTACAAATTTTAGATAAATTTAGTGTAAAAACCTTCTCTTAAATTTTCCATGTTTATATGAGCACAACTCAAAGTTCCTAGACTGCTCGGGGTTCCTAGTTTGTTGAGTTGTTCGTCATGCCTCAACCCAGATTACTCACCCAACGTGTAATGCCCCTATGCTAAATACACTTCTTAGAGACATGGTGTATGATTGTCGTTGTACTCCTTTGAAATTCTTTTCCTAATGCGTCTTAGCCCTCCATTTTTGTTTGTACTCTATCTACTGTTTGGGAGTTGTACGTCCATCAATGCCTCATAGCAATTCAAATGGATGGTAGTATAGCATTGCATCTATCCTTTTGCAGAATGATGTGGCCCAAGCATCGATCCTTAGAACCCCATAAGGTGACCCCCTCCAAGGGGTAACTTCCAAGACGTTGGTTGTTCTAAAACAAACAACATTGTGCCACGTTGAGACTGTGTTAGCTAGGTAAGGTAAATCTCAGGGTCCCTAATCACTGACAAATTTGGTTTTGAAGGAATAGGAAACTCACAATAGATGAGTCAAGAAGGTATAAACAAAACCCTTCAAAAAATCTCTTTGAAAGAGATGTGAACTCTTTCACATACGGGCAGGGACCAGTGCTAAAAAAAAACTTTGTTCTGAAAACTTGGCAAACCTACCTATGAGAATTTTAGTGGTAAACTGACTAAATTTGAAGGTTTTTACACCAAGTGACGCTAAATTTCTCTACATTTTGTTGGTTTTCTCACTTTCAAATTTAAAATTTAGAGGTAAATCTCAAAATTTGCAGGTGTGATTACACTAAACCTAGGTTTTTTTTTAACCCCTCCCCCTCTCTTTCTCTCTCCTCGTTCTCTCTCAATCTCTTTATAAAAAAAAAATCTCAAAAAGAGCTCGCACCAGCGTGGAATCTTTTTTAAAAGAGATTGAGAGAGATGGAGGAGGGAGAGAGAGAGAGAGAGAGAGAGAGAGAGAGAGAGAGAGAGAGAGAGAGAGAGAGAGAGAGAGAGAGAGAGAGAGAGAGAGAGAGAGAGAGAGAGAGAGAGAGAGAGAGAGGGAGGAGGAGGAGGAGGAGGAGGAGGAGGAGGAGGAGGGGATCATATATGGGCAAGGGAAGGCTAGAAGGGAAGAGGCTGAGGAGGCGAATATCGTGCATGTTGTAGGATCAACATATCTGTGCCGATGTGTGTCATGCGACCTTGTACTGTGTCACAAGTAGAGCTTCTCCATGTTGATGCATGCAACCCAACCTAATCTCTTGTCACAACATTGTTTTGTGACTTGAGTAGGTTTTTCCCAACCCAATTAAGCATCTAGTGTGAAGAATCCTAATGATTGTTGGACTAAGCGAGGTAGGGTAGGGAGAGCACGCGCTCCTGCGAGGCAAGAGTTCAGAACTTCTGTTGGGGACGGGTAGAGGCAGCAAAAGGAGACCTCTGGATAGGCACTACTGCTAAACCTCCTCGTCGGCTATATCTTTAAGGTCTCTTGGGATAGTTGTTAAAACTCTCTTATTCTTCTTATTTTCCCCTTTGGAAACAACATAAAAGACATTGTAACAGTCTCGGCAACAATGACCAATAGTCAAAGAAGAGATGTGGAAAAATTGCAAAATGCAAACCCTTTTAGGCTTGCAATAGTCATGCTTTCAAGAGTAAAGCAAAACATATTTCTCATTACACAATCTCAAAGGTCCAAGGTTTCTATTTAAGTGCTATCGAGTCACACCTCTTAGCTAAATCTTGCTATGCTGCTCACTTCTTCGTCGACTTCTTGGTGGCCTTAGGGAAGCTGCAGGGATGGCTCGTGCTACTTCAGTACTCAATCCCTGTGCCAAGCGCTCTTCCCTCCTGGCACTTTTTGCTCCCTGATAGCTTTTCCCTTAGCTCTACGGGCTTCAAACTGATCAGACAGTGTCTTCTCACGAGCCTTCTCAGCTTCAGACTTTTGAATACTCTCCATGAGCATGCGCTTATTTTTGAACACGTTACCCTTGACCTTCATATACATATCATGGTGCATATGCTTGTCAATCTTCTTAGCCTCCCGGTACTTTCTCAGCAACAACCGGCGAATCACTTGCATTTGTCTCAACCAAAGAACTTTAGAGGGTAGCTTGGCCTCCCTAGTTATACCCCGCCCCTTACCATATCCTGAATGACGGTCTTTCCTTTTAGCCTCCAAAGCACGCTTTGCTCTTGCCTGCGAGTGTATCTTATTCGGTTTCCGAATCACAAAGACATCCTTGACCAACTTTTTGATATTTTGTCTTGAATTGACCATAGAGATTTCATTGACCTCATTGGGATCGAGCCAGACATTGATACCCACCTCCACACGACAAAACCACCAGGAAGCGTAGCACCCTTAGCAACTCCATGTGAGCATCCGACCAACCTGGGCCTCCTTTCCCCTTGCACCTCACATGGAGTAGGCCTCTGAGCAGAGCACTCCCTCGTAGCTCTTGCTTATGTCACCAACAAGCTAAATGCAATTTGATAACAAGGCTGACAATGAAGGTCTAAAATGTCCTCCCTATACACGTGGGACTCAAGGCTAATAAATAGCAAATCTACACAAAATAAATAGAAAAGGCACATAAAGTATTTTAATTAGCGAGAATGCGGTGAATAAAGCGGTTTGTGTGCGGAGGGTGCAACCAGTCTTGATATGCCTACAGTAGTCCCCACCCGCACAACTTCGACCCACTTTATCAACCGGCATGCGATGCTCCCGTCGGCAACGTTTGACTTGAGTCGAAGTCAACCACCAAGTGTGGTGACGTTTCTGCTTGTGTGCTAGTTTCTGTGTGCTAGCAGATGGGTCTATCGCTCTACTAGGGAGTCGCCATCTGCCACCAGCTAGACATGAGAGTTACAATGAGGTTCTATCTCTATATATACAAACTTCGCATGCGATGATCCCGTTGGCAGAGTTTGAGGGACACCATGGCCGCCCACTCTCACGAAACCCTAATGGGACGAATGGTCTTCTTCTTCTTCTCCTCCCTCTCTCTCTTTGTCTCTCTCTCTCTCTCTCAGTCAAAAAGAAACTCTCTGAAAGATCGCGCGCCGGCGCGCGCTCTTTTAGAAAGTTTTTTTTTACACACACACACACACACACACACACACACACACACACACACACAGAGAGAGAGAGAGAGAGAGAGAGAGAGAGAGAGAGAGAGAGAGAGAGAGAGAGAGGTCCAAAGTAGTACTGAGAAATCGCCATGATGCTATCAAGCTCTTGGTGATGCATACAGCAGAGGGCGAAGAAAGAGCAATGAAGCAATGATAACCATGGATGGCACATGTGCATTCTACAGATGGAGGCAGGCGACGGCAACTGGGTGTGATTATGCAGAGACGGGGGGGTTCTATCAAGGCTGGGGGTGTCGCAATATTGTCATTGCATTAAAGGATCAGTAGGGTGAGCGATGCCGGGGGTGTTGATTGTGACAGCTAAACTTTTACTTTCTTCCCTCTCTATGAAGTAGCGAATCAAAATCAAACGCATTGTGTGCACGCTAAGAAAAACTATCCTCGCTTCACTCGGTGTTCACTCCTGCAGTTTTCATGTGTCCCGCCATGCCTCTCGCTCAACTGTCTCTCACGAGCTGCAGTCCTTTTCACGCGACGCATTTCAACTGCAGACATTCAAAGCTTACAATCCTCAAGTAATTAAGGCTATGGATTTAGTGCAGCTAGCTTCTTGCGCTTTTAGCAGAGTGTGTGAGGGGATTAGTGGTAGACAAATCAATGTCGATGGAAAGGCATTGGGGAATATTTCCACTAGTGCAAGTCATGGTTTGATGAGCCTTTGGCTTCAGTCACACTCCTCATCCAGCTATATTGATAATCTATTTGAAAATTTGATGGGACAAACATTTGGGAATGATCTGCAGACAAACAGAAATATCTGTCATGACCGATTCAACATAGAATACGGTGTTCTCAAGAGTTGGTTAATGTGAAGTAGCTCCACGGAGATGTAGCAGCATTGTAGTGGAAGTCAAGTAGTAAATCATGCAGGTGCAATTAGGAATTGAGAGCTAATTGGCCATCCAATATTGGGAAGAAGCAGGAGGCATGAGCAACAGCTTACACTACTATGATATGATTCCTGCAGCCACCAATATCTCAACTGACTACAAGTAGTAGTACTAGCACCAGCGTGCAACTTTCTAAGAGCATAATAATTCATTGCTTATTAGATATGATGCTACTCACTGCACTGTAAAATTGCAAAAAACTCTCTTCTAAAAGATCTTCTCGCGGTCAATCGGCCACAGAGCGTATGATAAGGCCTATGATAGAATTGAATGGGAGTTCATACTTCAAAGTCTATATGATATGTGTTTGGACAGATTCTTTTTCACTCTTACAGCTAATGGTACTCTTACAAATGTTATTCCATTGCATAAATCCATAAGACAAGGGTGCCCACTTTCTCTTTTGCTCTATGCTATATCGTCTGATGCCTTGGATTGGCTTGTTAAATATGTTATGCAGTAAGGCAAACTCACTGCCATAGACATACCTGGCTCTTTGAAGCAAATGTGCCTCCAAAAGTTTTTTGATCATATCAATGCAATTGTGAGGAATGTTGTACATACAATGGAGAATTTTAGGGCTTGTCTCACTGTCTTGCAAGTGGATCGATTATTAACCATGCTAAAAGTATGGTTTGATGGAACTCTCTTCTAAAAGATCTTCTCACAAAAAATCGGCCACAGAGCGTATGATAAGGCCTATGATATAATTGAATGGGAGTTCATACTTCAAAGTCTATATGATATGGGTTTGGACAGATTCTTTTTCACATTCTTTTTGGGAATGCATCAGCTAGAATTTCAGTTAATGGTACTCTTGGAGATGTTATTCCATGGCATACATCCATAAGACAAGGGTGCCCACTTTTTCCTTTGCTCTATGCTATCAAAGATGTTATGCAGTAGGCAAACTCACCACCATATACGTACCTGGCTCTATGAAGCAAATGTGCCTCCAAAAGTTTGTTGATCATACCAATGCAATTGTGAGGAATGATGTACATGCAATGGAGAATTTAAGGGCTTGCCTCACTATCTTGCAAGTGGCTCGATTATTAACCATGCTAAAAGTCTGGTTTAATGGGGCTGTCTGTTTTGTCTAAGCCATCTTTGACCAGAAGACTTAAACTGTTGCATTGGGGGAAAAACCATGCCCATGCTGCGTGCTAACTGGTGTTTTAGGTGGAGCAATTATGTGATAGTTTATAGTTTAGCTTCTTTTTTATGTGCCATATTCGTATGACAGACTAGTCAATCAGCATTGATGGAGTCATGCTGTAAATATCCACTTTCTAGCAAGAAACTTTGAATGATTGGAAGATCTAGACCAATTAAAATTGTGAGTGGAGGTCTAAATACTGAAATAGTTAATAGGAGTTTTGGTTGTGACTTGAAAAGTAATGGTGTTCCAAGGATCTTATATCCTCTTGACTAAGAGAGAGAGAGAGAGAGAGAGAGAGAGAGAGAGAGAGAGAGGATCCTGTGAGGAAGTGCTCACCAAAACCTTTTGTAGGAACCAATGGAAAAAAGAACATCGAATATCTTAACCAAAAAAAAGGATTTTTATCGAGGTTTACACTAAAATCCTCCAAATTTAGCCAGATTCCTTCAATGCCACCCTCAAAACTAGCGTGGAATTTTTGATTTTAGCCCTTTAAAATATACTTAAGGCCTGGTTTTTAATGAAGTTTTTTCCAATGATAGTGATATTGGAGAGAGAGAGAGAGAGAGAGAGAGAGAGAGAGAGAGAGAGAGAGAGAGAGAGAGAGAGAGAGAGAGATCTAAGCATTGTTCTTTCTGATGGATACAACCTTATCTTGAGCAGACACAAGCTCAAAACAAACTGAATTTGTTGCAAAAAAATTAGTATACAAAGTCACTGCACCGACCTTCCCTCTTGTTGAAACTATCGTTCCAGATTTGAAGAAGGCTCTAGTACCACCTTTTAGGGTATGGCATGGCTTTTATCTTCTTAGATTGGAGCCGAATTCGCCTTTTATAATTGGTGGCGGTACGAATATTCCACATGACCAAAGATGTAAAGCATATTTTGATGATGATGTGCCCATTGTGTGGTGGATGCTATGGCCTTCCTCACATCTGCCATATTTTTTCAAACAATGATTCAAAATGGAAAGGAGCATCATCTTCAATCTTTGTGAAAGAAGTTGTTCAATTAAAGCCTTGAAGTTTTCACATTGTATGGTAAAAAGATCCTCAATATTTTATTTGTTTCCAACTAAATTTTTTCAATTATGATGATGTCTTTCTAGAAAATTTAAGGCATAGAACTCTATTAATTTTGATTGTTGTTTTTGTAAATTGATTAAAAAGGGCTTATATTGGCCATTTAAAGAAAAACATGATTTTATTTTAACAAAAGAAGTCTTTCATAATTAATGGTGTTTGTTGGACATGTGTCGTGTAAAAAGGGTGCCCTTGTATGAAGATTATAACCTTGTAGTATGGGTAGGGCAAGATGACATGGAAGGGACGATTGGTGTATAAATGAACTAATGAGGTGTTATAAATTTCTATCAAATTGATGTGGCTAAGAGGAGGAAGGATGCACATGCTCTCAAGTATAAATGACAATCAAGAACCAAAGTACTAGACAAGGGAGCACTTACCTTACAAAAAGAAACATAGGGTGACTTAAGCATTAAGTAAAGGTCTAGAGCTCTTACTAGTCTATCAATCTTACTTCATGCTCAAACATGTGAAGCCCAAGCGAGAAAAATCCAAGCCAAAGAAGAGTAGAAGCAGAGGATATTACAGTTAGATAAATAGAGATTGAGCGAAAAGATAATATTTTCAAATATTGTGTTACTTTTTTCAAATTAAACTTTGATCTTTTGGAATTTAAGAGATAGTCTATCCATTGAAAACTCTTTTTGTTGTAGTGCATCAATATATAACAAACAATAAATATTTTGTTGATGATAAAATTTACTATATTGCGTACAAACACTTGCTCGGGTTTGTTTTTGCTCGAAAAAACTCTCTCGGTGCGTGGTAAGACTCATTCACAAGCACCTGCATGGGTAACATGGCATCCCTATGACTCTAGGTCTATAGGATCTCTCAATGGAATAGTGGGCAATGAAATTAAATTAGACATCTTATCGCCTTAGGGCCATAGGTATATTGGCACTCAATGGAACTAGGGCTATTGAGTCCCCTCTATGTTACTACGGAACCCTATGGCACTGGGTCCATAGTGTGATAACAACAAGTCTCTACAAGGACACCTATGCCATACCTCTATGTTATTGAGGAACCCAAGGCTACATCATCCGCATACAACAAAAGCATGATTACCGCATTGCAAATAGTGACCTCTTCAATGCCTTCTTCTTGCATAAAGTCAAGTACCATTTGTTCCAATTGATCGATGCATAGACCAAAGAGAGTTGGTGACAATGGACATCCTTGTTTAACCCCAATAGTGCTTACAAAAATTTCTGAAATTTCTCTTACCATGCGCAATTGACAAATCACCTTCTCATAGATTCGATAAACCGCAAGCATAAACTCACTTGGCACTTGGAGTTCTTCCATCCTTCTCCACAAATTGTTACGTGGAATCATATCAAAGGCTTTCTTAAAGTCCACAAAACAACAATACAATCGCTTGCCTTTCAACCGACTTTCCTCCATGAGAACACGAAGAGTGACAAGATGATCAATGGTGCTATGGCATCGACGAAAACCCGCTTGTCCCTTTGTACGCTTGTCATTCTCTTCAGCCCAATCACTCAATTTCATCTCCATTATGCACCCAAAAAACTTTGCCATAAGAGACCCAACCATTATAGTCCGGTAGTTGCTTACATTCTTTACATCCCCTCCTTTATACAAAGGCTTAACCCAATTAGTACTCCAATCATAAGGCATACCATGTTGAAGTGCAAGGTTGAACATATCACACATCCACTCATGGGTAAAATCTCCAGTCCATTTTATCATCCCCGGCTTGATACCTTGAAGATCTCCCGCTTTGCGAGTGGCCAACTTTTCAAGCCCACCGCATACATCCTCAATAGTAAAAAAAGAGGGCATACATGGGAGTGAACCATAAAATGGCATTTTTTCAGCATTTGCTTGCTCATATAATTGCCTACAATGTGTGTACATATCCACTAGACTCAAGTTACCAAAATTATCAACCCGCTTGCCCCTCAAGTTTCTCCAAAATCTTCCACATGCATGTGCCTTTTCTTGGACTTGAAATTCTTCTTGCTTTACTTCCCATCTTCTTCTCTTCTTTTGAATCAATGCCTTGTATGTATGCAAATGACTTTGATAGTTTTCTTTGTCCATAGTTGCATCAAGCTTTATCAAGGACTTTTGAGCATCTTGACATTCTTTATCAAACCACCTTTTGCGTGATCTATCTTTGTTGATACCATGGAGATGCTTTATGGCAAAGCATTCTTCCGCACAAGAACAAATAGCTTTCTTGAAAGATTCCCATTTAGTTTCCAATGGTGCATCACATTGAAGCTTTGTCATCCATAGTTTTTGCTCAACCATTTCAATGTACATTGGTGCCCGTTTGAAATCCATACATAGTGATAACTTCTCTTTCCTTTGGCTGAGATTATCATGCTTAGTTGCTTCTCCACATGAAAGGTCAATACATAAGGTGCGATGGTCGGATTCCGGGGTCCATTGACCAAACATAAAACTCTTTATGCGATACATGATGGCTTCAGAGAGTAGCATATAGTCAATCACACTATCCCCATTATGTCTCCTACATGTAAATCCATTGGTTCCACTCCACAAAGATACACCATTGGCAATGAGCATACCCGTGCTATTACACATGTGTAAAAGTAACTTTCCATAGTGATCCGGCTCTTTCTCATCCATTGAAGTATGATCATACAAGTGAACTTCCTCCAACTCCCTTGAAATGTATGGCATATCAAATTGTTGAGTATCATGTTGCAATGTTTTTGTGCGAGCATTCATATCCCCAAATACAATAACATCACCTTCACCTTTGAAATAAGCAATGTCCTCTTCCAAATCAGAAAATGGTTGATCTCTATCCATGCAAGCATAAAAGGGAGAATCATGATGAGGAATGTAGCAACCGGATACAAAAATGGGTGCTCTTTTTGGTGTCATAATTTTCATCCATACATAACGTTTGTACTTGTCATCTTTCACAATTCATACAAAATCTTCCAATCCTTTCTTAACCATACATGCTACCCCTCCTTGTCCTCTTCGTTGCTTGAGATTCTTTGACCACATCAATGAATGTACATTGTAATCCTCCAAGCCGTTAATCCTTTGCGTATCATGCTCCCAAGTTTCAACAAGAAGTACAACATCGGCTTTGCTTGTTAGTTCATCAATGCCAACCCCCGCATTCCATGGGTATCCATTACAATTCTAAAAGCATATTTTCTTTTGTAACTCGGTCTCATAGGTCACGCATCCCTATTTTCTTGAGAGACTTGCCTCCTCCTTGGGCACATTTTCTTCATGAGAGATCTCCTTCTTTTTATTATTCTTTTCCTCATATGCCTTGCGACGCATATTTTGTTGCTTAATAGTGCGATCTTCACATACAAAACATTTTGTATCCCTTAAATAGATCCAACTATTATCAAGGATAATCTTTCGCTTGGTCTCATCCGGCATGGTGCATACAATTGGCCGTTCTCCCGAGGGAGGAGCTCCTTGCTTCCCCACTATATGTGCTCCATAGACCATAACTCTGGACATGCCAAAGTGGGTTTTGAAGAAATCTTCAATAACAATGGCAAGAGAAGGAGGTGTCTCTAACTTCTCTTTGGGAATTCCACGAATAAAAATGTTCTTGGAACGTCGCTCCCATTCCTTCAACTCCTCCACATCCACATTCTCAACATTCTTTGTTTGAACCATAGCTTGCATGAGTGAGGAATTAGAAACCACATTGCTACCACATACATCAGCCCAAGACTTGTTTGTGCATACATTTTTCATGTCACATACATCCCGGCTCATAGTGTCAAATTTCTCCCCTTTCAATACATGGTCATGCTCTACTTTGCTCATCCGCTCCTTCAAAGCATTTAAGTCCACAAGAGAGCATTTACATTCCTTGACTTCCTCTTCAAGTTGCATCAAACGTGTTGTTTGCATCTCAAGTGTCCTCTTGAGATTCTCATTCTCAACCACAAGTACCCTTAGTGTGCCATTCTCCATTGCAAGTGCTCGTAAGTCTTCGCCTTGTTTGTTTACGGTCTCTTGCAATGATACCAAGTACGCCATGATCATGGTTTCCGATGTCGTTGGTTGGGTGGTTGTGTTGCTATCTCCACACTTAGGAGATTTTGGATCATTTTCCACAATGGTTGTGGACTTTGTTGAAGAAGAAGAACCCTTGCGAGTGCCGGAAGACATTGTATGTAAAATAGGAGATGAGAATCAATTTTGTTGAACCTGTTCACTTCGGAAATGCTACTACAGAAATGCCTTCCATAACTCTGAAAATTTTTGTCTTTACATCAATGCGTACAAGACTTCGTGCTCTTCGATTGAGGCTATAGATCACCCAAATCGGAGTTCGGATGAAGAAATTATGATCAAAAGAGTGGACTGCTGTCTACTAGGTCAAAAAACGGCTGCGTTTTTTGAGAGAGAGAGAGAGAGAGAGAGAGAGAGAGAGAGAGAGAGAGAGAGAGAGAGAGGAAAGAGAGAGACATAAAGAGAGAGGGGAAAGACAGAGAGAGAAAAGAGAGAGGGAGGAATGAGGTAGAAGAGAGGGATGAGCAAGGAGGAGGAGATGGAGGAAGAAGGTGGAGGGGAGGGAGGATGTTGGAGGAGGAGGCTGAGGAGGAGAAGCACGTGGAGGGGAGGATGCACATGGGAGGCAAAAGGACGAAGGAGGAGGAAGGAGAGCTAGGGAGGGCGGCCAAAAAAATCTCGCTTCAAAGCTCGCTCCATTGAGCTCGCTCAAAGACCTAACTCACTAAATTAGAATCAATTAGCTCATAGATTAGGATTCAATTAGTGAAATTAATCCATCATTAATCACTAGTAAGGGAGAAACCCTCTCACCTATGCATAAGGTAAATCTGCAAACCTCTACTTGCATTAGGAAGTGATTAAGCATGCCGAATTCATCTCTAGTAAATAGATTGAGAAGAAACATGTAATTCTTAACTATCTAGGCCAAATAATTAACCTTAGAGCCAATTCCCATAGAACAAGTAAGGTGCTATCAGAAATCTCTTGTCTTGAAGTAATCAAACCTCTAGTAAAAAGGGATTTGCTTATTGAAATTAATCTGTCATTTTGGTCGTATGTTACTCTCAAATGCTAGCTCTCTTTTTCCAAGTTGTCAATTAAGTAGTGAGTATAAAATGGCCCCGGTAAAGAGAACTCGTTTCGGTGCTTCCCATAACCGCGAGGCGGGGACAAGCAACTCGAATGGGAAAGGGAAAGCTCCCATGGACGACCAAGTACCGGCCAACTTACGGATCAATGACGAGAAAATTGAGGAGGTAGGTCACATTTTAATTCAAGTTTGTTTAATTTAACATTGCATACGATAAGTTAGGAAAGAACATATCCCTAAACATGTTGGAGAAGTCCAACGCAAACCTCGGCATTTGAATTGAAATGTATATTAAATTCTAAGTAGGAAAGAATGGTTGTTGGATATACTGTTTGAGATAGGAAAGAATGTCTGCTAAGGAAAATTTAGCTTGGCCTGTTCATTTCTATTTCCAATGTTGAAACTAGTCCTGATCCCCCTACTCATCACGGGGGGCGGCTCGCGATGATTTCGTAGTAGCTAGAGTTACTAGCTTAGGGCCTCTACCCACAACTTGTGTTCTTTGCTGTGGGAACCCACGTCTTGCGTTCTATGCGGTGGGAATGTTCATGGTGTGTGTTTTATGCAGTGGACATACCTAGTTAAATGGGTAGCTAGGCGACAACGGGAGGAGTAAACTCTCGCTAGAGGGGTGATGTTGTACCTCTAGAACATTGGAATTTTAATGAATAAGTTTTGAGTAAATTTTTTACTAGAGTTACTTTCTTGTTGTCTCTTTGCAATACGGGTTGAAGGACTATCTTAATGAATCTTGTGAATCGAAACCTAATCAAGGAACTTATATGTTGAACAACCATTGTGGTAGTAATTAGGACACACAAATAAGTGTGAGTGTGGGGGTGGAAAGTGGGGGCTTGGATCGGGTTGCTAATGTCTATGAGAAGGGTGGTCCCGATTGGTTGGGAACTCTCTGTCCCCATAGTGTTATAAATCAACACTAGTATTACTCATTGCTCCAAGAGTGGCGAAGTCTCAAGCGTACGTGCCTCTGAAAGCTATGGAAAAAGGCACTCGAGACTTCTCTCCTCTTGGAAGGTGGGTCTTAGGATCGGTAGATAAGTTAATCACGCTTCCCTTGCGGGGTGGATCTAGATCTCGATGCTAGTAGGCTCGAACTCGATTCACTTTGTGATGAGAGATCGTCCGCTAGATGAACCATAAACCACTTTGTTTGCTTTCGATGTAGATCTAGTGGCCACCAGGTTTACCATCAGATCCGTCATTTGAGACGACGGGGTGGGGACCTCACAGCATCTTTCAATTTGTCTATCTCTTCCTTCATTTTCTTGGCAAAAGTCTCATTGTATGTGTAAGGAAGTTGTCTGCGTGGTCTGGCATCACTTTTAAAGCGTATTATGTGCTGACAAATCTCAGGCTCTATCCCTTTTAGATCTTTGTATGACCATGCAAAGACATCTTTGTATTGTCTGAGCATATCGACTAGAAGTCGCTCTTATTCGTTAGTGAGGTCCATTGTGTTGTATGCCGATTTAGGCTCCTTGCCATGTTTTGCTAAGTTAATCTTGAATAGTATACTTCTTATAGTGGGAAGGTGCATCAAATTTATCATCGTTTGATTCCTCGTCAATTTCCATTTTTGTTGTCCAAACTTCCTTCAAAGCTCGTTTTAGTTCATTGTATTTGTTTTTGTGCTCCATTTTGGACAACTTCCTCGATTTCTCGGTATTGCTCTCCTTTTTTGGCTTTTGTGTGTTCTTCTTTTTTGTTTTTGTTGTGGTTGAGTCACGTTTCATGTACCTCTTTGATATCCTATCTTTGAGGCAATCAGTTGCTTCTACTAATCTTAAGTACAACGTTTTGTTGGTTAACAATGGTACTGAGTCTTCTCTTGTCTTGTTTTGTTTGTTTATGCATTTATCCCGATATCTACACTGTCTTTAAGGACTTTGGTTCAAAAAATCATAGTAGATCACCCGTCAATCCTTTTGTTTGATGTTCTAACTTGAGCTACTAGAAAGCTCGTTGTTTGCATTGTCCTCTAACAACTTATCCGTCGAGTCGTGGAAAGCTTCTTCGTCCGTTTGTTCAAGGTCTCTTACTAAGATTTCATCCACTATGCGTAGGCAATCAGCAACCCCCTCCTTATCAGGGACTTCCAATTCTAATTTTGGATCTAGGCTGACACCCTATATCTGGAATGGAATGATATCATATCCTTTCTCATTGCAGAATTTGGTGAGGGTCACCGCGTTTACACAAACATCAAGAGTGGCTAGTATTTGTTGACATCCCAAAGGTTTGAACATATGCCTCGTCTTGTGTAGTCCTATCAAGAATGCAATCTTCCTTTTTTAAACTACCACCTTCCGAAGCTTCTCGTGTCCAATGGTGAGATTTGTTCTACAGCCAAGCCGGTATTCCTCCTTCTTGGTCAGTTGGGGAGTTTAGTTCTTCTCCTAGGGTTCATTCTACATCTCTATAACTATGATTGGTGACACTAATTTTCATAGTGACATCCTTGCTCCTTAGATAGATATAGTCATATCCCCAATCTTGTACCATTTTGAGCTGACGCATGAATGGTTTTCTCAATATGATATCGAAATTTTTGCTCTCATCAAAATTCATAATCACGAGTGTGTGTTCATATGATATTCCGCAAGAGGTTACCGCCATCTACTCCAGGATGCCAATTGGTCTCTCCAGATACCCATCTACTAATTGAAGTTTCATTCTAGTCTTTTGGAGAGCTGGTATCTCCCATTTTTCCCACATTGCTTTGGTGGCTATGGCTATTCCGGCCCCACTATCCAATATTGCTACAGACTTAACCACTTTGTACTCCACCGGCAAGGTAGTATTTCCTTCTTCACCTTCACAATAATCTCCTACCTTGTTCACTAGTACTGGCTCAGGGTTAGCTTGTTTCGAGGGTTGTGTCTCTAGTATTTTTGGAGAAGCATTGGGTAGCCGAATTACTAGCCCTATTTTTTTGCAATTTTTTCCCGCCTCCTCCCAAAGATGCGGTTTTATCTGCGGTAACTCTGATAGAGTTAGCGTACAACGGATAGGGAATGACACCAGCTCATGAAGAGTTTTGGTATCCATCATCTTAGGATTGGCCTTCCACTGAGATGGTACTTTCTTCACCTATTGCTACCAATAAATGAAGGTAAAGTCTTCAATGACTACGGTTTGCTGTCTTCCAATATTGTTGTACCTGCATCACCATATAGTGATCGGATATCATTTGGGTAGAGCTCATGTTCTAGGTGGATCTCCATGACAGGGGCTAATAGAAGTGTAGCACTTACGTTTTTTCTAGTCTTGATCTGCTCCCATATCTCCTGAGGCCATTATTCGTCCACTTCCAAAATTGGTAGTGGTGCTTGCAAATACATTCCATCTGTCGTATTGGTTGCCACCCTCATATCCAATGGTGTTTCAATTACCTAATTTGTTTGGTCTTCCTTTCCAATTCCTTGCTCCTTTAACTCTTCAATTTTTTCACAGATTAATACCTCAATTTTTGGAGCAGTCGGACATGGTGGTTTCATAAGTGCTTGAGCGGCTTGGATGAGCTCTTTGCACATCTTTAACCTCCCTTTTTCATAGCCCAAATGAGGGTACATTAGACACTTATCCTCTTGGGTTTGGCTAAGCCTTAGCCTCACATCATTAGCCTTATAAATTGCATCCAAGGGTTCAAAAACCTTGTCCACCAAGACAGATCCTCCCGATGGTATAACTGACGGTTTTTCTACCTCGTTCTTTTCCTTAAGGTCTCTTTCCCTTCTCAATTGTTCCTCTATTTGTAGTAATTTAGTTTCCAAAGCCCTTGTCCTGTTTTACCTTCTAGGATTTCCTAGGGGTTTGGAAAGACGAATTTTCTATGTCTGTTTGACCGGCTGGGCTATTCCTTGCAGCCTTATGTGCTTGGGCTCTAGTTACCACGTTTATCGGAATGGTTGGTTGTGTTTCTGATCCACTTGAGCTTGACACAATCCCAATCTTGTTCATGCTTGCTTTCCCTTTGTTGTCAGGGTTTTTTTGGACAAAGTGGAATGAGATGGTCAATTGTACATCCTTCACAAAACCCAAAATTTTAATCCGTTCTTCTTTGTTTGGACAAATCCTTGCCCAATGATCACTACCGCATTCATAGCATGGTCCTACAGGTGGTGGAGAAGCTTGCGGAGCCCCCATTAGTTATCATGCTCTAGGAGGATACCCCCTAGGTTTGTAGTTCTAGTTTGCCATGAACATAAGCATATTTTCATCGACCAAGCAATGGTTTTTCGTTGGTTGTATTATGTATGCTGGTTCAGATATCTCTTCAGGAATTATCCATGGAATTTGTCCCTTTGGATCATATGCATTCTCGTCAAACCCCCTCTCATAGGTATTGTCTAAATCCTCTCGATATGTAACTACATGGACCATACCCTGATCAGAAGGTGTTTCTATGGGTTGAGAAATCCTTACCATGGCCCTATTTTCTTGGGGTAAAGGAGGTTGATGCCCCAACACAGGTTGAGATTTTTCCTGCCCTTGGACTGCATTATTTGGCCCTATTTGGTATCTTGGGGGGTGTGAAAATTTTTGCTACATGTGGTCCGTATTGTCTCTCTCTAACATAGTTCCGATTATAGAAACATTCGTGGATCTCATGGTTTGTCCATTTTTGTTCAGTAGCACACCACTTGAGTACTCGCGATATGTTTACTCCTGGCCTTTGTTGAATGTTGCACCATTTTGGTTGGATGATCTCCTCCACAAGTGTCATATTTTTGGGTTGGCGGTTGTCGTGTGTTTGGGTTTTTCCTATTTCATTGGTTTATCCTTCTGATTACTTCTTATAGTGGGAAGGTGCATCAAATTTATCATCGTTTGATTCCTCGTCAATTTCCATTTTTGTTGTCCAAAATTCCTTCAAAGCTCGTTTCAATTCATTGTATTTGTTTTTGTGCTCCATTTTGGACAACTTCCTCGATTTCTCGATATTGCTCTCCTTTTTTGGCTTTTGTGTGTTCTTCGTTTTTGTTTTTGTTGTGGTTGAGTTAGGTTTCATGTACGTCTTTGATATCCTGTCTTTGAGGCAATCAATTGCTTCTACTAATCTTAAGTACTACATTTTGTTGGTTAACTCACCACTTAAGGATCGGTTTCCTCGGCAGCGGGGCCAATGTTAGCGGGTCACCGTGACGGGCGTCTGCAACATAGCTTTTTTGTAGTAACATAATGTCAATATGCAAGGAAGCGACTCGGGATGGGGCATGGAGACTTAATGAGAGTGTCAATCTCCCAAAGTGAAGTCAGAGAGCTACTCATACTACAACAAAAACAAATCAACCACTTCCTAGTCAGAGAATTAGAATGCATCCAATCTCACCGCTCTAGATCATCACACCTTTTCAGCATCCAAACGAATTTGGAATGCAACGAAACTTAAGTAGAAGTAGTACAACATCTAGGGACACAAACCTACCAAGTTTTTCAACCATATGGGAAGGTACATAAATCACAATCCATCACAAAAAAATGTGCAAAAAATTGAAACAAAACTATACGAAAAGGTCCCCCTTAAGCATAGAAACACTTATCCATGATCAAAACATCAAAAAACAACCATTTTAGCACTCAAATCAATGCATTTAGCTCACAAGCAAAGCGTCACAAACTAGAACAGAATTGAGAATGTTTATACTTCAATTGTAGAGCAAGAGACAAGGAACACGATGTGCTATATTCAAAAATGAATTTTGATTACCAGTCCAGGAGAAAAGTGTTACCATATACATGTGGTAGTGATGTGTGTGAACACACTAGGACCGCCGGGGCATTTTTTCCCTCTTTAGGAGGTTTTTTCCCCTGTGCATTGTATATACGCCCATCACTCTAGGGCTATCTATCTTTTCATTGCATACTAAGTAACACACTCTCTATTGTGTGCCTTGAGCTTCCTTCATCTTCTCCAAGTTGTGTGCGTTTCTCTACAACCCTAATTCCAACAATTGGTATCAGAGCAGGTTGCGTCCTCCCGGGCTTAGTCGCCAGCTGCTCCAGTACATGCCTTCTCACTTTCTCCGATTTGAGTGAGCTTTGGCGAGCATTCGCACATCGACAAATATTTTGGGAAAGCTCGTAGAGTTTGGTCTGCTCAGTTTTTTTGATTTGGGCTCATTTCGGCCTTCATTTCCACTACAGATAGTACTGCACAGGCTATTTCGTCATTTTGTGCAGAGTTTCTGTCAGAGATGTTTTTTGCATAACAGGTGCCTTATAGTCTTCTACGGTTTGTGCTATATAGCACGTGTTGTTCCCGCTCTGTTTCTCCTATTTTCGCACAGTTTTCACATCAGGTGCAGCATTTACCATGGCTGACAACAACAACACAAATGTGTTCAAGATGTTTGCTGTTGAGGACAGGTTGGATGGAGACAATTACCCTATGTGGGCTTATATGATGCAACATGTTCTTGTGTCAAAGGGCATCTGGAACATTGTGCAGGGCATTGATGTACGTCCTGGTTCTGAGGATGTAGGCGATGTTGAGGATGTTGCAGGTCTTGCTGCAAGGATTGCTGCTGTTAGAGTTGTTTCGCCTACGGTAGAACAAGCTCGTTGGGATGTTAAGGATGCGCAGGCTCATGCATTGATTGCGTTGTCTGTGAAGCGCACCATTGTTCCTCACATCCATTCAACAAAATCTGCAAAACAGGCTTGGGATATTTTGGCTGGTCTTTAAGCAAGTCGCAATGAGACAAAAATTGCTATGTAAAGAGTTGGAGTCAAAGATTATGCATGAGGAAGATGATATGGACACTTTCCTTGCTAGTGTCAAGGATATCAATGAGCAACTCATTTTTGCAGGTGAAGTCATTTCAGACAGTTCCCTAGTGCAGACTGTTCTTGATGCCTTACCAAATTCTTACCAGACTTTTGCTAGTACTTGGAGACTTATGACCCAAGGAAATCCTGAAGTTGTCAAGTTTGATGCATTATGCACATTTTTGTTGCAAGAGTCACTTTCCAAAAAAACAGGACTAGATAGCGTGCAGTTGAACAGGCTTTTATTGCTTCTCAAAGAAAGGGTGGTAACAACAATGCAGTCACTTCTTATTGTTCTGCTGCGAGTGGCAAAAATTATGTTCCTAATGCTTCTGTTGGCAGTAATTCGTCTAGAAATTCTGGTGATAAGGGCAAAAAGAAGATGTGTTGCCATTATTGTAAAGCTAACAACCACTCAATCAAGTCGTGTCCTAAGTTGAAGGCCAAAGAGGCTAAGAAGAAAGAGGGTGGTTCCACTGCAAATGCTGGTTCCACTACAAATGCAGCCATTGTTGAAAGGAGACTGTGATGCTGATGTTGATGTAGAATGGGCTTTTAGCACAGAGTGCACTTACAATCCTGTTGTCCATGATGCATGCTTGTCAGTTGCTGCAGATTCACATGTGTGGTATTTCGACAGTGGTGCTACAAAGCACATTACCTCACATCGTGAATTGTTTACCTCTCTCGGGTCTATCCCTCATGGGAATTCAGTCACTTGTGCCAACAATGCCTCTTATCCAGTTCAGGGAGTTGGAAAGATTGTACTTACTGCTGAAAATGGCAGTTCCTTCACACTTGTTGATGCACTTTTATGTACTTGGGATCAAGAAGAATCTCTTGTCTGTATCCGCACTTGCTAGACTTGGACTTGTAGTCAAATTTGTGGATGACAGATGTACAGTTCATGATCTCAGTTTTGGTGATGAAATTGTTGCATCTGGCCTTTTTTGCCGTGGGCTGTATAAGCTCATTTTGTATGACAAGTGTGGACAAAATTTTGCAAATGCTGTTGCAGATTCAAGGGCTATTTCAGATGCAAAACTTTGGCATGCACGTTTTGGTCATCCAAATTTTGTCAGTTTGCTGCGTTTGTAGAAATCTGATATGGTTTCTTCTTTGCCGCCTCTTGAAGCACCTGTCAAAAATGTTTGTGAAGGCTGTATTTTGGGTAAGATGTAGCGTTCTATGTTTCCAAAGGATGTTTCAGTTCGGGCCCCATGCAGGTTGCAGCTTGTGCATAGTGATGTTTGTGGGTCCATGCAAACTCGGTCCTTGGGCACTTACCTGTACTTCGTGACTTTCATTGATGATTACTCTAGGCATGCATGGGTATTTCCGCTTAAAGCAAAGTCCAAAGTTTTTATGTGCTTCAAACAATTTGTGGCTATGGCGAAATGTTCTATGGGCACCCTCCGCTCCGATCGAGGGGGGGAGTATATGTCTCATGAATTTAATGCATTTCTAGCTAGTTGTGGGATAAAACACTAATGTACAGTGACTTATACACCTCAACAAAATGGTGTTGCTGAGAGGAAAAACAGGTCACTAACAAAAATGGCACGATGTATGGTCAAAATTCAAGCTTTGCCGCATTCTTTTTGGCTTGAGTCCATCATGTGTGTCACTTATGTACTTAACAGGTGTCCTATGAAAGCTTTGCAGTCTATTACTCCATATGAAGCATGGCATGATAGAAAGCCTTCTATTGAGCACATGCGTGTTTTTGGTTGTTTGGCATATGCTTTGATGCCACAAACACAACGCAAAAAATTGGATGATAAGACTGTCAAATGTATTTTTGTTGGTTATAGTGCTGAAAGCAAAGGTTACAGGTTGTATCATCCACAAACAAAACGTATTCTGGTTTCTCGTTGCTGTCATGTACCAGAGACAGTAATGTAAGCTCACAAGACATTTACGACACTTTGTTGCCTCTTTTCAGTGGTGGAATTACGAATGTAAGTTCCAATGAGGCAAATGTACAGCCTATGGGGGTTTCTAAAAATGTTCTAGATCAACCTATTATTGATGCAGATGTACATGATGTGCTTGATGAGGAAAGGGCTGAAAATGAGCAGGCTAGAGGTATGCCAAAATGGCTGGTGCACACTTTGCGTGACAGTAAATTGGATGCACCTTTGTATAGTCATACTCGTTCAGGCTCTCGCCATGCATCTTATGCATCAGCTTGTTATGCTTTGGCTGTGTCTAGCTTACATGATGTTGAGGAGCCTCTGTCTTTTGATGAAGCACAGAATTCAAAAAATTGGATGGCTACCATGCAATCAAAATATGATGCACTTATAGAAAATGACACATGGACTTTATGTGATTTGCCTCCTGGCAAAAAGGCCATTGGTACGAAGTGGGTTTACAAGTTGGAACGCAAGCTGGATGGTGAAATCGATCGCCATAAGGCTCGACTTGTTGCAAAGGGTTATGCACAGAAAAAAGGCATAGATTATGAAGAAAATTTTTCTCCCACTTGTCGTATGACTACTGTGCGTTTCCTATGTGCATTGGTAGCTCATTTTGGTTGGGATGTACATCAATCAGACATTGTTACTACTTTCTTGAGTGGTGACATATTTGAGGAAGTTTATGTAACGCAGCCTCGTAGTTTTGTCATAAAAGGACGAGAGGACAAAGTGTGCAGATGTAAGGAGGCTTGGTATGGGTTGAAGCAATCTTCTGGTGCTTGGTATGAGAAAGATGCCACTCATTTGGTTAAACAAGGCTTTCGTAACAGTCCAACAGAAAGCACATTGTATGTAAAGCATAAGGATGATGTACTTCTCATTGTGGTTATTTATGTCAATGATTTGCTGATCACTAGACCAAATGAGAGACATATTGCTGAATTTAAGGCTGATTTGAATGCTACTTTCGAGATGAAAGATTTGGGGTTGTTGCATCATTACTTGGGTATACAGTTTAAGCAGTGTGATGGTGGTATTGCCTTGTGTCAAAAAATTTACATAGAGACATTGCTATGTAAGTTATGACTTGAAGATTGCAAACCTATTGCCACTCCCATGGAAACAGGTTTGAAGTTGAGTCTACATGATGCTGGCGATCCTGCTGATGTCACTCTTTACCAAACTGTTGTTGGCTGCCTCATTTGTGTATGCAACACGAGGCCAGATATTTAGTTTACAGTCTCACAGGTCAGCAGATTTATGCATAGCCCAGGGTCTAAGCATTGGCAGGCTGTCAAGAGGATTTTTTGTTACCTTAGTGGCACTTTACATCTTGGCTTGTTTTATCCCAAGGGGGGATCATTGCCGCCAGACTTGCATGCTTTTTTGGACTCAGATTGGGCTGGTTGTTTTGACACGCAAGTGTCCACAAGTGGTTTTTGCTTCATGCTTGACAGTTCATGTATATCATGGTTGAGCAAGAAGCAACCTACTATGGCCACTTCGAGTTGTGAGGCTAAGTACAAGGCAGTCTTCACAACTACGGTTGAGTGTGTATGGCTCAGACGCCTTATGGATGATTTGGGTGTTAGGCAGGACACTGCCAACACTATCTACAATGACAGTCAGAGCGCATTGGTAGTTGCGAGGAACCCAGTTTTTCATGCTCGCAAAAAGCACGTTGAGGTGCATTACCACTATGTCAGGGAGAGGCTCTCAACAGGAGAGATCAACTTGTCTTATGTGCCAACACAGGACAACCTTGCAGATCTTTTCACAAAGGCATTGTCTTGTGAGAAGCTTGAAGCTTTCCGCAAAGCTTTGGGCTTACTCCCCTTTGTGGACTGATCATGTCCTCAAGGCATGGCACTTCCCTTTACTCATGTGCCAGCTCTCATTCACCACATCACTCCAGGCTGGATTTGTTATCATATACGTGTGGTAGTGATGTGTGTGAACACACTAGGACCGCCGGGGCATTTTTTCCCTCTTTAGGAGGTTTTTTCCCCCGTGCATTGTATATACGCCCATCACTCTAGGGCTATCTATCTTTTCATTGCATACTAAGTAACACACTCTCTATTGTGTGCCTTGAGCTTCCTTCGTCTTCTCCAAGCTGTGTGTGTTTCTCTGCAACCCTAATTCCAACAAAAAGTGGATTACAACTTGTAGCAGGAAGAAGCTTCTCACAGTGCACGTTCCAAACTCTCCTTAGCTAATGATATCCGTTTTTCTAGAACTAAGTGTTTTGACTTAAAGGCTACGGAACTTTCCCATGGTCATTCAACCACTTACAAGGGTGAAGACGCAGAGAGGCTAAGAGGGTATGCCAAAATATATTACAATTACAAATCCTCATTAGCTGAATTACACAGCTTCATTCTGAAAAATGAGCGAGTATTACAGGGTTTGGTGTACATCCGCCTGTTCTATGTCAGATCCCTGTATCCACCAAACAGCGTTGCAAACTCCATAATCGGCATAGCAGAGAGTGAATACACATAGTCCACACTGTTAAGTTTACGCAAATAAAACACACACAACGCTAAGTGAGAGGCGGAATGCACCCTCACCTCTTTAAATAGAAGAAGGTAGATCATGATCACTCAAGCGAGCAGTATCCACATCATACCAAGCATTGAGTAGGCCAGATGCCATTCCTACTGGGAAAAACAAAATGTAGCCACCTCTGATGAGCTCCAGTTTTGTAGGGCAAAGCAGCCCACATGCCATTAGCATGGCGGGGTAAGTGAGGCATAGTTGTAGAGTAAAAGTTAAGGCAAGCTAATAGCTGCCAGCTAAAAAATTTCCCACATTTGTGTTTTTGCCATCATAACCCATTAGGGGTTCCATCCCACCCAGTATAGCCCCAAAATAAGCATTATTTTTAAGTTATAGCTTAAGTGAAAATATATAGCAAAGATGATAGCAGTAAGGGGTATTATAGTTGTTTTAGGAAATAATGTGTGTGTGTGTGTGTACCTACCATGTCCTAGGCACCAAACACAATGGGTCAATAGTAGGCCCATTGTGAATGGGCCTACTACCTTATTAGAGAGATGAGATTCTCATGGTTAAAGTGTAACCCAAACCAATCATTCTGAGAGAGTGACAGTTTAATTTTATAAATTATGTCACATATTTTGAAACCATTAAGGCAATACTTGTGTATAAGTAACTCAATATCTTCCCAAGCAAGGAGGTAGTTGGAGGAGGAGTATATAATTAGGTGAAGGAGACTGATACAAGTGCTAAGAGCCACTTTGTGGAGTCTACTACTGTTCCTTTTTATGAATTCAATAGGTGGGAGGTTCAAAAGGTCTTGTTTTTGAAGTTTCTGAAATTCAAGAGCCAACTGTGGTGTAATCCAAGAGCCATCAGTAGACAACCATTTACCAGGTACGTGTGAGATTTTTTGGAAGAAACATTTTTCCACCAATTTTAGTAAGTCTAGTAGGACTGTCTTCTCCAGTCGAAGAGAACTGACAAGGTCAGTTAAGCAGCTAAGTAAAACTGATAAAGCGAGATATGGATTTTTAGGAAAGCTAGGTATGTGATTAAGCCCTTTAGCCAAGATTTTCCAAGCTATGGTGTTTTCAATGATGCTAAGATCACAAGTACAAACATGCATACCATATGTATCAAGTCTTTGTAAAATGTGATAAACTTGTTACAGACACATTCAGGAATGGAGTTGTGTCGAAGAAAATCATTACTGTAGACCAAATTTTTAATAGGTTTTTGATACTTACAACCAATAAGCACATTATCAAGTAATTTGTGGTTTCCAAAAAGTAAGTCAAAACACTCACAAAAAAGTGTCTTAGGGTGTATCCAATCAAGAAGCTCATTCTAAAAGAGACAGTGTTCGTAAATATAATCTTTGCAAGAAGTTTCAATAGGAGAAAGTTGGACTCACTTTTGGGCCTTTCAGTTCTAGAGAGAGAGTGTCGATTTTCAACGTAACGTTAGCCATCAAATTGCACAATTTCAAGGCATAAATGCCGTAAGTTGTATTAACTCTGTACCGAGGAATTTTAGAACTTTCATTGAAGACTCTATCTAGTATCTTTGTTCCCGCCCAAATATGACTTTGAGTAGCTTTACTTCCCTCTCAAAACTTATTCCCTTTTTCATATTTGCGCTAAACTTTCTGTCTATTCTACCGCACACCATGAATACTTCTCAAAGGCCTAGCACTACCATTGACTATGTTAACATTTTTAACAGTTATACTACAGATGATCAAGCATGGATACCATCTCGAATAACTATCGAAAGTTGGGTTCGCGACTGCAAACTAGGAGGAGGAAGAGGAGGCAACGCAATGATTTTGTGGAGGTTTTCAAGGGACAAGTTAAAGAGTTTAAAGTGTGTGCACAAAGCAAGCGGGTGAAAGAGGTCCTCATACAACATGCTTTCTAGCATGCAGACTTAAGGTTGCAAACATCTCCTCCAAGTTTTCCAAGTCATTGACCCAACTGTAAGTTATTTTGAGCATCTCGCTTAGTTCATGATTATATTCAAAGGTTAAGTGGTGGATATCATCTTTGGTATGTTTCAGATATTTATCCATCGAATAGGACAGATTGGCAACCAGTTGAGAGCATAGTTGGGATTTTTGATGCTTTCCATGCATTTATTGGTGAGCAAATGTACCGAGGAAGACAACACAAGGAACTTGCACATAATGGAATTTTCTTTTATGATATGTCATATGTGGAACCGAGAACTTCCATTGGTTGGGGTCGTGTAGCTCCTTTGTCACTTCCATCCTTTGACAGCAAGGATTGGTCCTTGCCAGATTTGCAAACTAGTGAAAGCTTTAGGAATAAGTTGTTTTAGGATATACAAAAGTCCCTCAAGTATTCAATTGCCACAAAAATAGTTCGGCTCACACTCTTGAAGTGTTTGTAGATTTTTTCTTCGATGAGCAAATAAGAACTACCGCAACAATGTTCGTTTGCAAGTCTGAGAGCTGTTTGGAGTTTTTAGATGATAATTGGAATAGGGAACAATCACAGTACAAAATCTGTATTTTGCAAAAGAAGTCCATAATTTGCAAGTTCATTATAAGCTCTCAAAATTTCTTAGTGTCGTTTTACTACATTAGATATCATCTTCTTAGTGGGCAGCTTATTCCACTTGACCAAGATACAGAGAATAGCCTCAAGAACAAACCTTTATCAATGGAGATCTACTTTCGAGACATCCTACTTACTGTGATGGAGACAATCTCAAGCACAACTCTTGCACATCTCAGGGTAGATCTTACATGTGAAGAACTTTCACTTTTGCCGGAATTGTATGCATTCAGTCTCAACAATAGAAAGGTGCTTACTAAATCGATGAATTTTGATTGTCTTGAATACATTAAGACCGAATCTAACTTTTTCTTCTTTTCAGATTCCAAGATGCAAGGAGAAAAAAACATTGTGCAAGGAGTCACTCACAAATACACTTCACTTAATTGCTTCCACCGGAAGCTAGGTTACATACCTTGTGCACGCAAAGAGCTTTGATGCCATGCAAACCATGATGTACTCTTCAAAATGACTAATGAAGAGACATTTTGTGGCGGTCAAACAATGTTTCAAAAATGTACATTTTCATTGTCCCAAAACTTTACATATTGTGTTGTTTTTGTCAAGATTTATACAAGTAAATTGCTCCCTTTCCCTGCTACTGTCCTCTCCCCCGGTTTGTGCCACTCGTCCCCAGTCCTCTCCTCTGGTTTCTGCCACTCGTCCCTTGCCCTCTTCTCCGGTTGTTCCCCTACCCTCTGCTCCTATTGCTGCTACTTCTGCCTCTAGGGACGCTGGTCTCAGGCATCCTTTCGCGTCGCTCAAAATCATGGGCCTCTTCCATGGCTTCCCATGCATCTTGTACCTGTGAAGCTTCCCTCTGTTCTTGCTCTTGCTGTCGACGTGTAGCCCATTCCTCTACTTCTGCGGCGTTCGCATAATATTGATTTATTGCTTCTTGCATATTTCGAACGTCTTCTTGAGTCTGATTGTGGCGTTGCGTCATTTTGTTAATGCGAGCCTGTTCGAACTCCTCAGCTCTCACCCCTTCCTCTCTTGTGCGTCTTTTTACCGAGATTATAATATGTTGGATGGCCATTATAGAAAAATGTTGCACATCGTTAAGGGTGTAGTTATGTAATTGAAGTTCCTGTAGAAGCGTGATACAAAAATTTGTTGCTTCATACAAGCGTTGCAGCCAACAATAAAACAACACGATTACTTACATTCGGTACATTCATAATTTGACTGAGGAGCAACAGGGCATTCAAACAGGTTCGCCAGCCACTGCTATAGTCATCAGTCTGTGTGGGCACGGTTACCCGTTCGTGCCGGATGGTATTTCCTAGATCATGTTCTAACAAAACATGCTCTACACAGCATACAAGTTTTTCCGCGGCACTACATACATAACCACTTGAGTCAGCAACACATTACAAAGAGACACTGCTTCCAAATGTACCCAGATGGGCCATACGTTTTTACACGACCGTGAAACTGACTGCCTCGAGGTCCACTCTAGCTTTCTCATGCCCCTCTGCGGCTATCTCAGCCTACCCATCTGTGTCGTTTCTCTTGACCCATGATCGGTTTCTTCTGCTGTTTGTTTCAGCCCTCGACGACTCTGTCTGTCGTGCACAAGGATGGAGAGGGGGGATGTTGAGAATATCCATGATTCTACTATCCCAGATAGGCACCGGCTGAAGCAGCCTAATGTAGTGGAAATGCAGCCTCCGAAGAGTATCAAAATCCCGCGGCATGATAGTAACGCGGTGTGCATGGGCAGCCAACATATATCCATCACTGAAGAATTCAACGAGGTAGTCTTCTGCAATTTCTTGAAGGCAAAGTAGTGCACTGCTGGCCCATCGCATGCTGACTCTCCATTGCTAGAAAATCTCCCATACTACTCGTTGGAAAGGGAGACGTGGAATAGCAGGTTGAACGTGTCGTTCTATCCTATGCAGCTCTTGCAGTACATCTCTGTGCGACTCATATCGGCGTCTTCTTGCTTGAGCATTCAAAGATTCACATGTTTCCCTCCTAGCCGTGGCCTTTACACGAGGAATCTCTACAAATAGCATAACACAAAAAGAAAATTCATTTGTCAGCACAAGCGACTTCAGATTTCAGAAAAGGTCAGTACCAAGCAAACAGGTGTGTTGGAAAGAGTTTACCTTCCCTTATTCACTTAGTAGTGACCTCAGAAAATAGTAATAGCAAACATCACTTATATTTTTTGAGGTCAGTACCAAGCGAGCAGGTGCATCGGAAAGAGTTTTCCTTCCCCTATTCGCTCGGTAGTGACCTCATAAAATAGTAATAGTAGACGTCACTTATATTTTCTGAGGTCAGTACCAAGCGAACAGGTGCATCGGAAAGAGTTTGCCTTCCCTTATTTGCTTGTTGGTAGTGACCTCAGAAAATAGTAATAGCAGACATCACTTATATTTTCTAAGGTCAGTACCAAGCGAGCAGGCACATCAGAAAGAGTTTGCCTTCCCATAGCAAACGTCAATTATATTTTATGAGGTCAGTACCAAGCAAACATGTGCATCAGAAAGAGTTTGCCTTCCCTTATTTGCTGGGTAGTGACCTCAAAAAATAGTAATAGCAGACATCACTTATTTTTTTGAGGTCGGTACCAAGCGAGCACGTGCATATCAGAAAATAGTAATAGAAGACGTCACTTATATTTTCTAGAGGTCAGTACCAAGCAAGTAGGTGCATCGGAAAGAGTTTGCCTTCCATTATTCGCTCGGTAGTGACCTCAGAAATAGTAATAGCAGACGTCACTTATATTTTTTGAGGTCAATACCAAGAAAACAGGTGCATCGGAAAGAGTTTTCCTTCCCTTATTGTCTTGGTAGTGACTGCAGAAAAGTGTAATAGCAAGCAAACAAGTTTGCATCCCTTGCAACAAAATACCAATGTGAAGGAGAAGTTTAAGTCCATGCGGTCATGTCGTTCCCTCCCATTACCTCCCCTAATCTAGGGGGGGTGGTACCATTGCTTCTCCCTCCCATGTCTACCTCTCATGAAACCGCATGGTGATACCACCCCTCACAGACTACTTATCAGCCAGAACCCAAGCTCTTCTTTCTAGGCATGTCCATCTAGTCTATTTAACCATCCGTTTTTCAGAACCTCCCTTAGGGTTTTGCAAAACAACTACAGGAAGCTTAGGATAGTGGTGATGCCTTTCCAAGGTATACTCCCGCAGCGCCAGCAAGACCGCATCCGGGCCCTCCTCATGAGGTCCCCCCTTGGCCCTCCCCCGATGTTACCCTTAATGTTCTTGATCGGCACAGCCCAAGAGTGGCTATTGTCAACAAGGGAGTCAATCTTCGAGGTAAGCCGCTGGTAATTCTTTTCTTTCTGCTCCCAATTTCCAAGCTCCTAGTTTGAAGAGCTTATTTGCTAAATGCTCTGTGTAGGATGCTAGCCTAAAGCTCGAACAAATGCTGATCGTCAGACACAGAGTCTCAATCCTCAAAGACTCTCTGGAAGTAAGAAGGCCTGAAGACCTACAGCGATTGCTCGCCGAGAATGGCTCTGTAGAGGCTATCTATAATTGGCTATAGGAGATAAAGGATGAATTGCTTGAGCTAGCCAGTAAATATGAGGAAGCCATTAACTTTGCCAATAGGCTTCAGGAAGAGATAGTCTGGCTGTGAAGGAAAAGGACTACATGGTTATTGCGAACCCTAAACCCCCAAAAATTAGTAGGCCACTCTTTGTAAAGTCTGAAACTTAACCTTTGTGCCTATCCCTAGTGTTTTCTAACTCAAAACCCCCTACATGGGTGTTAAGTTGTAATTTTTCTTCTCCCTTATAAATTCAAAACGTGTATTTGGTAAAAAAAACCCTAAACCTGCAACAAACAGGGTTTACCTTCCCCTTATTTTCTTAGTATTGACCTCTGTACTAGCAGACATCACCTATATTTTCCGAGGTCACTACCAAGCAAACAGGGGCATCGAACAAAGTGGCCTTCCCTTATTCTCTTGGTACTGACCAAGGAAAAGTGTAAAAGAAAACATCCTATGGTAAAGATGATGGTCAGTACCAAGCAAACAGGTGCAGCAAACAGGGTTTACCTTCCCTTATTTTCTTGGTACTCACTACACAAAATAAAAGTGCACAAAAGGGTGGTAAGTAGCATACCTCTTCACTGTGTGTAGAGTTCTGCGTCACTAAAGCACTGCAAAATAGGAGTAAGAGAAGGATGCACGAGAGTAAGAGGTCATGTGCAAAAAGAGTTGGGATGGTTTGCTTACCATGTAACGTCGATGGGGGTAGAGTTAATTAAAATGATGGATAGTAGAGGATGCAAAAAGAGGCACAATAATTGAAATGTTTGGTGGGGGTACTACCTCTAAACTTAGAATGCTTACGTCGGCGAGGGTGACAACTTCACTGATGCCCATGATTACACCCGATATTGTGGTTGGTGAATCGTATGGCATGGGAATCTGAGACCATTTATTACTGGTTGTGCTTGTGAGCGCAGCTCAGGTGCCTTTTTTGAGTGACCATTTAGGGTCAGACAGATGCCAATCTCCCTTGCAATCACCATCTCCATCTCCAAGTGGAACAAACAAATCGCCGTTGCCTTTGCCTTTTCTGCGCTCTTTCCCTTGGCCAACTCTCGTGATCCTGCGTTTAGAGTCAGACGCCGATCGCCCTTGTAGTCGCCATCTCCATCTCCAAGTAGAACAAACAGATCGCCATTGCCTTTGCCTTTTTTGTGCTCTTCCCCTTGGCCACCTCTAGTGATCCTGCGTTGAGAGTCAGACACCAATCGCCCTTGCAGTCGCCATCTCCATCTCCAAGTAGAACAAAAAAATTTCCATTGCCTTTGCCTTTTCTGCGCTCTTCCCTTGGCCACCTCTCGTAAATGCATTGAGTGACCTCCACTGGGTCAAGTCCTTTGCTGCTGCATCGCCATCACCATCGCCGCCTTCTGGTTCTTGCTGTCGACGGCCTACGACATCACCATCCAAATTGGCGCCATTGGATATTGCAGAGACAGGTTCTTTCTCCCTGCCTCTCTCCCCTTCTTGTGTGATGTTAACTGTGTGCGCACCGAAGCCACTGCATTAGGGTAAAATTAAAAGTCTCAAACCGCATGGTTGGAATAATTACTCCTTATGTGACCGTGCCTGAGTTTGGGCATAGTGAGTGAGTAGGCCTATATATCTATCAGTGATAATATTAAATGCTTTGTTCTTATCCACCTGTTCCAAATGCTTGGGTCAAAACCAAGTGAATAGGGCCCTTCGGAGATTCTTGGGCCCCTATTCGCTTGGTTCTGACTTAAGTGACGTCACCTTTTATGACATTAGCACATAGGACAGAACCAAGCAAATAGGGCCCTTCGGAGATTCTTGGGCCCCTATTCGCTTGGTTCTGACTCAAGTGACATCACCTTTTATGATATTAGCACTCGGGACAGAACCAAGCGAATAGGGCCCTTCGGAGATTCTTGGGCCCCTATTCGCTTGGTTCTGACTCAAGTGACATCACCTTTTATGCCATTAGCGCACGGGACAAAACCAAGCGAATAGGGCCCTTTGGAGATTCTTGGGGCCCCTACTCGCTTGGTTCTGATTCAAGTGACATCACCTCTTATGACATTAGCGCACGGGATAGAACCAAGCGAATAGAGACCTTGAGGGGTACTTGAGGCTCATTATTCGCTTGGTTATGACACCAAATAGTTTTGGCTTGCTTTTTCTTTCAGTCATAGAAATCATAGTCCTGGAGACAGACGTTGTGAGCGAGGATACATGTGAATAAAAACTATTCACGTTCTTATACAACGCATGTGCTCATCACCGTCCACCAGAACTATCAAGAATGTTTAATGCAGAGTTTTCTATACAGAGGATGATAGATTGCTCATTTGAGTACCTACAAACCCATTTGCAACAGTATGAGGCAGTCACTTGTGACAATTCCATGACAAATGATGGCTTGAGATATGTGCACCCAACCGACCTTGACCCTAACAAGAGTGCTTCAAGGAGACTGAATCATTGTCTAGAAAAGTGTCCCTCCAATGCACTGATTGTACAACACAGGTGTATGAAGCACTTCAAAAAGTGTCGCTTAGTGGAATTCTACCACGGTTTTTTCTGTTACTTATACTTGCAGATGGATCGTGAGTCAAAGAATTCCCAGCCAACAACTTTCGGTAGTTGTCCATTGGCACCGGAGGAAGAGGTAGAGGATGTGGAGGTGCAGTTCGACCCAGAAGAAGAGTGGGTAGAGGTATTAAAGGAAACGTTTGATGCGGGCTTAACTCTTGCTTCTCTTGCGAATGCAGCAATAGGGTGCAAGCAAGAAAGTCTAAGTAAGGAAGTGATTTTGCCTCTGAATTGCGCTCCCAGCTTTGCTATGGTGGGCGACACCCACTATGTTCTGCTCACAGATATCATGCATGAGCTCAATATACGGGAGGACTACTGCCTAGCTGCAATTGTGAATTTTTGTGAGGTAGACATGGGGTTTGTGGATGATGATGGAGTGGACCAACATCTTATTGCTGACACAGTTGTCCGCGACTCACAGTTCACTTCAAGGTGGCCAACTGATCAAAGATACATTCAATGAAGCGAAGTTCAGAGAGGCCAATTTGCCAACAGATGAGCAATTTGAATCGACAACAAAACAACTCGGTTTGGAAAACATGGGGAGGCCCGTGGCACTCAGAGATTCCCTTGTGGGGGAGGTCGATGCTGGAAATGGACGAGAATCAGATGGTAACTTTTGTCGTGCATGCAGATGGTATTGGAGATGGCCCAGTGATACAATATCATGATCATTTTTTTTGTTGACAGGTGCTAGTGTATGACGATAGTTTCCTTAGAAGAGCGGGAGGCTCACGGCAAGGGTTTGTCACTGGAGTCCAAGGCAAGGATGCGGCATTGTCTCACTACATCGGACGTTTCAACCACAAAAAGGTTTGTAGAAACAATTCACTACTTGGAAATTGTACTCATCTCACTTACGGCCCATAAATTCATTACAATTTTTATGTAGATCATAATATACCACAAGGAATACTCCGCGGACAATGCAAAATTCCCACTGTTTGCAATGAAAGTTATTACAAGATTGTGTGGTGGGCACCCCCTCCCACTAAACGCAGAAAGACTAATTCTGATTGAGCGACAGTTTGATCTATACGTATTTGGCATTGGGTATGGGTGCCAAGCACTCAGAGCCCCCTATTTCATGTCCTACATAGCTCAGGCTCTGGCTGCAGGGGTTGAAGGCCCGGAGAGCTTAGATCCATACAACAAGTGGCTGTTTCTTAGGGAAAGAAGATGCCTGATGCTCGTGGGGACTCTGGAATCAACAGAAGAACGAGCTCGTCTACAGAGCTTGCACATCGAATAGGTACAAAGTGAGGAAGAAGGAGGTGCATTGAAGAGGATAAAAACGACGGGCTCAGGTCCATCTTCTCCCGCTCCTGACTCGTGACCGTCGCCACCTCGCATGGCGCTCAGCCGCATTTGAAGCTCCCCAAGCCATCTGTTTCTTCTCTTTGCAGATGTGTTGTAAAGAAGTGTAATTTTTGAACTCTTAAGAAGTTCCTTCAACCTTGCTCTATGAATTAGTCATCTATAAGTCCATTGGTGTAGCTCTAATAGGCTATTGGCCTTATCTTTTCCTCCCCCATGTCTAGTGTGCTTAAAATAACATGTTCTTGCCATGTAGTGGGTTTTTCCCATGCCTTGTGTGGACCATATTGATAGTGAGCCGTATGTCTTGGAAAAATATGGACCATGGTTGAACAGTATGTGCTGCATTGAAATAAAACAAAATGGTCAGTAGAGTACAATTTAAAATTTTGTTTTGTATACGTAGAATGCCAACCCACCATGTAATGTGTGATATGTTGCCCACCCTACCCTATAAGGTAAGCCTTTTTCCAATCCAGAAAGGCTGCTTGAAATAATGTGATCTTACTTTGGCCCCAAGAATGCTGCTCAACGTAGTGGAAAATTTTATCTAGTGATTTCCACACGTTCGCCTTGTGATTCTGGATTGCCCCACCACCAGCATTGTTTTTAATCACTTTATGTAACTGTTTCCATTTGTTGAACAGGTTTCTCCTTTCTTCTCTATCTGAATCTTTGAGGCTAAACCCAAGAAACCTTCTTGCCTTCACTCCGCCTATCGATGCTTTCCTCGGTACCTTCTACCGACTTTGAGACATCTTAGGGTCCTCTTCGATTTTGACATTGCTTCCATGAAAACCAATGTCTGAGAGCACTCCCTCTAATGCTTTCATCACTCTTTTTGACTCACTCTAGCTTTAATGTCCATGCAAAACATATGTACAAATGAACCACTTTTTCAATTATTCGACAGAGTGCATGAAGTGTACAGACATGAACTCTACTCAGAGGAATATCAAGCACTGGTTTAAAAGTCTTATCTTGAAGATGTCTGTTGGGAGCTCTATTCCATTGCATACTCTCAAGAGATTGTGCATCAATCATGCAATATAAGCATGGATTTTCCACAGCTGCTCCGTGTGTTATGTTGTACATACACTTAAGAGTCTTTAAGTCACCTGCCATGTGCCATTCCACTGTGTAGTCACCAAATCCTTCCATTGAAATAACGTCTCCGTTTCTTTGTTCACTAATGATAGAAGGAATTTGGGTTTGACTAAAAACCCAATCGAGGATCTCAAAATTTTCCTTATCAACCTGCACTGAAAAAAAAAACACAAAATCAACAACCAAATAATCAATATTTTTGTTATCATAGAGTGAATGAAGTATACCTAAAATGATCCTAGAGTTAGAATGTTGTTTTTGGATTGCACGCTGAAGTATCGTGGATCCTCTTTCGGTATTGATGATCCATAGCTCTATTCATGAGGGTAATGATTACTCTCTCCAGCTTCTTGTTCTTCAGGACGTCGCACTCGCCGAGCTTCAAAACAAACTTGAGAACCCCACCGCACTCCTCTCGACTGATGTCAAAGAAGTGAGCTGCATACCTTTGCAATGCTTCAAGATCAATGAAGAGGTTGTTGTGCTCGTTAAACTATACCTCTCTGCTGCCCTTGCCTAAGAAAATTGCTTCAATATGGAATGGTGACCCAAGTTTCTCAAACACCTCATTGTTTACGTGCGGGCGAGCAGCCTTTACATGTGATGGCTTTGGCAGCAATGATCCTCTCTGTAGTTTATTTTAAGACTTTTTAGCTAATGCTTTGAAGAGTTCCCTATATCCCATCTGCAAGATGCCACTTGTTGGGGTATAAAGCCCAATGTGGTCGCCCAGGTAAGTGGGCGGGCCGCCATGTATGTACACATATTCTTTTGTAAAAACCTAATAAGAACTCACTATGCTCTACACATTACAGTAGAGCGATTTCACCATATCGTCGTGCTCTTCTTCTTTTGTAAAAACCTAATAATAACTCACTATGCTCTACACATTACAGTAGAGTGATTTCACCATATCGTCGTGCTCTTCTTCTTGCACTCTCTCTCGCGTCGCACTTCCGCTCGTACTCCTTCAACTAGTATCAGAGCTCAGATCGAGGCTCGGGGCAGCACTGCAGGAGGCTAGAGTCACCAGCTTAGATTGGAGTGAAATTCGATAGGCGAAGACACGGCCCCAAATCCTGTGGGCAATCCCGAAGGGCTCAGTGTTCTCAGAATTTCATTATGAGGTAATCTCGGCCACCGTTCGGCTTCGACAAAGGTCTGTGCAGGCCATTTTCGACTACGTGGTTTCGGCGGGTGCAGAACCGACTCTGCAAATTTGGGGTTTTCGGCCTACAACTGCAGGTGCTGAGGATATCGACACTCCCAGAGTGTTGATTTGTGGTTGTCTACACATTGAAGGACGGCTCACAGTTCTTGGAGGCGTGTCACATACGACACGGGTGCATCTACACACAGACTGTAGGCGACATCCACTAGTTCATCAGGTAGCTTGTGTTTGCTGCTTGATATTCCAGATTTCATCCTAACATTGCAGGTACATCCACATGGGATGTATTGTCAGAGATGATGTATGTTTGTTGAGGGTTTGCTGGCTGTGAGTCACGCAACAAACAACCGCCGCAGCGGTTACAACATACAGTGGGAAATTTGTGGATGTATGACTTTGTGGGAAGTCTATGTACTGTCAGATTTACTGCAGCCTTTGCTGAGGGTCGAGTGAGGTTTTATTGAGCTGGGGGATTCTCGAATGTTGAGATCCTTTCGGTGATACAGGTCTTGGAGCGATCCCTCGAGCACCCTTAGATAGGCAGCTAGGATGTATTGACTGTGAGTTAGACAATTGGTATTGCATCTTTGCTTTACTGCCGTTGAGGCCTTGTCGCAGTCTATGCTTATAGGACAGTGACAGGACAGTGATAGACAGTACAGGTACAGGACAGGTTTACCCACAGCTTACAGTGTCACATAGACAGTGTTTTTTGGTCTGTTTTTTAGTACAACAGAGCCATTTTACAAAGGAGACTCTGCCAAAATTTCTGCAGAATCTGAAGCTTTCTTGGTTCATTTGACAGGTTGATATTGGTTCAGAGGTCAGTTTACAGGGGAAACTCTGCCGAATTTTTCCCAGAAAAGTAAACTACTGTGAAGCGTAGCTATGGCTGGATCACAGGACACTGCTCTTTACAATATCAAGAAGCTGGATGGAACCAATTTCCCATTGTGGAAGAAGCAGATTTGGCACGTGTTGGTACAAAAGAAGCAGATAAAACCTATAAAGCTCAAGGGGATAAAACCAGAAGATATGGACGAAGATGAATGGAGCAAAATGGATGAATTGGCACTTTCTACCATTATGCTGACTTTGGCAAAAAGCGTTTACTTCAATGTAGCAGACGAGATGTCGGCTTATCAAGCATGGTTAAAGCTGAGTGATCTTTATGAGAAGTAGAGTGCAGCTTCACAGGTATACTGGCTTAAGAAGCTTGTTGACTTGAAGATGAAAGAAGGGACACCTATGTCCAATCATCTGAATGAATTCAACACAATCTATAGTCAGTTGTCAGCTCAAGGTGTCAAGTTTGATGAACCTGTTAGAGCTATGTTCCTGCTGATCACATTGCCGGAAAGTTGGGACACTTTTCGCACAGCTTTGAGTAATTCTGCACCTCCAGATGGTTTGAACATAGCAGGTGTAGAAGGAAGTCTACTTACTGAAGAAACCAATAGAAAGACAATGGACAAAGGCAAAGGAACAGCCTTAGTTGTCAGGGGAAGGACCAAAGAAAAGTACAAAGGTGGAAAGAGGAATCAGTCTCGTAGCAAGTCCCGCAGTGCTAAAGGCAAGAGTGACATAGAATGCTACCATTGTGGCAAGAAGGGTCACATGAAAAGAGACTGCAGAGAATGGAAAGCAGAAAAAGGCAAAGAGAAAGCTGAAGACCATGGTGAGAAGAACAAGTCCTCAGTGAAGATTCAAGAAATAAATGTGACAAGCACTGTTGCAGAGGATGACAGTCTAGTGTCAGGAGACATCTACTTCTTGAAGAATACAATGGACTCAGCTCTTCTTACAGCATCTGATGGAAATGCACTGAGTGACTGGATTATAGACTCAGGGGCATCACTTCATGTGTCTCCAAACAAGGAGTGGTTTACCTCTTATGTGACCACTAAAGATCATGTTCAGCTAGGCAATGGGTAGACATGTGAGATCTTAGGTGTTGGAGATGTTCAATTGAAGTTTCAGAATGGCTCTTCTTTCACGCTGACGAATGTGAGACATGTTCCCGCAATTACAAAGAGCTTGATCAGCACAGGTTTACTTGATGATGCTGGCTACGTCACCATTTTTGGACAGAACATGTGGAAGATATCCAAGGGTTCTATGACAGTAGCACATGGAGTAAAGTCTAGAGGAATTTACATGATTTATGTATCAAATGTATCTAAAAATGTAATCAATGTAACCGAGCAGCCGAACGTTTCTTTGTGGCATAGCCGGTTAGGACATATGTCCAAGAAGGGAATGGAAATCTTGTCTCGTTCTGGTTATTTGCCTGGCTTTTCATTTAATGATTTTGAATTCTGTGAACATTGTCTGTATGGTAAGCAAACACAGCAGCCACATAAGCATAGAAGCAGTAGAAGAGATACACAGTTGGCACTTGTTCATAGTGATTTGTGTGGACCTATGCCTAACCTATCTCTAGGGGGAGCTTCTTCCTTTATGACATTTATAGATGATTACTCGAGGAAAGTATGGGTTTACTTTCTCAAGCACAAGGATGAAGCGTTTAGTGTTTTCAAAACGTTTGTGACACTTGGGGAGAATCAGAGTGGCAAGAAGCTTAAATGCTTACGCACTGACAATGGTGGAGAGTATGTTTCAAAGGCCTTTCAGGACTTTTGTGAGTCAAAAGGTATAAAACGTGAACTTACTGCTCCTTACAATCCTCCTCAAAATGGTGTTGCTGAGAGGATGAATAGGACCATACAAGAGAAGGTCAGAAGTATGTTGTCTAATGCACACCTGCCAAATGGGTTTTGGGCTGAAGCTGTATCAACAGCTGTTCATCTTGTAAATAGATCTCCTAGCAAGGTTTTGCAGAAGGATTCAGTGCTAGAGATGGTATGGTCAGGCAAAATGCCCTCATACAAGCATCTCAGAGTCTTTGGCTATGAGGCATATACTCACGTTCCAAAGGAATTTAGGAACAAACTTGAGCCAAAGAGTAGAAAGTGCATCTTTCTAGGCTATGGTAATTCTGGTGAGATGGGGTATAGACTTTGGGATCCCGAATCCAAAAAGGTTGTCCGCAGCAATGATGTTCACTTTAATGAATCCAAATATCATTCTAAACCAGAGAGGGTTGAGGAGATTAGAAGAGTTGTCTTCCAAGAAGATGGACCTGCACGTGCAAGACAAAATGTCAGGGCTCAATAGCAAGGACAGGATAGAGTGGAACCACAGGTTGTGGCTGAGCCTGAGCCACCTATTGTGCGTAGATCTCGACGTGTCACGCGACCTCCTGATAGGTTTGTTCCATCTATGAACTATGTCATGTTGACTGATTGCAATGAGCCTTCATGTTACAAGGAAGCAGTGAAAATGAAGGACTCCGCGAATTGGCAATTGGCCATGTAGTCAGAGATGACAGCTCTGCATAAAAACCAGACATGGAAGCTAGTTAAATTACCACAGGGCAAAAAGGCTCTACCTTGTAAATGGGTTTACAGGTATAAGATCACCACTCATGATAGTCAGCCAAAGTACAAAGCAAGGCTTGTTGCCAAGGGCTTTAAGCAAGAACAAGGCATTGACTTTGATGAAGTCTTCTCTCCGGTGGTCAAGATGACTACATTGAGATGCTTTCTTGCATTGGTTGCCATATTAGATTTGGTGTTGCACCAAATGGATGTCAAGACAGCGTTCTTGCATGGTGATTTAGATGTGGAAATTTAGATACAGCAGCCAGAAGGGTTTGTTGAGAAAGGCAAGGAAGATTGGGTATGCCAGTTGTTAAAGAGTCTTTATGGCTTAAAACAATCACCGAGGGCATGGTACCATAAATTCCACAAGTTTATGCTTTATCAAGGCTACAAACGTAGTGAGTTCGATCACTGTCTATATACAAAGAAGGCTAAGGATAGTAGTTGGCTGATCCTTATTTTGTATGTGGATGACATGTTGATTGCTGGCAAGCACTTGGAAGAAATTTCAGCTTTAAAGTCAAAGATAGAAAAATCGTTTGACATGAAAGACATGGGTGAGGCAAGTCATATACTTGGTATGCGCATTGAGAGAGACAGATCAAAGAAGTTGATTTGGTTATCTCAAACAGAGTATATTGACAAGGTTTTGCAACGTTTCAATATGGAGAAGGGAAAGGCATTGAGTGTTCCATTGCCACCATATGTGAAACTTAGCAAACAAGATTGTCCTGTGTTTGAGGAAGAACGGGCTGAAATGGATAAGATTCCATATGCGTCTGCAGTGGGTAGTTTGATGTATGCAATGATTGCTACTCGCCCAGACATTGCATTTGCAGTGGGAGTAGTAAGTCGATACATGTCAAACCCAGGCAAGAAACATTGGGAGGCAGTGAAAGGAATACTGAGATACCTGAAAGCTACAAAGAGTATGCGTATATGCTATGGGAGTCAGGAGCTAAGTGTAAAGGGTTTTAGAGACTCAGATTATGCAGGTGACTTAGACAACCGAAGGTCTACGTCAGGGTATGTCTTTACATTGGCTGGTGGAGCAGTATCATGGCGTTCTAGATTACAAGATTGTGTTACTCAGTCTACTACAGAGGCTGACTATGTTGCAGCATCAGAGGCATGCAAAGAATCAATTTGGCTTAATCGACTAGTAACAGATTTGGGAATCAAAGAAGAGATGCATGTGTTATATTGTGATAGTCAAAGTCCTATACAATTGGCTCGCAATCCAGTTTATCACTCAAAGACAAAGCATGTGGATGTGAAGTATCATTTCATCAGGGAAATGCGCGAGGATAAGCAAATTCAGCTTGTCAAAGTTCACACCAAAGAAAATCCTGCTGATCTACTTACAAAAGGACTTCCCTCAGAGAGCTTTGCGCATTTTTGCAAGCAGTTAGGTGTAGGGTAGTACACCACTTCTCTACATCTCTTGTATATTAGCTTGTATAGTAGCTTCTCTCACACTTAAAGTACCACATTGGACTTTAAGTGGGAGGTTGTTGGGGTATAAAGCCCAATGTGGTCGCCCAGGTAAGTGGGCGGGCCGCCAGGTATGTACACATATTCTTTTGTAAAAACCCACTATGCTCTACACATTACAGTAGAGCGATTTCACCATATCGTCGTGCTCTTCTTCTCGCACTCTCTCTCGCGTCGCACTTCCGCTCGTACTCCTTCACCACTCTCATCAAGTATTGCTTGCACTTCCATTGGTTCCAGCTGATTCTTGTTCATGAAGGAGGTAAGGAGCCTCCCTTTCAACTTACAAAATGTTTTCTGAGTTATCATCTCTTCAACTACTTCATGAGTAATGCACTCCTGCATTGAAGCCTGCACCGTTCGAGTTTGAATGCAGTAAAGACCTGCCAAAAAAGCACCATGCGTTATGATCATGTATAGGAAAGTGTATCCATTTCTTAGTGAATCACATTGAAGAAACAAACTTCGAGTTACCTTAAAGCTCATATTCATTTTTTCAGGCCACCACTACCAACCTTCATGTTCTCAATGTTGCACATATCTCGTTTTCTTTTCTGACTACCAAGCACGGTGTCTTTCTCTCACAAACTTGTGATCTTCTTCTCAAGGCCTTGGATTGTCTCTTTGTTTGATGAAATCTTTTGAGAGCATGCTTCATTATGTTGCTTCGGCTGCATGTTCTTCATTGCCAGGAAGTTTCTTTGCCTTTCCACATTCAATCCTCTCATTTCCAAATGTTAGGTGTATCCCAATAGCCCAACCTTGCCATCGCCTATGAAATGTAAGAGGTTAGTGATATTAGCAAAGGGAGGTGGCGCATTTGTCGTAGGAGACCCATCAGTCCACAAATCCAAATGATGTTCCTTGTTTGTCCTTCTAAGTTCTTTCTCCCTTTGAGATAAGAAAGACTTCCTCCTACATTTTTGCAATGGTGCGTACTCTTGCAATACATCAACATAAAGATGATGTGTGTTCTTTGTTTGGGTAAGTGTTAAAGATGAAGGGGATGAGGATTGCAAGTTCAAATTAGTGTTTTCATCAGGAAAAGAAGCGTTCTCCATTCCTAGATTTGATATATAAAAAGACGGAGACTCTCATGAAATATCTCAGGTTTTGGGAGGGAAGGCCATATTCTCAAGTTTAGAGTTGATAGAGTTCGTGTGGCTTATGTTTTTGGAAGGAACGCTTGTAAGTTGGCATTTCAAATCATTAGTCATACGGTTAGTTGGATTCTTGACAAGAGAACGAAGGATAAGAATGATAAAGACGGCGGCTACCTACCAAAGAATGTCATTTTGGCTTTTTGTTGCGCAAAAAAGTATAACATAAAATGCACAATTTAACATTTTCATTTTCTCTCTCTAATCCGACATGGCACTTCTTACAGGGCCCAAAAGTGAGTCCAAATTTCTCCTAATGTTTTGTTGAGATACCACATGGGCTCACAGCAACCTGCATATTCATCAATGATTTTAAGTCAAGAAGGTGCCTAATTGGGGTGTTTCTACTTCTTCCTCTAGTGTATCAACAAGATTTTCCTCATTAAAAGGAAGAGCTAGGAGTCAAAAGTGAAGTAAAAGAGATGGGGGTAGCAAGAGAATTTAGGTATTTTTAGTGAGGGGGAGTCATCATCTTCAATACAAGGCTTGAGTAAACCAATGATAATCTTTCCTCCTTTGTAGTTAGAATAAGTGGTTTGAACAATCCCAGGCTCATCAGAATTTAGTTCTTTCGGGATATCCAACATTAGCCCACAAAAGATGTTGAAAGAAATTTGAGCAATTACTACTTGTTTAGCTTGGCTGCCTAACCAAGAACAAATAGGGGAGAGATGAAAGTCCACCGGTTTTTCGGGGAAGAGTAGGTCCGGATGGTTCAGGATAAACCAAATGGCATGATCAAACCACATGATGTTGGATTCTCATGAAGCTTTAGGGCCAAGAAACCTGCAAGCACATTTAACATAGGGTTGAAAAAATTCCAGATGGATTCTGTGTAGAAATCTGGGTTACTTTTGGCAAACTCAAAGGTCGAGTTCTAACTGCTAAGGAATTTTTAGGAGTATGGTCTTTTAGGTAACACTTGATCTGCTCTAGAATCTTTGTATGATTCTCTGGGTTGTATTTTACTCTCATGCGAGCTATCATTCTAAAGTGTTTGTGATCCTGAAAGGAAATATATAAACATAAATATAATTAGTCTTGTGGATTGGGCCTGCAATCCTTAAACTGGCAAAGTCAGAGACTATAATAGCCGTGAGCAGGTAACCAAAAAATTAGTCTATGAGGGACCGCCTAGCACCAACCAACCAATCAAGGGATTATAGACTGTGGGTCCAACTTAGAACTAAGATTCAAAACTAGTTTCTAAAGCTAGCGTCCTGGTTTATCCAAAGAGAATGAAAAAACCTTATGTATAGGACGTGTGTGTAGTTGTTTTAACTTAAATAATAAGACATAATTAAACTTTAACATTCAAAAGACAGCTTGCTTCAGAGAGAGAGTAATGATAAGTACAAAAACAACTCAGTCTTAGAATTATCTTTGTACAAAGCTTATAAGAATGAAGCCTCATTTCAGAATACAGATATCAAAAGTACTTCCCCAACAGTAGGTGTAAGTGTAATCATGTGTAGACAATTTCTTTAAGCCAAAAAACTTCCAAGATAAAATAGAGTCCTTACTCCATCCATCCAAACAAGAAAAAAGATAAGTTAGCCTTGGATGTGTTTTACAAGTATCAATGAAATATACCAATTGTTATCCATGTCCATCTTACAACTTTTTTAACTTAAAACCACTGTCCAAAGTGCTCATGTATTCCAAATTTTATGTGAAAATGTTTTATTATCTTAAAGATTATATTTCTAATTATCCTCATCATCATAATAGCATACATATTATTTTGATCAAAAGGCCACTACCCTTTCTGATCCAAGTGCCTTAACCCCTATAACAACTCATCAGTCATTTGAGTATTACTTTGCCACATTTGTCAAGCTCCACTTCCTCTTGCTTTTTAAGTATATGAAGCCATAAAGTAACCAAAAAAAAAAAAAATTAGACATCTTTAAAATTCCATTAATAATGTAAGAGTATCAAACTCGTCTCTGTTATCACGATAGATTTTGAATAATATATACCCATTAGGGTTTATGGAATCCAACCTACCTTAGCTTGTATGCCAAATCGGAAGAAAAAATACACTAATTTCATTCCTCTTAGTTTCAAAAAAATATTGTGCCTTACTGATTAGCGTACAAAGTGGAAACCCCCCTAATATAAACACGGCATCAACCAGATCAACGATAGAACCATGAAGTATAAAGAACAGTCAAACTTTGTGGCTAGTTTCATAGACTATACCCTAACTTGTGAATGCCAAAAGGTGTAATGTAGCACCCCATCAAAACAACGTACGCAGGCAGTGTAGAGCTTTATTGGCAAAGTTCTATCAAAAACATAGTAATAACAAGCATCATAATACACCATAGTTTTTGACATAAAGCAGGTTTTATCAAAAAATTGTTAACGCATGGGTCCTTAATATATTAAACCAAGGAGTAATACATTTTTACCACCATGACTTATTAGCCATAAAAACTTACTGATATGGTACTCAGTTTTGGGAGAGCCAATTTAACACACCTCTGTGGGACCTGTATCATAACAGAGGAAACAACACTATGTAGACAACTAGTACCATCAAAAAATCCAAAATAGTATGCTTTCGGGGCAAAATCCCCCATTTTTTTAATGAATAGTATGTGTTTGCGGCAGAACATCTCATCACTTTATGAATCACCAAAGTAATGTTTTAACTCACCAAGTGGCATCCTTTGTAAAGCAAACCAATCAACAAATATCCCATACCCCCAATATCTAAGGTGCCACCTCATTTTTTTTAAAAACAGTAAACTATTTAAGAAGAGCTCTCAAAATCAAAAACAATAGCGGGATCAATAAACCATAGCCTAACCATACTAAGTGTTATACCATTCAAACATTTAATGCCACACGCTGTCAAGATTAGCCACCAACACAGTGGGCCTCACCAGGCTAAGACACAAGGTATACCTACCTGTAAGCACGTGTGCTTACATCACCTTTAGACCAATATGTACAAAGGAGAGAAAACCAAAATACCATGCCCAATATACAATAACCGACCTGTGTAGGTTGTGTTACAAACTCCATAATTGGCACAGCAGAGAGTGAATACACCAATCCACAATTTTAGGTTTATGTAAATAAAACACACACAAGGCTAGGTGAGAGGCGGAATGCGCCCTAACCTCTTTAAATAGAATAAGGTAGATCACGATCACTCATGGCATGTAGCGAGCAATATCCACATCATACCAAGCATTGAGTAGGCTAGGTGACATTCCTACTGGGAAAAACAAAACGTAGCCACCTATGATGAGGTCCGGTTCTGTAAAGTAGAGCAGCCCACGTGCCGTTAGCATGGCGGGGTAAGTGAGGCACAATTGTAGAGTAAAAGTTAAGCCAAGTTAATAGCTGCCAGCTAAAAAACTACCCATGTTTGTGGTTTTTCCATCATAACCCATTAGGGGTTCCATCCCACCCAGTATAGCCCCAAAATAGGCATTATTTTTAAGTTATAGCTTAAGTGGAAATATATAGCAAAGATGATAGCAGTAAGGGATAGTATAGCTGTTTAAGGAAATAAACAAAAAGATAAGTACTAATGTGTGTGTGTGTGTGTGTGTGTACTCGCGATTTCCCAAGCACCAAACACAATGGATCAATAGTAGGCGCATTGTGAATGGGCCTAATACCTAATTAGAGAGATGAGATTATCGTGGTTAATGTGTAACCCAGGCCAGTCATTCTGAGAGAGTGTCAGTTTAATTTTATAAATTATGTCACATCTTTTGAATCCCATTAAGGCAATACTTAAGTATAAGTAACTTGATATCTTCCCAAGCAAGGAGGTAGTTGGAGGAGGAGTAGATAATTAGGTACAACAGACTATTACAAGTGCTAAGAGCCACTTTGTGGAGTGTATTATTGTTCCTTTTTTTGAATTCAATAGGTGGGAGGTTCAAAAGGTCTCTTTAAGGGGGAAAAAAATACCTTCCATATGAGCATTGCCAATAAAAGAGCAGGAGCGTTGTAGCAACTCCCTTTAGATGCCTTCTTCTCGCAAGCAAGCTCTACCTCTATCCATCGAACCCAATCTTGGGGAAAGTATTTCATTAAAGAATCTTTGCTTGCCACAATCAGTTTTTGGAACAAGAAGATCTCCTGTCCAAAATTTGTGCTCACAATGGTTCTACCAATCCTAAACCACAATATTTTAAATTAAATGGAAATAGAATGACATCAATAAATTAATAGCAATATCTTTAAAAACAACAAATGAGCCTACTCATTTTGAGTGCGCAAAGCTAGCATAAGCTCCCCCTCTGCACTTCTATCAACATAGACAATGTCTCCACTTTATCATTGAAAATTCTACAACAACAAAAAGGAAAATTAGAAAGCATAGAGTAATACAAAACAACTTTACATTAAACAAACAAAAAAATCACTTACGTGTTTTTATTAAGCACATCCAAGTTTTCAAGCGGTGATTGCCATCCCAAACAATAAATTTTTTTTCCCTTAAGTTTTCCCACTCAAGGGGAAGGGAATTATCAAAATCGTTGCTTATTTCTCGCCAAATAGGCCCCCATTCATCTTTGTCTAAGTCGGAAACATAATGTTGATCATGGCTTGGCTTCTTAAATGACACAAGAAATGGAGCTCCAAGCACACAATGTCCAGACATCTCAAACCTTTTCACCAAGCCCTCAGTGCCTGGACCCACCACTCTAATGGCTTGATTTTCCATCAATCTGCAGAGAGAAACGCGAGGAGGTTCCCCACCTCTCTTTACAATAAAACCCTCTACAATCTCCTCCAATATTCGACCATGAACATCCTTTACAAACAATGTTGGATGATCGGCAGGTTTAGCAAAAATTGTCGTTGCTTCAGACACGCTTTGGGCCACCAATTCACCTTTGTAGCATGAATATCTATGAGATCCTCTTCTACATTCACATCACTCAATATATCCTCTTCTTCATGCACATTACCCAAAATATCCTCCTTCTGATGGACATTGGAAGAAGCAATGGAAGATCGTGCATTGGCCCTATGCCCTGTAGTGCCAGACCTTAATGTGTGTATCCTAATCCTAAAAGCAATAAACAATAAGAACACAATTAGTTAAGTGAGTATGTGGAGACAAATAAAAAGAACACAAATAGCTTAATGTAGTTAACTTACTTTGAGAGTGAGGCATGCTTTTCCATGCATGGGAACCCCCCATATTTTTTTTCTCTTTTACCAAAAATATTTTCTATTATATAAGTTACTTTTGATTTTTTCTTCCTTTTCCACAAGCATTTTAGCCTTTATTAAATAAATAAGACTTATGCTAATCAATCACAATGTAGCATAAATAAGTAAGCTTTCTTTGTTGATCTCTCTTTTGACCTTAAATATTAAATATATATACTCTAAATTACATTATATATTTTAGTATTTTATAATATATTTTTCATATATATATATTATTCCACCCTACCAAATATTTTATTCACTAGTTTTCATTTTCAAACCTCAACCCCACTTTCAAATTTCAATAATATCTCCATCTAGATGATTTTCAATCTTTTCAAAACTCTAGGTCATGTTTTCATACACATGAAGAAGCTTACACTTGAAGGCAAGAGAGAAGTCCGCTCAAAGGGGACCACCAAAAGACCTCTGCAGCCACAAATAATAAATTATTATTACACTTGAAGGCAAGAGAGAAGTCCACTCAAAGGGGACCACCAAAAGACCTCTGCAGCCACAAATAATAAATTATTTGGCTGAATTTTTTAAGTAGAGAAGAACCCCGAATCTAAAGGAGCGTTCAACATGAAAGATGTAGCTCGTGATCTCAACTTTTAGCTCAATTTTTTTCAGAATTTTTAGAGTTATGAACGCAGAGCTATGATTTTTGTGGTGGACCCCAGTTTTCTCGTGTAATGGTGACACAGGCCATCCCCAATTTTCTTCCCTCTAGAATGGCTATGGTTCTACAAGTCTTCAAGCATGATTACAAGAGACAAGGCTCTTTTAATGAGGTCTTGGCAAGTCTACAGTGATTCTATCACCATTTTTGGAGGATCCATCCTCATCAACAACTATCCACCTTCGACAACCTCTCTTATAAATTTCTTACCTCTCTCTTCTCTCCCTAATAAGCTTATGTCTAGCCAAAGCTAGACTATTGTAAATATCTCCTATCCTCTACATCCTACCCACATTCTTTCTTCTTATCTCTCTATTGACTCTGGTATTTGAAATAATAAGGAGACAAGATGGGAGCCACAGTCACATGCACCCCATTTTCCTAGTCACCAGAGTGGGACACTCACCTCAAATAGAAATATTGCTAAGTCCTCTCCTCCTTCCCTATATAAGGAGGCCATGAGAGCTCACTTGGGGGACACACACACACACACACAAACCTATCCATACACACTCTTGTGCTACATGCTTGTAGCATGAACCCTAATCACATAATCACAACACCATCATCATCATCATCACCATCACCATGCACAAAAGATGAGCACCACACCTCCACACCACTTGTAATTAAGGGTTGAAGGCACAATTTCAAGAAGAAGAAGGGTGGACACACTCATGATATTCCTCGCCATCAACTCCCATCTCTCCATTATGCCTCCTACGATCTTGTTCCCTTCTCATTTTCCTGCCATACGCTACCTATTGTATTCATCTTTTGCAAGCAATCAACACACTCCATCTTGGTGCCATACTTTGTGTCGCTTTGGATACATCTCATTGTGAGTATGGTATATGCTTGTTCCTTGCCATTTTTTTTTTCTTATGTTAAGGTGTGCGGGTTCGCCACCATACACACACACTCTCTCTCCCTCTCATATTCCTATCATCTTGCTACTTCCATCTTGAGGTGTGCGGATTCGCCAACTCTTGTATGAGAAGTGAGCATACTTGCATGTATCCCTGACCTCGTTATCTTCCTTACTACATGCACGAGTAGCGATCCCATTGTCACTCACTCACCACTCCTCTCACCTTATTCTTTGACCACCCCATTCCACATTTGGGCGTGGATCTTGAAATTGTTTTCCATGACATGTTTCATTGTGTATATGTATGCGTCGGCCTAGCCGCATATCTTGCTAGGTGGTGCCCCTATTGCGTATTCCCCATGATGAGGTGATTGTGCATAGTCTTGGTGTAGAGGCCACCGGGTCTATTTTTCACTTCCCCCTCTCATTTGGTGCCCCCACGGAGGAGGGCTTTTGAAACCTTCAGTTTACAAGGCTGACATGTTTACTTCTCTTCATCGACGAGTGGCTTCTTGAATTCTCTAATTGGACCACTGAAGAGGAGGAGCTTCAAGAAGGCTTGACTCAAGTCATCAAGACACTCTTGCCAGGGTGTTGTATTGTTAGCATTGAAGAAGTGGTAAGACCCTCTTTCCCTACTCAAATTGTTTACATTTCTCATCATCCCTGCAAGCGTAAAAGCAAGGCACAAGCTGCATCATGCTCACATTGTAGCCAAAAACCGCACCTTCGACATGAGTGCAACCCAAAGTGAAGAAAAGGCTATCATTTTCTCCCTCGACATCCGCACAGGTGTTCTCACATCAATAGGCTTTCAAGTAGCACCAGGCATCTCTACATCTACGTCCACATATTTGCCACCTATTCCATCTACGCCCAAAACAAGCCTTCACAACTTGAGGAATCTACTACGAACGCGGGGTCCCTCCCTCTCCCTTGCACCAAAAGATTCAATGGTTTTCCAGCGCCGACAATCACCCCGTCTCCAAAACAAAAGGGTAAATCCTCCAAAGTCTTTCTATACCTCACTCTCATCTCATGAGCCAGGAACTAGAAACAGCAGCATGGATTCTACATCGTCTACCGAGTGAAGTGGCGGAGCTTGTCATCGACAAGGTCTTTGACACAGGGTTTGCTTGGCGGAAAGACAAGACCCTCCACCTTCAAGGAGTGTTGCTTGTGAATCAAGGCTATGATGACGACTTTACAGCTTGCTATGTATCCATCCAACTTGGATTAATACAAGTGGTAAGACTCACCACCTACCTCATCACACCTGTGTATACACTAGATGACACTCTATCTTGCCGGAAAGTGAAGTTGCTCAAAGAGAGAGAGAGTTCAAGCTTTTTCAAGAGCTTGCTAGAGGGACAGTCCTAGAGCTAGAAGACGAAGACAACCTTGTCTTGTGGTACTATAAATTTGACCTCGACTACCAAGAGCTCTACACCTCCCACTATAACCTTCCACCACGAAGGAGAGAGCCTTTCCGAATTATCATGTGATGGACCCAGCGCATCAACCTTTAGCAAGGAACCAAACTTATGTACCACAACGAATTCAATCAATCAAAGTAATCTTGGACCGCAAGATGTTTTATCAGCAGATCATTACAACCCTGTTTGGTAGAGAACGACTGCAAGAGATAAACACCTCTTCTCTACCCTTTATCCTCCCTATGATTAATCATGAAGTGTCTTTTGATATAGTTATTTTCATCCTTGTATAGTATGTTTTCCATCTACCGAGCACCCATGTATTGAATCTCTATTTATTAAATAAAAAAAAGGATTTCTAAGTCGAGTTAATTTTCTCACTCTCACCATGGCAAGTGTAGCATTTCCAACCTTTACTGGTAAGGTGGGTGAGGATGCTGCAGACTTTCTAGACAACGTGGAAATAGCATGTGTCATCTCTGCGAGAGATGATGATGCTTCGCGCTTCCACATCTTCCCACTTCACATGAAGGTGGAGGCAAGATCATGGTACAATGCCTTGGCACAAGAAACCAAGGAACGGTGCAACTTATTAAGAGCATCCTTTGTCAAGCGTTTTGGGGAGGGCACAACATCAGAGAAGCTATGGCAATTGTTGAAAGAGTTGAAGCAGGGCAGTATGCTAGAATATGCATCATATGAGTCAAAGTTTGTAGATTTATGGGGGCGATTGGTTGCATCGCTAAGAGAGGATGAGGGGGCACCTGATTTCCTAAAGAAGGATCGGTTTGTGGCTGGGTTATGGCCAACTCTTAAAGAGAAGGTGAAGGGAAGGTTTCCTGCTACGTATGAGCTAGCAGTTTAAGTGGCCCGCCTTAAAGACAAGAAGTTGCGCCTACAAGCCAGGAATATCGATGAAGAGGAAGCCGTTAGGAACCGACCACCTCTAGCACCACCTACAATAGCCGCCCAGAGGATTCAACCACAAGAACCAATTGAAGATCAGCAAGACCTGCTTAATCGAATCACCAATCAACTTAAGAATCTCTCAATCCATTTGATACAACAAGGGCATTCACACAATCGCAACCAAGAGCAAGGGAGAGTACAAAGAATGAAAAACAAAGAATACCATTGCTACAATTGTGGGGAGGATGGTCATGGCATGTACTACTTTCCACACCCAAGGAGGCAGAATTTCAACAGAGGAGCCAGGCAAAACTAGGTTTCACCACCAAGAGCAAGACCACCACCACCGAGGGCACCACAACAAGCACCACCCGTGCAAATCCTACAACTACCCATTCAACCACAACCACCACCACCACCACCACAACCTCTCACTCCACCCTTACCCCCACCACCAGTTGGCAATCAAAGAGTAAGCGTCATCAGTCTTGAAGGTAAAGGAAAGGAGAAAGTGGAGGAGGATAAGACCAAGGTTAAAGGAGTAGATGCCATAGGGGTAAAACGCGCTAGGCAAGGTGAATCTTGACAACCACCCAGGGCACCACAACAAGCACCACCCGTGCAAATCCAACAACCACCCATTCAACCACAACCACCACCACCACCACCACCACCACAACCTGTCACTCCACCCTTACCCCCACCACCAGTTGGAAATCAAAGAGTAAGCGTCACCAGTCTTGAAGGTAAAGGAAAGGAGAAAGTGGAGGAGGATAAGACCAAGGTTAAAGGAGTAGATGCCATAGGGGTAAAACGCGCTAGGCATGGTGAATCTTGACAAAAGGAAGAAAAGATGAAGACTAAAGGGGAATCTAGCAAAAAGCCGTCCAAGTCACGACGTAAAATTGACATTGTAGATTTCTCTTTGGGTGAATGTTCTAAACCATATGATTTGGTTCAAGATGTTTCTGTGCAAGGCCCAAAAATCACCTGGCCCCAGTTACTCCACCTAGCACCTAGGGTGAGGAGACAATGGACAAAGATGGTTAGCACGAGATGACCAAAGCCAAAGATAGCTGGGGCTATCTCTGGGAGGAATCTAGATGACATACTACCAGTGATGGATGCTTACATCAAAGGGCAACACATCTCCAATATCTACATCGATGGTGGCGCACAAATATGCGTCATGAGTGAAAAAATGATGCAATGTTTGGGTTTAGAGGTGAGTTGGCCGGCACCATGCCGAGCCAAAATGGAAAATAATGTAAAAGTTCAATGTGTTGATGTTATAAATGCAGTTAGGATCAAGGCATTCAACACCGAGGTAGATGTGGACATCTTTGTCATGCCACACAAAGGGGAGGGATACCCTATCATTATAGGGAGGCCTTGGCTTATGGCTATGAGATCTAAGCAGGAATGGGACACTGGCATAATCCAGATGAAGGATGCAAAAGGGAGGCCAATACTTTACGACATGAATATAGGTCGGCAATGCGACATTGATCGAGAAACCTCTATAGATGAGTTTTCTAGTGGTGACTCTTCAACCACTTTAGAGGAGGAGTCAATAGGGAGTGAAGGAAGTGATAGCTCCATTGAGGTAATGGGCCTCACATTCAACCACAACAAGGTGGACCCTTCAAATTTTCAACCACAAGTGAAAGTGGTGAAGACACTTCAACTACCCCTATGGCACGAGATTGGTGGAAGACAACCAAAAGCTATATTGACGAGCACTTGGCAAGTCGTTTCTAGAGAAAGACTCATGCAGAGAAATGCAATTGTGGTCTACTGGCACTTTAGGTTTTCCTTTCTAGTTGTGAACATTGTGTGTAACATTAATTTGGGAAGCTTTTTAAGTTGGGTTGCGACAAGAGTGGGAGGATTGACATCAACAACCAGTGGAATCAATCTAGGACACACCAATCAAGGAAGAATGATTTTGCATACCAGTGGTAACATGGAGTCATTTTTCAAAATGTGGTTTGCAGTTTATCTTTTGTACATGGTGGGATCTCTTGTGCAACAGGCATCAACCATGAAATCTATCCATGTGGGCAACAGGTCTCTATCAATTTGGCATGAAGAAGGACAACAAGCAAGATAGGAGGATTATGGCTTCTTACTCCCTTTAGGCTATGTGTCTGGACGAGGAAGCCATGCATGGTTCCACTTTGGAATACTTTCAAGGACTGATCAAGTTCTTTCCATACCTTCTATCACTTATGCAAGAGTTAATTCTTCTGCAGCTTGTGGACTCAAGAATCATTATAAGTGTGATCTTCTGAAGAAGGCATTATTGCATACAATGGATTTACGCTTAGTGTCGGACCCAGGTGGACACCGGAAAGAATTTTGGGGAGCCTCATGCTTCAAAGGGATCCATTATTCTCTACAAGGATCTACCAGCCACAAGGGAGAAATCCTACTCTATTTCAACATGCTCCAGAAGTACAGAGCTAGAGGCATGAATGCCTCTAGCCTTAGGGGGAGGGCTAATGAGGCATGCTTTTCCATGCATGGGAACCCCCCATATTTTTTTTCTCTTTTACCAAAAATATTTCCTATTATATAAGTTACTTTTGATTTTTTCTTCCTTTTCCACAAAAATTTTAGCCTTTATTAAATAAATAAGACTTATGCTAATCAATCACGATGTAGCATAAATAAGTAAGCGTTCTTTGTTCATCCCTCTTTTGACCTTAAATATTAAATATATATACTCTAAATTACATTATATATTTTAGTATTTTCTAATATATTTTTCATATATATATATTATTCCACCCTACCAAATATTTTATTCACTAGTTTTTATTTTCAAACCTCAACCCCACTTTCAAATTTCAATAATATCTCCATCTAGATGATTGCCAATCTTTTCAAAACTCTAGGTCATGTTTTCATACACATGAAGCAGCTTACACTTGAAGGCAAGAGAGAAGTCCACTCAAAGGGGACCACCAAAAGACCTCTGCAGCCACAAATAATAAATTATTTGGCTGAATTTTTTAAGTAGAGAAGAACCCCGAATCTAAAGGAGCATTCAACATGAAAGATGTAGCTCGTGATCTCAACTTTTAGCTCAATTTTTTTCAAAATTTTTGGAGTTATGAACGCAGAGCTATGATTTTTGTGGTGGACCCCAGTTTTCTCGTGTAATGGTGACACAGACCATCCCCAATTTTCTTCCCTCTAGAATGGCTATGGTTCTACAAGTCTTCAAGCATGATTACAAGAGACAAGGCTCTTTTAATGAGGTCTTGGCAAGTCTACAGTGATTCTATCACCATTTTTGGAGGATCCATCCTCATCAACAACTATCCACCTTCGACAACCTCTCTTATAAATTTCTTACCTCTCTCTTCTCTCCCTAATAAGCTTATGTCTAGCCAAAGCTAGACTATTGTAAATATCTCCTATCCTCTACATCCTACCCACATTCTTTCTTCTTATCTCTCTATTGACTCTGGTATTTGAAATAATGAGGAGACAAGATGGGAGCCACAGTCACATGCACCCCATTTTCCTAGTCACCAGAGTGGGACACTCACCTCAAATAGAAATATTGCTAAGTCCTCTCCTCCTTCCCTATATAAGGAGGCCATGAGAGCTCACTTGGGGGACACACACACACACACACACACACACACACACAAACCTATCCATACACACTCTTGTGCTACATGCTTGTAGCATGAACCCTAATCACATAATCACAATACCATCATCATCACCATCACCATGCACAAAAGATGAGCACCACACCTCCACACCACTTGTAATTAAGGGTTGAAGGCACAATTTCAAGAAGAAGAAGGGTGGACACACTCATGATATTCCTCGCCATCAACTCCCATCTCTCCATTATGCCTCCTACGATCTTGTTCCCTTCTCATTTTCCTGCCATACACTACCTATTGTATTCATCTTTTGCAAGCAATCAACACACTCCATCTTGGTGCCATACTTTGTGTCGCTTTGGATACATCTCATTGTGAGTATGGTATATGCTTGTTCCTTGCCATTTTTTTTTTCTTATGTTAAGGTGTGCGGGTTCGCCACTATACACACACACTCTCTCTCCCTCTCATATTCCTATCATCTTGCTACTTCCATCTTGAGGTGTGCGGATTCGCCACCTCTTGTATGAGAAGTGAGCATACTTGCATGTATCCCTGACGGTGTTATCTTCCTTACTACATGCACAAGTAGCGAGCCCATTGTCACTCACTCACCACTCCTCTCAACTTATTCTTTGACCACCCCATTCCACATTTGGGCGTGGATCTTGAAATTGTTTTCCATGACATGTTTCATTGTGTATATGTATGCGTCGGCCTAGCCGCATATCTTGCTAGGTGGTGCCCCTATTGCGTATTCCCCATGATGAGGCCATTGTGCATAGTCTTGGTGTAGAGGCCACCGGGTCTATTTTTCACTTCCGCCTCTCATTTGGTGCCCCCACGGAGGAGGGCTTTTGAAACCTTCAGTTTACAAGGCTGACATGTTTACTTCTCTTCATGGACGAGTGGCTTCTTGAATTCTCTAATTGGACCACTGAAGAGGAGGAGCTTCAAGAAGGCTTGACTCAAGTCATCAAGACACTCTTGCCAGGGTGTTGTATTGTTAGCATTGAAGAAGTGGTAAGACCCTCTTTCCCTACTCAAATTTTTTACATTTCTCATCATCCCCGCAAGCGTAAAAGCAAGGCACAAGCTGCATCATGCTCACATTGTAGCCAAAAGCCGCACCTTCGACATGAGTGCAACCCAAAGTGAAGAAAAGGCTATCATTTTCTCCCTCGACATCCGCACAGGTGTTCTCACATCAATAGGCTTTCAAGTAGCACCAGGCATCTCTACATCTACGTCCACATATTTGCCACCTATTCCACCTACGCCCAAAACAAGCCTTCACAACTTGAGGAAGCTACTACGAATGCGTGGTCCCTCCCTCTCCCTTGCACCAAAAGATTCAAGGGTTTTCCAGCGCTGACAATCACCCTGTCTCCAAAACAAAAGGGTAAATCCTCCAAAGTCTTTCTATACCTCACTCTCATCTCATGAGCCAGGAACTAGAAACAGAAGCATGGATTCTACATCGTCTACCGAGTGAAGTGGCGGAGCTTGTCATCGACAAGGTCTTTGACACAGGGTTTGCTTGGCGGAAAGACAAGACCCTCCACCTTCAAGGAGTGTTGCTTGTGAATCAAGGCTATGATGACGACTTTACAGCTTGCTATGTATCCATCCAACTTGGATTAATACAAGTGGTAAGACTCACCACCTACCTCATCACACCTGTGTATACACTAGATGGCACTCTATCTTGCAGGAAAGTGAAGTTGCTCAAAGAGAGAGAGTTCAAGCTTTTCCAAGAGCTTGCTAGAGGGACAGTCCTAGAGCTAGAAGACGAAGACAACCTAATCCTGTGGTACTATAAATTTGACCTCGACTACCAAGAGCTCTACACCTCCCACTATAACCTTCCACCACGAAGGAGAGAGCCTTTCCGAATTATCATGTGATGGACCCAGCGCATCAACCTTTAGCAAGGAACCAAACTTATGTACAACAACGAATTGAATCAATCAAAGTAATCTTGGACCGCAAGATGTTTTATCAGCAGATCATTACAACCATGTTTGGTAGAGAGCGACTGCAAGAGATAAACACCTCTTCTCTACCCTTTATCCTCCCTATGATTAATCATGAAGTGTCTTTTGATATAGTTATTTTCATCCTTGTATAGTATGTTTTCCATCTACCGAGCACCCATGTATTGAATCTCTATTTATTAAAAAAAAAAAAGATTTCTAAGTCGAGTTAATTTTCTCACTCTCACCATGGCAAGTGTAGCATTTCCAACCTTTACTGGTAAGGTGGGTGAGGATGCTGCAGACTTTCTAGACAACGTGGAAATAGCATGTGTCATCTTTGCGAGAGATGATGATGCTTCGCGCTTGCGCATCTTCCCACTTCTAATGAAGGTGGAGGCAAGATCATGGTACAATGCCTTGTCACAAGAAACCAAGGAACGGTGCAACTTATTAAGAGCAGCCTTTGTCAAGCGTTTTGGTGAGGGCACAACATCAGAGAAGCTATGGCAATTGTTGAAAGAGTTGAAGCAGGGCAGTATGCTAGAATATGCATCATATGAGTCAAAGTTTGTAGATTTATGGGGGCGATGGGTTGCATCGCTAAGAGAGGATGAGGGGGCACCTTATTTCCTAAAGAAGGATCGGTTTGTGGCTGGGTTATGGCCAACTCTTAAAGAGAAGGTGAAGGGAAGGTTTCCTGCTACGTATGAGCTACCAGTTTAAGTGGCCCGCCTTAAAGACAAGAAGTTTCGCCTACAAGCTAAGAATATTGATGAAGAGGAATCCGTTAGGAACCGACCACCTCTAGCACCACCTACAATAGCCGCCCAGAGGATTCAACCACAAGAACCAATTGAAGATCAGAAGGACCTGCTCAATCGAATCACCAATCAACTTGAGAATCTCTCAGTCCATTTGATACAGCAAGGGCATGCACACAATCGCAACTAAGAGCAAGTGAGAGTACAAAGAATGAAAAACCAAGAATACCATTGCTACAATTGTGGGGAGGATGGTCATGGAATGTAGTACTTTCCACACCCAAGGAGGCAGAATTTCAACAGAGGAGCCAGGCAAAACTAGGTTTCACCACCGAGAGCAAGACCACCACCACCAAGGGCACCACAACAAGCACCACCCGTGCAAATCCTACAACCACCCATTCAACCACAACCACCACCACCACCACCACAACCTCTCACTCCACCCTTACCCCCACCACCAGTTGGCAATCAAAGAGTAAGCGTCACCAGTCTTGAAGGTAAAGGAAAGGAGAAAGTGGAGGAGGATAAGACCAAGGTTAAAGGAGTAGATGCCATAGGGGTAAAACGCGCTAGGCATGGTGAATCTTGACAAAAGGAAGAAAAGATGAAGACTAAAGGGGAATCTAGCAAAAAGCCATCCAAGTCACGACGTAAAATTGACATTGTAGATTTCTCTTTGGGTGAATGTTCTAAACCATATGATTTGGTTGAAGATGCTTCTATGGAGGGCCCAAAAATCACCTGGCCCAAGTTACTCCACCTAGCACCTAGGTTGAGGAGACAATGGTCAAAGATGATTAGTACGAGAATACCAAAGCCAAAGATAGCTGGGGCTATCTCTGGGAGGAATCTAGATGACATACTACCAGTGATGGATGCTTACATCAAAGGGCAACACATCTCCAATATCTACATCGATGGTGGCGCACAAATATGCGTCATGAGTGAAAAAATGATGCAATGTTTGGGTTTAGAGGTGAGTCGGCTGGCACCATGCCGAGCCAAAATGGAAAATAATGTAAAAGTTCAATGTGTTGGTGTTATAAATGCAGTTAGGATCAAGGCATTCAACACCCAGGTAGATGTGGACATCTTTGTCATGCCACACAAAGGGGAGGGATACCCTATCATTATAGGGAGGCCTTGGCTTATGGCTATGAGATCTAAGTAGGACTGGGACACTGGCATAATCCAGATGAAGGATGCAAAAGGGAGGCCAATACTTTACGACATGAAGATAGGTCGGCAATGCGACATGGATCGAGAAACCTCTATAGATGAGTTTTCTAGTGGTGACTCTTCAACCACTTCAGAGGAGGAGTCAATAGGGAGTGAAGGAAGTGATAGCTCCATTGAGGTAATGGGCCTCACATTCAACCACAACAAGGTGGACCCTTCAAATTTTCAACCACAAGTGAAAGTGGTGAAGACACTTCAACTACCCCTATGGCACGAGATTGGTGGAAGACGACCAAAAGTTATATTGACGACCACTTGGCAAGTCGTTTCTAGAGAAAGACTCATGCAGAGAAATGCAATTGTGGTCTACTGGCACTTTAGGTTTTCCTTTCTAGTTGTGAACAATGTGTGTAACATTAACTTGGGAAGCTTTTTAAGTTGGGTTGCGACAAGAGTGGGAGGATTGACATCAACAACCAGTGGAATCAATCAGGGACACACCAATCAAGGAAGAATGGTTTTGTATACCAGTGGTAACATGAAGTCATTTTTCAAAATGTGGTTTGCAGTTTATCTTTTGTACATGGTGGGATCTCTTGTGCAACAGGCATCAACCATGAAATCTATCCATGTGGGCAACAGGGCTCTATCAATTTGGCATGAAGAAGGACAACAAGCAAGATAGGAGGATTATGGCTTCTTACTCCCTTTAGGCTATGTGTCTGGACGAGGAAGCCATGCATGGTGCCGCTTTGGAATACTTTCAGGGACTGATCAAGTTCTTTCCATACCTTCTATCACTTATGCAAGAGTTAATTCTTGTGCATCTTGTGGACTCAAGAATCATTATAAGTGTGATCTTCTGAAGAAGGCATTATTGCATACAATGGATTTACGCTTAGTGTCGGACCCAGGTGGACACCGGAAAGAACTTTGGGGAGCCTCATGCTTCAAAGGGATCCATTATTCCCTACAAGGATCTACCTGCCACAAGGGAGAAATCCTACTCTATTTCAACATGCTCCAGAAGTACAGAGCTAGAGGCATGAATGCCTCTAGCCTTAGGGGGAGGGCTAATGAGGTATGCTTTTCCATGCATGGGAACCCCCCGTATTTTTTTTCTATTTTACCAAAAATATTTCCTATTATATAAGTTAGTTTTGATTTTTTCTTCCTTTTCCACAAACATTTTAACCTTTATTAAATAAGACTTATGCTAATCAATCACGATAAATAAATAAGACTTATGCTAATCAATCACGATGTAGCATAAATAAGTAAGCTTTCTTTGTTGATCTCTCTTTTGACCTTAAATATTAAATATATATACTCTAAATTACATTATATATTTTAGTATTTTCTAATATATTTTTCATATATATATATTATTCCACCCTACCAAATATTTTATTCACTAGTTTTAATTTTCAAACCTCAACCCCACTTTCAAATTTCAATAATATCTCCATCTAGATGATTGTCAATCTTTTCAAAACTCTAGGTCATGTTTTCATACACATGAAGAAGCTTACACTTGAAGTCCACTCAAAGGGGACCACCAAAAGACCTTTGTAGCCGCAAATAATACATTATTTGGCTGCATTTTTTAGGTAGAGAAGAACCCCAAATCTGAAGGAGCGTTCAACATGAAAGATGTAGCTTGTGATCTCAACTTTTATCTCAATTTTTTCAGAATTTTTGGAGTTAAGAACGCGGAGCTATGATTTTTGTGGTGCACCCCAGTTTTCTCGTATAATGGTGACACAGGCCATCCCCAATTTTCTTCCCTCTAGAATGGCTATGGTTCTACAAGTCTTCAAGCATGATTACAAGAGACAAGGCTCTTTTAATGAGGTCTTGGCAAATTTAGAGTGATTCTATCACCATTTTTGGAGGATCCATCCTCATCAACAACTATCCACCTTCGACAACCTCTCTTATAAATTTCTTACCTCTCTCTTCTCTCCCTAATAAGCTTATGTCTAGCCAAAGCTAGACTATTGTAAATATCTCCTATCCTCTACATCCTACCCACATTCTTTCTTCTTATCTCCCTATTGACTCTGGTATTTGAAATAATGAGGAGACAAGATGGGAGCCACAGTCACATGCACCCAATTTTCCTAGTCACCAGAGTGGGACACTCACCTCAAATAGAAATATTGCTAAGTCCTCTCCTCCTTCCCTATATAAGGAGGCCATGAGCTCACTTGGAAGATACACACACACACATCTATCCATACACACTCTTGTGCTACATGCTTGAAGCATGAACCCTAATCACATAATCACAACACCATCATCATCACCATCACCATGCGCAAAAGATGAGCACCACACCTCCACACCACTTGTAATTAAGGGTTGAAGGCACAATTTCAAGAAGAAGAAGGGTGGACACACTCATGATATTCATCACCATCAACTCCCATCTCTCCATTATGCCTCCTACGATCTTGTTCCCTTCTCATTTTCCTGGCATATGCTACCTATTGTATTCATCTTTTGCAAGCAATCAACACACTCCATCTTGGTGCCATACTTTGTGTCACTTTGGATACATCTCATTGTGAGTATGGTATATGCTTGTTCCTTGCCATTTTTTTTTTCTTATGTTAAGGTGTGCGGGTTCGCCACCATACACACACACTCTCTCTCCCTCTCATATTACTATCATCTTGCTACTTCCATCTTAAGGTGTGCGGATTCACCACCTCTTGTATGAGAAGTGAGCATACT